>NC_140445.1:42721334-42908834 GCF_963576455.1 Neolamprologus multifasciatus | reverse complement strand
CGATTTTTTGTCCCCGTCCAGCCCTGTATGCAGCTCATCTGCAGTCTGGTGTTACCTACATCTTCCTATTCAGAAGGCAGAATTTCCGAGTTCTGAGTACAATCAAAGCACCACAACTGCAGTTTTTTGTGTTGGATGTAAAAGGCGCACATGACGCTGTGACGTAGGCTAGAATCGTGGCAGCAGTCAATGACGGTCCAGGCGTGGGATTTCCCTCGTGGAAATATGTATTATCTTTTCCTTTCTATTGGTAGGTGGCACAGTGCACTTGTGGCAAGTAAGCAAGCTAAAAGACTGGCAAAGTTATGGAAGCAACACATTAACAAGAGAATTCTGAGTAAAACCAAAGTTACTTTCCCTAGTAACTAGTTACTTTGAAAGTAACGAGTAACTTGAAGTAACTGAGTTACTTTTGATAGAAGTAACTAGTAATGTAACTAAGTTACTATTTTAAAGTAACTTACCCAACACTGGTAGTGATCAATATTCCCACAGTTCATCTGGAAAAGCCAATACTACTGATCAATTTCCACTTCCATTGTAATTTGAGTTAATGAAGATGTTTGACTCCATGAAGAGGTCGGAGGTCAAATGCTGCAAGTGATGAAGGGTTAGAGGAGGAAGTACAATGGAGAAGTGTGGAGGATAAAACATACTCAGTAAGTGTCAATATATTTCTATTAGCTGGGGAAAGAAGAAAATAGGGAAAACACTAAAAATAACAGATGACTATATAAATTGTACACAGGACCCTAAATTAAACCTTGAAGAATACCGATAAATGTTCAGTAAGTTAAATTAAACTCTAAGAATAAAACATATTTTTTCAAACCAGAATTAAAACCACAGTATCAGACAAAACAGGATATAGAAAACCAGGAGATTCTGGAAAGATCATTGGATTTAAAAATATATGTGTAAGGAAATAAAATGACGTGAGAAAACTAGTAAAAAAATTGAGAAATAGTAAGGTTATAAGAAAATCAGTAGCAAAGACTGCAGTTTTTGAATTTATCAGTTAGTGAATAAAATGTATCACCTTAGTATAAGGAATAAAAAAAAAAATAGTGCGACACAAGGACTAATGCACACAATTAGATTCCAAAAACGTTAAAATGAATCTGAGGAAATATAGAAAGAAGTGGAAAAACCTGAGGAACAAATATTTTTGCCTCGGAAAATAAAAATAAATTAATTTTTAAAAAGACCACAAGGAAGGTGGGCTCAGGAGAGAGAAAAAAGTCCCCCTTCACCCACCAAATCACCCAAGCTTTTTTTTTTCCCTATATGCTACATACTCTTTTAAATACCTTTCTCAAGCTGCTGAGATATAGTAAATACAGTGATCTTCTGGAAAAAAAAATTACAGTGTTCTCCTCTGTTCTCACTGAACTCTGAGTGCTTGTCTCCACACAGCAAACTGGCACAGCATGAATCTGAGGTGAAGGAGAGAAATTCACTGATGTCTTAAAGAGATGAAAACAGCAATTTGAGAGGAGAAGCTCAACAGGAGGCAGAGGAATCTTCAGAGACAGAAAAATATCTTCACTTCAGAAAAAAAGAGAAGTAGTCAGCAAAATCCTGATGTTTAACACAGTGCTGAGACGCTGAATACAGATGTCACTTGATCCAGAGCAGGAGGGTCGACAGAGAAAACAGAGCTTCAAAAATATACACAGAGGAGCCAATTATGACCTTTTCTGGTAAGGTTTTGGTGTCTTGGCTTCCTCCTACTGTCAGGGCTCTGTGTGCGGGCAGGCAGAGATGAGGATCTAAATACAGGACTCGGACACTGAATTGCAACTCAAAAAACCTCAGCATTATTGCTGGTGATGAAACAAAACACGAACTGACAATGAACCACTGGCAACAGATACACACAGGCAAATATGAGGGTACAACACAACAGAAAGCAAAGGAAAACACAGGGCTTATATACACAGAGGAGTAATCAGGGAATGGGAAACAGGAGGGAGACACAGCTGGGAGAGATTAGGGCTAACAGACAGGGGGAGTGAAGTTAGACACACTGACATAAGACGTAACCCTTCAAAATAAAACAGGAAACAATACACAAAGACGCAGACTAAGAAAACACGGACTTTACACAGGCAGAACTAAACCTAAACCAGAATAAGCTGGAACATACTTATTAATGATAATCATCATCATAGCTTGACAAGAAATCAAGAAAATAACCAAAAAATACAAAAGCCAACCAAAACATGAGACACTCAAAATGCTGGGTCGAAACGACCCAGGACCGTGACATCTACAAAGATTTAACTGGCAGCAGTATAATGCCTTTGCTTTTCAAAGATGCTCTAACTCAGTTGTCTGGTCATAATAATCTGATCATTGTCAGAGTTCTTTAACATCTGCTCATTTCTCATGAGTCCAACTTATTACAGCTAGAAATACCTGTTGTCAACATTTCTGTGGATGCATTAGATGCTAATAGTTTCATAGCTTTATTTGAATTTTGCTGATCTCTCATTCAAGTTAATCATCTCTTGCATTACACACTTGCACAGATACTGAGATGACAGTGATTTGCTGGGATAAACATGAAACACATCAGAATTTGAATTTAAATCCTTTGTTTCATAGTTGTCATAGAGCTGTAGCTAATTTTACCTCTCATAACTGTGGAGATGGGATAGTTCTGTGGATATTAAATTAGGGGCATGGCTGCTTTGACAGATATGCCAATATAGATGACTCTATCCATCACCTCTCTGTGAAGCTTCATATTCAATAACTGAAGGAAACGTCTTAACCAAGTTTGTAGTGTTGATACCTTCTGGACCGGTTTGATGAAATCTGCCACATAAGGTATCATATGCTTATGCAAGGCTCTTTAGTCATTTGTGGATGTAGCTTGCTATCCAAATAACAGCACTTCACAGTCCTGGCTCTGAAATACCAACACTAAGGCTTCAAAATGCAGAGATAACAGTGGGTCATAGCATAGTGACAGCATCCATCACTTATATACAGTTTATAAAGTACATCTAAGAAGAGACCTCTGATTAACTTAACTGTCAAAATATAGAAGCAAATAGGTTGGTCTTAATGAAAGAAGAAGAAGAATCCATTGTGCCATAAGTCGGAGTAATTAAACTAAAGAACAGTCTATACAATGCAAATCTTATTGTGATAAATGTCACAGATTTGCAATGATTATTATTAGCTATTCATTTGAGGTAACCAATATATTTTATAGGTAAACATTCTCCTCACTGCCACCATTGCTAAGCTACTTAAATGGCTGATGACCAAAATTAGATCATGATTAATTTTGGGTTATATTTAGAAATACAAGACAACAATGTAGCCATTCGGTCACCAGTTTTTAGTTTGTTTGAGGTTTTTTTCCTAAACAGTGGCCTAATACAATCTTAGCATCACAATACTGATTTTTATAACTGTAAAATACTAGAATCCATAGACGAAGGAGTTTAAACTAAAATCACATATCTTGTTATCTTTTCAATAAAATGTTCTATGTGTATTCTCAGTCTTTTGATCTACTGCCAAAGAAGGATTGCACATATGTATCCAGTAGCAGGGTGTTACTCTTGACCTCAAACAAAGATGAAAACTTTTTTTTTTAAATCTCTCTGACCTGGAAAATTCTCTCTGAGGTGTTCACCACTGCCTGTCTACCCTTGACGACATAACCTTCCACAACCACTGCTGCCTGGAGAAAAGGCCAGCACTCACCCGCAGAGAGTGCTTAGCACTGGTGGTAATTGGATCCCAGTTTTCCTTTGCCCCCCATCCCTCCCTAACTTCTCTCTGTCCTCTCCCTGCTGGAGGTGTCATCATCAGTGCTCTAATAAGGCGAAGGCTGCAAATGCCTTCAGCAAGTCATTAGTCACAGTAATGACTTCCCACTGAACACACTCTGCTCCTAATGTGCAGGACAAGTTGTATCTGCATGTACAGTACAGAGCTGGATGGAAGTTTAAGGACTGAAGTCAAAAGACAGGAAAATGCAAAGTGAAAAGTTGTTAAAATATTTTCCATCCAGCAATGAAACCCAGTGACAGTTTAACCGTTTTTTAAATTTAACAGATTTTTTCATATAGATTTTACCAGAGATTGGTCATCAAACATGACAAGTCTGTATGAAAAGCAAGCCAGAGGGTTTTTGGCCTCTGTCTGGGACCACTTGTGGCTTTAAATAAATCCTTTCTTAAAGGCAAACTTCTCCCTTCTGCAAAAGAAAAAAGAAAAAAATGCTGTTCTGAAATTCGCTTGGTTACTGCAATACTCATACTTCCTTCATTACTATTGTTACATGTTCAGCAAGCGTGACATCACCAGCAAAGAAATTCTATGTATGTTTATGCCCGCTACATTTATAGACTGAAGAACTCGATGTGCTTTCTGTTGATTTCATCTACATGTTAGGCAATAGGCAGTGCTTCACAATATGAGCTCAATGTGTCCTGATCCAGTATCAGTGTTTGAGGCTACCCTGTGTTTATACATACAGACATACATGTTGGTTACAGTTATAATGATCTCTACACATTTATAAGAAAGATTTTTTGTGTTACTTGTAGACAGGAGTTAGGATTTTTGTAAGGACTTGACTTTTGAATGAAGTCAAATTTTAATGCAAAGAAAAGAAGCAGAAGAAGAAGGCTCTGCTTTGTTGGATGAGTCATTGACCAGTAACCTGCGGCAACACAACTGCTTATGTGTGATTGCTTCATCCTTTGGTAATTTATACATCAAGAGTCTCTTTTCTGCTCTAAACACACATACATGAGTGAAAGAGGAAAATGTAGCTTGGCTTTGGATAGTAGTCTGTAAGATGACTTCGGAAATTGGAAAAGAGATATAAAATGGTGGAAGTTCAAGGAGAACGAATGCTGCTCAGAGTTCAGGAAAGACTTGAAAGGCTCTTTAGGGTAGAGTTCCAGATGATTTATGACTGCAACGGTACAACTGAAGTGGTGAGGGAAACTACCACAAGGCATTCAGTGTATCCTCTGGACAGAGAAAAGAGGATGAGGAGACCTGGTGAGGATGTACAGGGAAGTAGTCAAAGGAATTGATTAGCAAAGAAAATGTAGTCAGGGAGGTGAAGAAAGAAAGCAGGAGAACTGGGAGGTTAGGCATACAGCAAACACAGGTAGCAAAGGAATAGGTTATATTGAGTTGTATGTGAGGTTAGATACTAAGGAAAGAAGAGGAATTGCATCAGTTGGCAGAGAGATCAAGCCTCTGATCAAACCTAAGAAAGACCCTTGGGGCTCAAGAGGTAAATAACAATAATTCAAATCAATTTTATTTATACAGCACCAAATCACAACAACAGTTACCTCAATGCACTTTACATTGTTTCGAGACCCTACAATAATACATACAGAGAAAAACCCAACAATCATATGACCCCCTATGAGCAAGCACTTTGGCGACTGTGGGAAGGAAAAACTCCCTTTTAACAGGAAGAAACCTCCAAACCAGGCTCAGGGAGGGGCGGCCATCTTCCACGACCGGATGGGGTGAAAAATAACAGTCGTTTAAGATGTTTTACATGATAAAATTAAAAGCAAAAATAAAAGAATAAGAGGCAAAAGAAATACCAGGAGTAACAAGAGCACAACTCCCCCAAGGGGGGTGGTTCAAGTAAAGTAAAAACTTTGAAGGTTTTATTACAAAATTCTGATGTTTGCCTGTTATGGCGTTTTGCTGTGTACACCTAAAAGCAATATTTCAATACCCACACACTCAACCGTACACACAGATACCAATCATGCTTCGTTACATGCTTGTGAATTCATGCCAAATAACATGTAATTACGCTGATTCCTAAACACACATGCAACACAGAGTACTAAGATAGGAGCACCACGTCCTGTGCTGTATAAATCAAATAAACAAATAAGAATATTGCACCTGATGTATCCAACAGACATGAGAGAATTCAATAATGAAATAAAATATATTATATTGTTTTAATCAGAGCAGTGGAGTTGCCTGTCCACGTGAAGTCCTCCTAGACATCCATCACCAGAAATTTAAACAAAGAGACTCTCCCCATTGTTGCTTCTTTGATAATTAGTGGAGGGAGGTCTTCTTTGTGTTTTCCCCAAGTCCATAGTGATTTCTTTTGTCTTTGATGCTTCATGTTAGGTTGTTTTCTGTTTTGTCTATTGTGTTCTGTCCTTCACTTTACAGATTTTGGTTAGTGTACAAGCAAACACAGACAGACAGACAGAGAGAGGTGGGTCAGCCAGGAGCACATATCCAGGTTAGACAAGGCTTGCATAGCCTAACATTTGGGTAGGAAAGGTGACCTAAAATTCTGATCACTTACCATTTAGACATATGTCTGTGAAGGTTCTCAGTCATCCATGTCATCGTAGTCTAAGGAGCTTGGAAAGAAAAGCGTCTGGACTTCTGGACTTCTTTAAGTTGCTTGAAGACGTTTCACCTCTCATCCGAGAAGCTTCAGAAGAAGCTTCTCGGATGAGAGGTGAAACGTCTTCAAGCAACTTAAAGAAGTCCAGACGCTTTTCTTTCCAAGCTCCTTAGACCACCTTTTAGACACTCATTAGAGTGTCTGTTTTCTGTGTCTTATTAGTATACTCTGAATTGGTTTGACTGTGTAAAGACTGTGGTAGCAGTAGCCTAACTTTACAGGAAAAATGGTAGTCTTGATACAGGTACTGTGTCTCTGAGTAGACTTTATCAGGTCAGTAAATCGCCCTACCTAGACTCTAATTACAGGCTACCAATGGCCCAGTTGCCATAGTCATTTAACTTCCTAAGCCCAAGGCTATTTTTTTTAAAATTTCCACAAGAGAAATCTGCTGCAAAATAAACAACCTTGGGCTTTGTGGATAAGAGGCACAGGGGAGAAGAAGGAGACAATCTAGGAATGGTTCTGTCATTCGTGTTTATCCTGGTGAACACCTTTTAATATTTAGGAGCTTTTATTTTGACAATCTAGCTTGCAACCAAGCTAGCGTCCTAGAATTATGTAACTATTTGCTTTTTTTCTTATGCAAGTTTAAATAATTATTATGCCTGTGCCAGCTCTTCTAGGGATCTCTACACAGGATCTTCACAATTTTCTGGAGGGAAGAGAGGCCACCATTTCTATAGAGTAAAGCTAAGTCAGTACATGGTTTGGTATAATGGCTAATGGTGAACTTTATTTTTGGGTGATTTTGTTGTGGAATTTATATGGGCAATCTATATGTGTGTGTGTGTGTGTGTGTGTGTGTGTGTGTGTGTGTGTGTGTGTGTGTACAAGCTTGATAGCATTCGCTGATAACTTGGCACACCACCCTTTATCTATATACATGTAATTTTTTTGCTTCTATTAAAATTTCAAACTGATTGTCTGTGATAATTATTTTATTTCCGTTCTGTTTTCACTAAAATCTTGGCCAGGAGGGAAAAGAGAAGGAGGAAGAGTGATGCTTTGGGAGCAAGCATGAAGAATCTGTTTGCTTCAGTAGCGGTGCTGGTGTGAGCAACAGACAGCGGCAGGGGATATTAGGAGCTGATATCTTGCCTCCTCATTCATCCCTGATAAAACATAGCAGGATGACGGCTCTGCTATTTCTGCTGCTGCTGCTGAGATGATTGCTGTTATTATCTGGCTGCTGGAAGCTTCTGTTTAGAGCTCCTGGATTGTCACAGCAGACCAATCAGTCAATATCAGTGATAGATTTATGGAACTCCTGCTGGGTAACATTAGTGTTTGTTCAGCTATAGTCAGCTGATTATACACAAGGACATTTATCATGTTTGCATCAAATGTTTTAAGTAGAAAATAGATAATATTATGGATAAGGCATTGTGTCTTTTATCCCAGCATAAATGGGATGATGGTTTCTAACAAGTTTAAACGTCAAACAGACTGATTTCAAAAGTGGCTAAACGATATATGGAGCATTAGTTCCTTATAGTATGGTTTAACTTTATGTCAAATGGTTTTTAGGCTCAAGTTTTAGTTTTAGATGCTATTATTTACCATAAAAGTATTTTGTTTCCCTGCTTTGGGTAGCAAAGCAGTGCATGAACAAACAACTCTGACTGGTTTTAGAGGTCACCAGTGTGGATCATCTACCTCCATCTCACCCTGTCTCTAGCATCCATTTATTTCACACCAATAGTCTCCATTTCCTCCTTCACTACATCCATAAATCTTTTATGTTGTCTTTCACTTATTCTCTTTTTTTTTTTTTTTTTTTGCCTGTCCCATTTGGTTCTTTAGCCATCAGAATTGTTGTCTGAAGACCAGCAAGGATACCCAGTGGATTTACTTTGCCAAATGGATCATCACGGCCTTGCCGTATTGGTCCATTTGATCAGCCTTTGTTGTTATTATTTATTTTATTTTATTTTCAGTTGTTACAGACAGGACAGACATGACTGAGGGATAGGAAAGGGAGAAAGAAAGAGGAAGGAAAAGAAAAACAGAAGGGAAGAGGGACAGTGAGAAAGGGGGGGAAAAAATATCTCCGGGATCACCTGTTGAGAGAAAAAGAAGAGAAAACAAGCAAAAAAAACAAAGCAACATACTAAACACAACACCATCACGTTAATCTAGCTAAGTGTAAACAGCAGTAAATACTAAATATTGAATGTTGTTGTGTAGCAAACAGGACCGACAGCGCACAATGTGCTTGGAAATAGCAGCCAATAGAGGTGTAGTTTATGTCTATGAACAGTGAACACCCGTGTGCACACCTGTGTGGATCAGCGTGCTTGCATTAAAAAGGTTTCCCCATGTAATGGTCTGAGGACGAGGATGTAGAGAGCCATAGCCCTGTCCCCCAGGGCATGAAGCAGGTATGGAGGAGATCCAGGCCCCAGACATCCAGAGGCCCCAGAGTGCAAGAGCCCAAGGAGGACCACCGGAGGGGCATCCGTGTCACCCTTCTGGGAAGAGCTGAGGAGAGCCCCAGATGAGGGGTCACCCAGTAGCCACGGAGCAGAAGCCAGAGGGGGCTGCAGTGGCGTGCCCGCCGGCTCTGCCGGCAGCCAGCTGTGCCAGAGTGAACTGAGCCGCAGGCCCAAAGGCCGGAGGCCCGAGGGCCCCCTTTGCCCCGGAAGAGGCCTGACCGAGCAACAGGCACCAGGCCCCGCCAAGTAGTCACCGGGAGTGAGCTGGTACATACCTGAGCGCCCAGCCCCGGACACCAAGAACCACCAACGCACCGACCCCTGAGGGCATTTCACTTATTCTCTTGCCTGGGAGATTCATCATCCTTTGTGCAGTATATCCACTATCCCGCTTGTCCAAACTATGTCCAAGCCTCACTGCCTTGGTCTCCAAATTGCTCAAGCTGTCTCTGTGATGCACTCATTTATAGTTTTTTTCATCTTGGTCACTCCCATTGAAAATCACCACATCTTCGAATCTACCACCACCACCATCTCATCATAAAAACCAGCACAGAGAACATAACGATCACTTTAAAAGTGATCGTTATAGTGATTTGACTTTAGAAACATGAACAGGTAGAAACAGAGGCTGCAGCCTGACTGCTTTTGTTATATGTTGAAGTTCAGGGTCTGGCTGCTGGGCTGGTCACCATTCACTCAATCTTAACATGATCTGGATTCTTGGCTAGCTTAGTGTTAGCATGGTGTCTGTGCAGGTACTTGCAAAGAGCCCGTTAGAAGCATAATATTGCTGTCAACTGAACCCTCAGTTATCTCTGTCCTGAATGCAGGACAGAAACAACTTTAACTTCCACTTTGCTATTGCGCTTTCATGTATTTGTGCAATAAAACAAATGTTTATATCCACGTTGTGGACTGAGCCACTATTTTCCTCCCCTGGCACACAAACTGAAATCAGCTGATTGTAGTGCATGTGAAACCAATAAGCAGGACCAATGGGCAGGCAGACTAACGATCCCAAGGAACTGAACCAGTGGGACCATTCTCGATTCCCATCCCTAATCATAGTCCATGGAAACTCCCGCCTAACCTCATCTGTCAACCTGTCCATCAGCACTGCAAGCAAAAAGGGCCTGGGCTGTCCCCCCACTCTTCCCATGATCTCTTTCACTCCTTATTCAAACCGTCTGTTAGAGTTACTTCTATCCTTTAACCCTTTAAAACCGGTAGGAGCGGGCACGCTCTGTTTTGCATAACTATTTTTAAATCCCGGTAGCTCTGCAACCACGTGAGCTAGCGCAATATTTTTTTTTGCATATGAAACCTGAGGAGTTGTACTTACATCTTATGCCATCAGCTTGTCCTAAGTCACAGTTTCCTTCCTCATATAGCTTTGCAAAAACTGCATAAAAAGCACTTGCAGCAACAAAAACATAATATTCCAGAAACACGCTTTGCCGATCTGATCAGCTGTTTGTAACACTTCCTACATTGGATTAGACGGCAGCGCGAACGATCGCATGTCCGCCATGACCTGCCCGAAACCGGAAGTGACGTCATTTTCGCGGAAATGTAGTTTTTTACGGTCCGGGCCTCAATGAGCCTATACTGGTGTTTTTAAAAGTTATGTTTGACTTTATGACTTTCTGTATCGTTTCTGGGATGCTTAGGACTCATATTGCACTGCTGGAAATAGTTTATTTTGATGCATATACTGCTTTTTTGCAAATTTGCACTATAATATTTATTTTCGTTTTTCCTGCAGTGTATAAAAATTGGTGTATTTCAAAAATAAAACTATGAAGGCACTCAAAATAAATTTCCTGTGGTGGGAAACTATTTTGTGCAACTTTTTTGTATTTACAGTTTTGAGGGATAAGCCTCTTAAATTTCTCTAACTAGAAATATATGTTAAAAAAACAAAAACGATTTTCAATTTTTTTGTAGTTTATTGCACTTTTTTGCAATTTATGTAATCACTATGCACTTAATTCCTACATATTATTAAAATCTAGGCTGTAATGGTTGTATTGATGTATAGCAACTTGAAATGCTCCCAAAAATGGCACTACAGCATGTAAAAATATAATATAAGCTCTGGCGGACTTGGTTCTATGGTAGGTCTTAAAGGGTTAAGAGTCTTGTCCGGTCCAGGTAGCCCGTCTGTATTGTGCCATTTTTTAATGGAGTGGCTGTTTGGTTTGTCCCAGGCTATTTTTTGCTTGACAAGATCATTGTAAAAATGATCTTTGAAGCTGCCAATGTGCGATGTAGGACTACTGTTCTAAAGCCATGACTAAAGATATTACAGCAGATCTTTCAAGTTGGTCATTATTTGTTTGGGACTAGCCAAAAATCCATATTGTAAAGCCAGCTCTAAAAGATACGCTGCTGCACTCTCTATGGTGGAACTGATTTTGCATCAATGTGTAGTCATTGATGCAAATCAGTTCCACCCAAAGAGTCTTAAAAATATGCAGAACAGATACAATAGAACTCCACATTTAACTACAAAAAACCAGCTCATGTCCTTGATGGATGAATGCACAAAAGTAGCAGCTGCTCAACTTAAGAAAAAAACTGTACTATACATGTATCTGCCTTGCCATCTTTAAATGTTGCCTACAAATTTGCAAAATACCCAGAAAGATGCAATGCGATAGGCTTAATGAAACTGAGAAACATTTGGAATAAATTTGTGAATGGTAAATTGTATATTTTCATAAATGTAGGTATGTTTATAAATATAAAAAAATGTAATGTTTACAAATTTTAACATTTGCCCTACCGTCCATATTGCCCATCATATTATTCTAAAGTAATAAGCAATTATAATGTGCCTCATTATAACTAGAGGTTATTATAAATAACATAGAGGTTTGATCGTGTACAGCAGTTTTATGTATGAAGGTTTGTGATATAGTTATAAAATCCTGAGCTATTTAAGTCTTGTGCAGCAGATGTGGACCCATCCTAATATCTGCTCATTACTGTGCTTTCACTCTATTTTTGAAATGCAACATTTTTCACTTGTTTCATATTTTATCTGTAATCTGATTCAGTCAGACTATAATGGATAAA
Source organism: Neolamprologus multifasciatus (assembly GCF_963576455.1). NCBI lineage: Eukaryota > Metazoa > Chordata > Actinopteri > Cichliformes > Cichlidae > Neolamprologus > Neolamprologus multifasciatus. The sequence continues at coordinate 42,896,870 of NC_140445.1, read as the reverse complement.
TTTGCCTATTTAAGCATGCTGTCATCTTCCTTCAACATCTTTTAACCAATGATTTCTGTACATTTATCTTTCCACAAAAACCTTCCCCTTCCTCTAGTCTAAAAATCTTTAGTCAAGACATGCTTTTTAAAAATCATTTTCACTTAACAAAAACCTTCTTTTTTAATATCTCTGAATTTAGTTACTTTCTTCGGTTTTAGGCTTCAACCTCAAACTGTTGCATCTCACCTACACCTATGTAAACACTGAGAATTACTGTCTGTTGCACCCTGGAAAGCATCAAGATTCATCACAGAAAACAGCTCAATGATTTTTCTTTCACCTTTCCATGCTGGCATTTGATCAGTGAACCACCTGCTGCTCGAGGCAGTTTAACCCACACTTACTGAGGTTATATACTTCAACGGAGCAGAGAACACAAATAAGCTTAGCATTTTTTCACTTCCCAAACCAGTTAATCCATGCTGACAATTATCCTGATATCTTATTACAGCAGAAATTTGAACACTTTGACTTCAGAGTGAAACTTTTAAAGAAAGCTTTTTTTATACTGAGTTACGTTAATCTGTCCTAGCTATACACGTTTAGGCAATGAGAAGTCTGTGAATATAAAACAAAGAAGACACCATGCTCCTGCTGTCATAAATAGAAGGACCACTATTGAGTTTTGTTTACTATCTGGGTTTACATAAAGATTATATTTAACCAGGATTGTTTCTAGCTGTAGAGGATTCACCATGATATGATCGCTTTCTTCTCTATAAGGCTGTGGGTTGCATTGTGAAAATATTAAACAATATTTAGAAAGGTGTCAGTGCCTGTGTTTCACATTTTGGTTTCACAATATGGAATAACTTATATAACTTATAACTTATAAATATTTACAAAGCATGACTCCTCCTTAGTATGTAGTTTATAAATACAGATATACGTATCTTAATTAATAAGCTCATATATAACATGTTCATGGTATCATTTATAAACTTGAAATAAGTTATTAAGAAAGTATTTAGATGCATACACACGTGTGTGTGTTTGCGAATGTGTTAATAGAGGTTTTGTAAATGCTTATTCAGTAGTGTATTTCATGCTAAATTCATGCAGATATTAGTTGTTACTTAAATGTTTTGTGTGGCCTCATCTAAACTGTGGGCAATGCTTGCCTTATAAAGCATTAATAGATGAAAATTAAAGTACCTTGAGACTCAAACAAGTCTCAGCTCTCTTCACAACAGCACAAAGCACAAAAAACAGCAAATGGCAGAGAACCTTGCAAAGGATTATTATTGTTTAAAGCATATTTTTATTATTAAGAAAACTTCTTTTTTTCTGGCTCTATTCTGTTGCCCTAATGCACTTCTGATATTCTCTCAGTGCTGAAGACTCAAACTGTGTTTTCTATAACCACAGTCTGTGTGTCTGCTGCGGAGAATGAATTGACTGCCTTGTGATGTATTGCCTATGTGTTTCCTTTAATTAATCCTCCTCTTGTGCAGTAAAGTGAGCATAATAATTCCACAAAAGCTTCTCTGATCTGCCTAATGTGCTGCTCTACCTTTGACTTTAAAGCCAGCCTAGAAAACCATTACCAGTAGAACGTTGGGAAACCCTACCTAAGAGACCCTATGGGGTCTTTTATAAAATACCATTTGCGCTAAATAAAAGTTGTCATGTCACCTGCATCTTCTCCTGAAAACAAGGTATCCTTTGGCTTTCTGACTAACAACAAATATAGTCCTATTATAAAGACGGTGCTGTGAAAAAGTATGTGCTTCTTTTCTGATTTCTTTTTCTTTCTGCACATTTTTCCCAATTATATGATTGATTGATTGATTGATTGATTGATTGATTGATCATACTTTATTCATCCCGAGGGAAATTGGGTTAAGGCTGCCAGCCGTGCCAGCGCCATCTTACCCTTCCGACCATACATACATTACACAAACATCACACGGGGAAGACAGGTCAGAGAGGTATAACAGTGGAAAATACACAACAGGAAAGATGAGGAGAAAAAAGAACTCCCCCCAGACTGAGCTCCAACAGGGAAATCAGTTTGAGAACAGAAAAAAAAAACACCTCAGCACAAAAAGCACATGACTATTAATACACCATAGAAACACAAGACAGGCAACAGGGGCGGGTAAAGGGTAATAGAGAGCCGGTGTAGACAGCGCATCCGGTCCTATGTTTCAGATAGTCTAAGTTTTAATATTAGAAAAAGAAAACATGAGTAAATACAAAGTGCATTTTTTCATTGATGATTTCATTTATTAAGATAAAAAGGTTGAATCACCTTTGGCTGCAAGAACTTGTCATTTGCTTTTTTAAATAACTGCAATAGATGTAAGTTTATTGAGAATTGCTAGGGAACCTCCTCCACAGTGGATATTTTTGTGGAGGAGTCATCCCTTTGGGATGCCTTCAAATAACCATGACCAAGGTGAACAACCATAGTGATCCCAACCTCAGTGCAAATTGTTAGAGAGGAGGTGATAGTTTTGGGTTTCCTCTCTTCAGAGCCATAAGTATTTCTGAAGAGTGAAGAAAAATAAATTAAGGCTGCACCACAGTTTAATAGGTGATTATTAATGTAAATACCGGTATACAAGATGTGTACAATAAGTTCTGAGGACAGGTTTGTGAAAGCTAAAAATCTTACTTAAGTAAGCTCATTTCCTGTTCAAGGTCATCTTCTCAGGCATGTCCAGGCAGCTTCTGGTATCTGAAGCTCTTTTAAGATTAGCCACTCAGTGTGACTGAATGAGAAAACTGGATCTAAAGCTGATGCAGAAAGAAAATATGTAGCAAAAGGTGGAGGGCAAGGAGCAATTGATCTGTCAGCCTGCGATGACAAATTCATTGCAATAAAAACATTCATACTATTCAGCTGATAATAGCAAATTGGACTAGGTCCACCAGAACCAGAAATACTTTTTAATGATTAATGTATTTATTTTTTAAAGATGAGGACTATTTGAATATGTTTGAATTTAAAGGTTAAAGCTTACAGGTTTCCCTTTAGTATTTTCTTTTCTTTTCATGCAGTTTTTATTTTTATTTATGTAATTCTGAGAATTTTTGGATTGTTATTAATAATAGTAGTACAGTCAGAACAGATTTTAATGATATTTAATGATACAATTTTATTGTTAAAAATGCATTTTTTAAATATTGAGAAACAGTCAGAGCTACAATAAATTGTTCAGGCACATGTTCGGAGGTCTAAATTGTTTTGTAAATTACAAATGCTTAAGTCAACACCAATGCATGAATTACTCCATAAAATGAAGGCAGATGATTAAAGTGAGACTTTACTTAAGTCCAGTTGTATAATTAAGGTGACTTATTCTTGAACGTTTTTTGTTCCTGTTATTGTTTTGAACATTGCCAGATAACATGTGGGTCCATTTCTGTCATTATTATTGTTTCTTTATTGGTGTATCTAAGTTTCTACCCTCACCGCTGGCTACTCAGGTGCTACTGTTACTGTGATAAAAGCAGGATGTGTGTTCAGTGACATTTTAAAAATTAATACTTTTTTTATTTATTATTTTTGTTTTTATTTTTCTATAGAAGAAACTAGTAAAACACATGCTCAAATTGTGGTGTGCAAATGAATGCAGAGGTGCTCCAAGTGTGGAAGTGTGCACAGAGATGAAGAATGTTGAGATGATTTACAACATGAATGCTGGAACACTGGTAGGCAACACGTCACCTATGGGAGCATCGAGGGAGGGACCAGAGAGAGAGGGCAGAAGGGGTGAGAACAAAATCAGAGGAGGAACTTGGTTATATTTTGAGTGAAATATAATTTGGGTTGGGGACTTCAATGCACAAAGCACATTACTGGGTAATTGCAATGAAGGGTAAATATTATAGCAGGTGAAAAATCAACAATTCACACTAGTCTTACATTCATTGGTTCGTGTTTGTTATGGAGGGTACTTAAAAAAGACATCGGAAGTGACCACTGTCCTTTAAGGGCTGATAAACAGTTAAGTGTAGAGGAGAAGGATGCACCGAGTGTACAGCAGTGAGCCTTTTGGAGTACCATTGAATCCTGGTATCTCATTCACCCCTTCGTAGTCCTATCTATGTTCCTAACACACATACACCAACACACATGTATACGTCTTCCTTTACATGTTTAATATTCATTAAGCTATTTAAAGAGCACTTTTGCTCTGTTTCAGGTAAATTGTAATTCCGCACCACTGATTTGTGTGATGAAATTTTCTCTTCATCTTTTTTCTGCTGTAGCAACTAAAGTAAAACACAGGTATTGTCACAATTTGTTTGGTGCAGGACTCAATTGCAAGACTCCAAAACTAGTGAAAAAGTGAAGAGATGGGGATTGGGATCATCAACACTGTGGAAATTGTTTGGATTGTTGTTGCACATCACCTTGTATATAAATCCACTGAACTTTTGAGTGTGTCCTGCTTGCCTGGCTGCACCTTGACACTGATGAGTGTCATCTCCACTAACATTAACTATTAACAAGTAACCCCACATTTGCCTGTTAATAGTTTAAATTTTACCGCTATGGGGTTAGCACGCTTTGTTTATCATTTATAGCACTGCCACCTCCTCAGGTGCTGCCTAAGTACATACTGACTTGTTTACTAAGATTTTTTACTTGATTTTACTTGATGATCATTTGCAGCACATTTGGTTCACCTTGGGTGAACCAAAGTCAAGTTTGAACCTTTCCATAGGATGGTCATTGTAGAGACACATGATATTAATTCTGCTATTTACCGTCCTATAGTACATGTAGTATGATTTCTTAATTACTTTGTGAGTGTGTATCCTTTATCCATGTATCTGAACTATACCCTTTTTAATTCTTTTTTGTGAGGGTGGTGGGTTGATTAGTTTTAATTTTAGTACTTCTGTGTTTCTGTGGCTGGGTTCTGGCCCTAGTGCTGTGTCTTGTCCATGTGTGATAATGTGTTGCATTGATACATACTTTCAGGATCAGTCAGTTCTCTACACAGCTGCAGTAATGACTTATTTTCTGAATATGAATCTGAGATGGCAGTGAAAAAATGGTCTTTTTGGAAAAATCTATGCCAGATATGTTTCTTTCAGACAAATGAAAACTTAATTCTGCAGCATCTAGGTTCTCTGGTGAGACAGAACCTTTGCGCACAGGTTGAATTTAGACCTCTGGTTGATTTGATTGACCTCATCTCCTCAGTTCCTTTTCTGTCAGACACTTTTCATTTCCTGTGCTGTTACACACACCAGATAGGTCCTGGCAGCATTCTTGTTGATGTCTCTCTCTGTGTAGATTCATCTCATACAACACCTCTGACTGACAGTTCTGTGGAAAGCTAATCGATGGCAGGAAAACATCAGCAATAATCACTGCCGGCAGAAATCCAGAGAGCGTGACCTGATGAAGACGGATCTCCATCAGAGCAGTAGGGCAGCTCTGATGGAGTCTGTCTGACAGGACGCTGAGAGCTTTGATAAGAGTCTTTGAAAGTAACCTGGAGCCTCTGAAGCTGAGCAATCAATCAGCTGGATGGATTCATTCAGAGAGGTTGAAAAACTGATGCACTGCTGTTACTGTCTTCAAATGTTTCCATCATCAACCAACAATTTTATTAGTCCTCATTCATCTCTAAATACTGAACACAAAGGAGAAATGTTGCTGCGTGATATTTATCAGGCGAAGTTTGGAAAAAAAATATTGCTGCTTAATATAAGAAAAATGATTTTGTTAAATAACTCTCCCCCGAGATAACTTCAGGCTTTACTCAGTGGAATAGAATCATTCATTCACAAACATTCATGTTTGTTTCTTTTTCTTCTTTTTTCTCCAGTTATGAAGACACTTTTGTGATTCATGAGCTCAGCTAAATCAATGAAATTTGGTTGTCTGCACTGTTTCCCATTATAGCTTTCACTAATTATTTACTGAAATAGGTTTGCAGTGTAGCGTTTTTGTGTTGTCTATATAGGTATATGTATACGTGTTCATTACAGATGTTTGTTTTAATAATTTGCTGTTTGCTTTTTTCTGTTTCCTGTCATTTAACTGAAACTAATCACTTAATAAAACCATGATGTGGTACTGACCTCTCCTTAAAAAGAGAAAAAGGAGCTTCCTTAGACTGTTAAAGCCTTTTTAGCAAGTTTTAAAATGTAATTGATCAGTAGCGACATTATTAGTTCATATGACACAACATGATCAGGGGTGCAACGATGCATCGAGTTAGTTGAATAATTCAATTATAAAAAAGATTTTAGGTATATTTTTAAGCTATTTTTTTTTGTCTTCTTTTAGGCTATACTTGCTATTTCTTATATAAAGAGTTGGCAGTTTGTCTTGTAACCAGAAGGTTGCCGGTTCGAGCCCCGGCTCGGACAGTCTCGGTCGTTGTGTCCTTGGGTAAGACACTTCACCTACCGCCTACTGGTGATGGCCAGAGGGGCCGATGGCGCGATATGGCAGCCTCACTTCTGTCTGTCTGCCCCAGGGCAGCTGTGGCTACAACTGTAGCTTGCCTCCACCAGTGTGTGAATGTGAGAGTGAATGAATAGTGGAATTGTACAGCGCTTTGAGGGCCCCGAAAAGCGCTATATAAATGCAATCCATCATTATTATTATTATTATTTGTAGCTGTCCATCCTAAGACAGCAGGCTAAAACAGACTCTGATCCTCAAAGGCAGGACTGAATACTGGAATATATTTGATGTCAAGATGTCTGCCGAGAAAAAAAGGTCTATCTGTATATCCCACCTATCTGTCTGTGACTCTTAGGTACATCACTGTTTGGAGAGGATCTCAAAGAGCCACCTAATCACAAAGACATTCATTCATTCATTCAAAGACTTCTAGTTATTCTAAGTTTTTCTTTAGTTCAATAAAGCTGGGATTCATGTCTACAGACTACTTTTGACTACTGCCTTGCCCTAAGAGGTCTTCATAGTCAGCAGTGCTTTTTTCATTTGGCAGACTTTAATGCCAAATACACTTCCTGGCACAATCCTCAAAGAGGGTTTGTGTAAAGCAGATCTATTAAGAAAGGGTTTGTGAATTTGATGATTGACTAAACAGAAAAAACTCTCTTGCAACCAGTGACTTTAATGAGCAGAATTGTATTGTGTTGCAGTGTATCTGACAGCTGGTACCTGGGAAACCCTACAACATAAAAAAAAAAATCCTAAAAAAACAGTAATATTCCGGCAGCTGGGGCACCAAAATAATACCATAAAATAACAGAAAATAACTTTCCCATGAAAATACGGTTATTTTCAGTAATGACAATACAGTTTGTTGCCCTAATTTTACATGGGATTTTGCCTTTTTCAAGTGCTTTTAAACTTTAAATTAGGAACAATTGAATGTGATTAAACAATGAAATTACCTATAAAAAAAAAGGTCAATGAATGCGACAATATGAATAATAATACTTAAATGTACAGAAATATACAGTTAACAGTTGGTTTAAATAACAATGGATTGCATTCATATAGCGCTTTATGAGACCCTCAAAGCGCTTTACAATTCCACTTTATAATTCCCATCACCAGTAGGCGGTAGGTGAAGTGTCTTGCCCAAGGACACAACGACCTTCTGATTACAAGGCGAACTGCCAACTCTTGAGCAACGATTGCCCTAAATAACAATAATAATAATAAATATTTGATGTAAAAAAAAAGTTTATACGAAAAATATATAAAATGATTCGTATAAACATATTACATTTGAATTTAACAGTTCAATCTTTCAAATAACGAACAAATATTTGTGAAATTATGATGCATTTGTGAATGTATTTTAACAATCTAAAATATGCATATATACAGACAGATACATTTAAAAAAGAAGAAAATTATGTTTTATTACATTTACAGTGATTTTACGTTAATTTACACTTGAAATGTAAAATCACAGTCTATTTATGTGAATTTAATGATATTCTAGAAAAACAGTACAAAACTGTAAAATACACAGTAAAATATTTTTATATCACGATTTTTTTACAGTGTACTTAACCCTACATATGCTATTTTTGTATTTATATTTAACTGATTACCTTTTAAATCTGTTTAAAGTATTTTTCTTGTATACTGATTGCTGATGGATGCTGATATTTGTGAGGTGATTAATAATTAGCAGCAGTGGTATGGACAGTGATTCAGAGTTAGGAGCGTGATTCCTCTTTACTGGAGCAGATCGGCGGGGAGGAGCTGCCTGGAAGTGTTGCCAGTGACAAGTTATCGGTTGTTGCCGCAATAAAAGTGAATAAATAAGATGAAAAATAAATTGATCGGCTGCTAAAAACGTCTTGTAAAATACCACGAGTTGTGTGACACTGTATACTTTTAACATAGCAGTGTAACAGCTCGAGCTTGTGGCAGCTACCGGGGCACACTAAACATCTCGGGAGCGGCGACAGCTCCGGCTGGAGCCACTGCCGAGGACCGTTCATTTGAGCGGTGGAACTGAAGGCTCGCGGAGCCCTCGCAGAACATTCCAACTATAATGTTTACCAAAGCGATTCACATGAGAAGCCTTTCCTATCAGACAGTCCACAGCATTACCAGTTTCTCATGTGGCCCCTGGGAAAACATCTCACCCCTGCTCTAAATGAATGTATAATGAATAAATACACGAAAACATATTTCTGACATTTCTGCTTTTTTATGTGTTTACTGTCACATATATAACAAAATAAGGACGATACTGTAAACGTACTTTTGTTCTGGAATTTAAAAAATACCAACATGCCAATGTTAACTAAAGTAGGCTTGCAAATAGTTTTACTTGAAATGGAGATTCCTCTTAATTTCTCTGAACACGTGAGATATTTTTATTTCAATGAAAATCAAAAAATTAAAATAAATGATGAATAAAAAAATGTTCTGTTTATTATAAAAAAAAATACATCATTAAAACAAGTTGAAGCCCTAAGAGGATGCTTTCAGTTTCCAGGTTGTGTTTGGGTCCTGTGGAAACTGGAAATCTTGGTAATAAAACAGATACCAAATACCAATAATGGAATAATAGCAATAATTTAAAATAATCTTTTACAAGTGATGAGACTTTTTATTCATGAATCTGAATTTATTGACCGATGAATTCAATTTGATCCCACCCCACACAAACGTCAGAGTCCTCCCCGGAGGTCAGGGACGCTCTGATTCCGTTCCTGTCCATCATGAAGTAGCCTCACTCAGTCTGGTTGTCTTAAATACTGTGTACGCTTCTTTTTTTCTCCGACATATTGGTCTTTGTAACTAGTGTTACGTCAGCTCGTATGTGACTGAGAGAGAGAGAGAGAGAGAGAGAGAGAGAGAGAGAGAGCGAGCGTGTGTGTGTGTGTGTGTGTGTGTGTGTGTGTGGTGCTGGTGGGGGGGGGGGGGGGGTACTCACACCTGCACACATTACCTGCTCTTCATCCTTCTCCGTGCTCATCACTTATCGCCAGGCAAGCACCGAGGCACCGACCAGGATCACAAACCCCGCGGAGAAGCGTAAAGTATGCCTCCCGAGGCGCTTCGGTTTGGACCCGGTGTCTGTTGTTTAATCTTTGGCGGATTTTACGTGGACGAGTTGGTGAATGGATCCAAAGGACACCGAGCCGTAAGTTGCAGGTTCAAGCTGGAAAACTTCTAGTTTGAAGCTTATTGGCTTGTGACTGCAGCGGAGGACTTCCCACATCAAAAACTGCTGCTGCCCGCAGGGACCGCCGGGGAGCTCTGTGAAGACCCTGTGATTTCTCGTGTAGTGGAGAAGAAGATCATCTTTACTGTCCCAGATCTCCTCCACTGAGGATCTGTCACTTCAGGCCCGTTTATGAATACATATCTCGAAGATGAGAGCTGTCTCCTCTCTCTGTCCTCCACTTGGTCGAATGTGGATGGATGTGGCGTCGTGAGGAGGCACTAGCCTGAGGACAGTTTGGAGTTTTTTGCCCACACATTCTTCACCTCATGCAGTTCCTTCGGCCGGCCTGGGCTCTGACTGCCGCCGCGGTCTGCTTCCTCCTATTGCTCCTCCACAGCCAAATCCTGAGAGAAGGTACTGTTTCTGTTTTCTGGTTATAGTTACATACATATGTGCCTGTGTATGTTTGTGGCCAAACTTAGGAGCCAGAGTGCCTCAACAGGTCAGATACGATATGGAAAAAAATGTACTGAAAGGTTTCTGTCTCTGTGGTTTCAGTACCCGGAGACACTAACAGGGAAGTGCATTTGTGCATGCAGTCCCGCGGTTTTAGTCGTCTGTGCAGCGCTTGTGCAGCAGTGATATGGTTACGGTATGATGATGATATGGTAAATTAAGACCAGAGATGTAAAACAAATGAATCAACATCAGTAGAAACTGGTCGGGACGTCCGGGCGGGATAAGGCGCTCAGGAAGCAGTCTGAGCTCCAGCAGAGCTTCGATGTTTTTCGCTATAGGAAACCGAAGCAATCGGAAACAATCTCAGAGATGAAACACTCTACCTGTCTATACATCGTGCCACACACACACAGACTGTACGGTTCTGTACACAGACCGTGCAAGGAAATCTAATGAATGTCATGGCAAGTTATTAAACTTCCTTCTTAGCAATTGTGACATTTATTTTGTTGGTCTGGTCGCTCTGCACTGTTTCATTTCTAGACTGATGTACAGGTTTTATCAGTAACAGACACAATAATACAAAGTGTTTATTTTACTAATGTTCTGGACTATTTTTAATCCTTGTTAAAAAGTAGTTTTGATGTATGTATGCTGATCTCTGTTGTGTTAAGAAAATATATGACATAATGTGGCCCTGCCGGTACACAGGATTTAGGCTTGTGTAAAACTCCACTCTCTCAATGCAGGGGCATTACACTTTTATTACAATTATGATTAGAAATTAAAACTTGACCAAAATCTGATTAGATTCAAGCAGGAGCTAGAAAAGTTTCTTTGCAGCTCTAAAAGACAACAATCGGGAAAACACACGTTTTTCTGATACTTTTTATTATTTGCAATGAAAAGAATGAAGTTATTGATCTTTTCTGAGGGGAGTGGTACTCACACAATGAGGGTAGAGTTAATTTGTTCCTCTGGAGGACTCAGTAACCTCCTACTGTGTTTCACTGTGTGCTGTTATTCTTTCTCCTGTTAACTTCGTCTTGGATTCATCTGCTCTGTGACTGCATTTAACCTCTAACCATCATATTTACCATCATCTATTTTTTTAGTTTACTTTAAGCATTTGATCTTGTTTCCCCACCTAAGAAGTGGTTTAGATACTGCTACTCATCCTCTGAGACCCCTGCAACTTTCTTATAACAGGGTCATTGCTGGTGGATCCCTTATTTTCTTTACTTATCAAATTCTTCATCTTTGATAATGTTCCTTTTCTATTCTCCTATATCCTCTGAGATCTTTCACTTTAAGCAGATCTTCAGATATTGTAGTCTAGCTAGTCGGAACAATCTATCTCTTATTAGCAGTCACTATTATTTATATCAGTATATGTCATATATCATATCAGATTATTCGTGATATTTTTTAATTAATATGAAGTATTTACGTGATATAAAAGTGTCATATTACAATGTTATAACAATGCCAAGTGTTTACTTGCATAATACACATGACAGGAGACAAAGTCAGGAAAACGGGAGTTTCATCAGCAATTGCTAACAAAGCACAAAGCTTTGTAAAATATGCAAGAAAACTGTTCCTGGCTATGACGGCATGTGAAGAGATGATACAAGCAGCTGATGGTATGTGACCTAAAAGTATATAAATTACTCCATCAAACTCTCTCGTTAGGCTCAATATGACAGGAAGAACAAAATAGTGCATGGAAATTTATAATGCAGTTACATGGTAGTAAAGGAGGACTTTAAGCAGCTGGTTCAAAAGCCGAACTCAACATACAATGTCTCATGTAAAAAGAGACATTGAAGAGTTCTGAAGAGTTAAAAGGTTAAGTTACTTCAGTTATTATTACTCGAAATTACAGCGCTTTGTCTTTATTCCATATGTAGTGGCGACAAGAGCAAAATTCTGTCACGGATACAAATGTTGGTGATCGTGACTTTAAGTGCAGGCAATGTCTGTTGAACGTGACCTGTGGAAAAAAAATACAAACAGAGAATAAAACGTTGCATTTGCAGGGGGATGCTTTATACAAACGTAATATTATAACAAATCTTTTATTTAAAAAAAATGTATAGATTTGAATAATTGCTGTATGTGTGACAATATTCACGAACAGTTTTGTGGAGCTTGGCCTGCACATTGAGGAAGAAATAGGGTACATATATGCAAACATACATAATGATCATTATAGTAAGTAGATAGATAGATAGATAGATAGATAGATAGATAGATAGATAGATAGATAGATAGATAGATAGATAGATAGATAGATAGAGAAGGAGAGAAAGGACAGACAATGCTCTTAATTTTGTTTGCACTAACAAATAAATTGTACTGCTTACAAACTCCAGTCACCAGTAAAACATAATAAATATAATTGTCATAATTTTCTTGAAACATTGCATTATTTACATCCTTAGCTGAGTGATTCTTGCCAAAACAAGTATCACTGCAGTAGTAGAGAACTTCTTTTTGTGTATGCAAACACTACTTAATAGCGCATTAGATAGGGATGGCTCAAAAATTGTATCTTCCTTCCGGACTCATCTGGCTGAAATGTCGCCAACAGTGTGAAAATTTCAGTGTTCAGGTTTGTTCTGTGGTGGATAGTAAAGAAAAGAAGGAAGCGCAGAGCATTTTTACAAAGCCTTGTCCCTGAAGCACCACACACACAATACTCCAGCTTAGTGTTGGAGTCCCACTCGTACTTTGCATTCACTAAAAACACTGATATAAAATTGCTCAGTGATCCAAGTGGCAAAGCACCACAGCGTTTACTTTAAAGAGAACAAAAAAAAAAATCAACCTGTTCTGCTTTCATCTCTAGCAGCACTGATTTTTCTGTGGTTGTCAGTACTAGTTTGCAAAAAGCACCTCATTAGGGGGTTCTGCAGTGTTGAATATGTCCCTCCTTTGGGATACCAAGAGAGCAGTAACATTAATAAGCTCAAACGTTTCCAATGAAAAGTGAAAATGAGTCAATAAGTTGTGATCAGAAAGGGCCAGTAAAAATTAAACAATGTCTTTTGCCTCTATGGTGTAAGCTGGATTGTGTCCAGTAAGTTGAGCAATTTTAATTTTGGAAAAGTGGACAAAGTTGCAAGGAGCCAGATCTAGTGAACAGGTCAGCTGATGAGCAAACATTTTGTCGATGTAGCCTAAAAAATGCATCTTTAATACAGTTTGTGCCAGCACAGTGCAGCCTCCATGTTGTTGTAGGCTTTCCATAAATATGATTGCAAAAGTCTTCATCAGCAGCTTCTGCAGAGGAAAATCTGCAGGAGAAACATACTAACAGTCATGCTGCATCATGTTCACCTGCAGAAAAACAGAGAGAAACATCTGGATGTCTTATAATCAGTGTTTTGTTAAGCTGCATTAACACTCAACGACATCATCAGCTGTAATATTAAAAACTGGAACTGATATTATAGCAATTTGTGTCAGCCAAGAATACAGTGAGAACATATTCAGTTCTCTCCTCTTTGGTATACTGCACATAAAATCTGCAGTTAATGAAGTGAACTTATTTTTTGTTTACTTGTGGAGTGAACTGAAAAAGATTCCAACTAATAATAAAAGTACAGTGAGGGTAGCATTAGTTAGTGTCTGGGTAGGTCTAATGACTTTTCTCAGGGCCTCATCTTTAGCTACTGCAGGTCTTAACATCCATCAGGTCAGTTTTCCAGCTAGCCAGTGTTGCCACTTGCCACTTTTGAGGCATGGCGTAAAAGCTAACAGTCTTTCCTTGGTTTTTGTAATTGCTATAGCCAGGATAAAACAAAACTGACCCCACAGCTTTTTAGACCATACAGTGTGAAAACTGTAATACATTTATGTTTTAAATTATGGACAGTACAAGCATTTCATGCCCACTTTGAGCTCAAGCCCCTTATCCTGTGAAACCAGGCATACACTCTTTCTACCTTTATGACTTTCTCTTCCAGAGAACTGTTTTGAGCTGTTGCTGGAATATTTTGTCATTGGCTGATAGTGCTGGGATTAGGTTCACAGTTTAAGTTGTTATTATTGTAGGCTCAAGAGACTGGGTGATTACCCATAATGCACTGGGCTTGACCACTTCCCCCTTTTGTGCTACTATTGCACACCATTAAATTTGATCTACTCTTGCTTGTAATTTGTGTTATGTCCTGTTTGTTATTGTGTTTACTCTATGCAATCCTCTGGTGTTCTCTTCCTCTTACAAGGCAGTTCTTTCTTACCACCATCACCAAGTGCCTTCATAGGAGATTGTTAATTTAGTCTTGTCTCTGTTTAATATTGTTTTTCTACCACAAAGTGCGTTGAGATAACTATTGTTGCTAACTGTTGTCTGCAAAATGATGCCCACCCCACGGACATGCCAGATTAAAACAGACATGCCTCCAACTCTAAGCTACAAAAAAACAGCAAAAACAAAACAAAACAAAAAATAAAGTTCATCACAAAGGCAGATTATAGTGGCAGGTTGTGGTTTTTGCTCAGGGAGGGCTGATCGGCACAGGTGTCGTACATTCACTAATCCCACCTCTCTCTTGTTATGCAGTAGCCTGCTGGGACCTTGAGACTCTCTTGCACACAGACTGAGAGGTTACAGCCAGCTTAATAAAGAAGAGCTCAGTTATGATTTGTGTGCAGTTTGGTGTGCTGAGCAGTTATAGCTGAGCACACAGTCTTTATGGTGTGACTGAGGAAATTAACACTGTCATGTACATCTGAGTGTGTGCTGAGGAGACCTTACGGTTTGTGGGATGAGCCAGTAGCGGTTTTAGATACGGGTGACACGGGCGGTTGCCCGGGGCGGCATCGTGGTGGGGGGCGGCATCACGGGCAAAAAATGCTCGTACTCATGCTGCCCCGACATCAGCCAGCGCATATTGGGAATGGCATAAGCACCGATCGGTTTTCTATCGCCCATTTGCTGGGAGCAAGGGCGCCCTTCGTTTGCAAGGTGCGCCTGCTGCTTGCGGCGCAGAGAGGAGAGGGCGGGGCTGCGGATGATTTTCTGACCGGCTGTAGCAGCATCTAATAACCAACTCGCAAAGTTAAACAAAATAAAAACAAACCAACAAACACGAAAACACCAGACATTATAATACAGACTTATAATTTGCACCGATGTTTTTTCGAAATTCTATACACGAAAAGTGAGCGCGAGAGCCTTCGGTGCGCCTGCTCGCTGCTGAAGTCAAAGTAAACTTTATTGTCATCTCCGCTACAGTCCAGTATATAGAGAGACGAGACGACGAGGCTCCAGTTACAACAGTGCAAGTAAACAAACAATAAATATAAGAAGAGTAAGAAAATAAATATACACTTTAGGACTCGGGGTAAAGGGATCAATAACAATTTAAAATTTACAGTTTGATGATTTAGAGTCTCACACACAAGCCGTCGAAAGGGGAGGGGGGCCAGTTGCTTCTGTTAGGGATAAGAGAAATATTTTTAATGTGTATCTGCTCATTATATTGTTTTATGTACTTTAATAAAGGCTTGTAGAGCAAGGCCACTTTTAACTCACAAACTAAGTGCTCAGCCAGACTGAAAAACAGGAAGTTTTAGTGCACAGGCATATTAATAGATAAGACACTGAAATGAGGAACTTGCCATATAAGCAATGTTTGAGACTGTGTGACGTGTAAAGTACCAAAATAACACCAATATGAGCCACAGATGATTCTAATGTTAGAGAGCTCTTGCAACTGGCGTTTGAGCCGTGCAGAGGTCTCTCTCTTCCGGAAGATGAATGAATAAAAGAAATATCAATATTTTAACACACTATGAGTCGGTTTTCTCTGTTCTGTCATGGGGACAAAAGAATCGGGGTTTAATACTTCCAAATAGAGCACATTTCATTTATAATGTTGTAAATCCAAGTCCATTATGTATTCATGATTCATGAATCCTGGGTTGTTTGAAATCTCAGAAATGCACCCTAGACAAAGTGAATCTGTGAACTAAGGTGTAGGTGTGTTAGATCATGTTGTGGTGATCCTCGGGTTGGGGGATGGGTGTTCATACTAGAGTGCAAAATTAAAACCAATGGAAGATGGACAAGAAAAGTTCAAAGCCATCAGGTCCTCAGTTTAGAAAAAAGAGAAAAGAAGAGGAGGAGAAACGAGCAAAAGATGCAGGTAAGCAGATGTGTGATTGGATAATGGCAGGTCATCCTGAAACAATCAGAATCAGAATACTTTATTAATCACTAAGGAAATTATGTGGATTACAGCTGCTCCAAGAAGAAATGGTAAAAATAGCAACAGTAACAGACTAAACTCCAAACAATACATTATGTTACAGATTTTAATATTAATTAGTCATTGTCAATTGTTGATTTGTCCTGTTCTCAATGTATGACGAATTATGATGGCTGTTTGGTAGCCGTTTGCATACTCTCTTTCTCTTCATGTGTGTGTGTGTGTATACAACAGTTTTATGTTAATGTACAATCCTTAATATGTTTTGTGTGTGTGTGTGTGTGGGGGGGGCGCCAGAGGGAGTGTTCGCCCAGGGTGCCAAACAGGCTAGGACCGCCACTGGGGATGACTGTTACACGGCAAATTTCCCAAGAGAGGTGGGAAACTGAGCACTGTTTTATTGAGTGTAACGAGAGGCCTGTGACTGCAAGAGATTTGGGTTTTGTTTTGAATTCACACACCAGTAAAGACAAAAACTTGAAGAGGGGAAAGAAATGCAAATAGACTTTATTTTTGAGAAGGGGGAAAGTTTACCAAGGTTTTTATGTTTTCTTGGAACCAATTTCACACCAGAAGTCTAGTCTGTGTGGTATGTAAAAACCACATAAGATTTCAAAGGTTGAGGGTAAAATTTGTTGTATTGCTTTTACACCCGGATGTATTTTATGTAATAAAATGCAAAGGCTTGAAAAATGTCCTTTTCAGGATTTTGCACTAGCTGCATGGTAGTTAGCTTGTTTTGATTAAAGATTTTCTTTTAGTTGTGTGTGGTTCAGGGATTTAGGCAGACCTGAGGACTGTACTATGAAGCAGGACTTTCCCTTATCAAGTTAAGTTCAAGCTTAACCCTTCTTTTTACAGGGGTCCATTGCCATGGTAACCTTAACCTGCTGCAAACTTGTTCCAGATTAGGAATCAGCTGATCAGTTCTCTAGAAAGCTGTGCCTCCATTCCTGGAAGAACTGTGACAGTTGGAAGGTTTACATTTTTTTAATAGAGTCAAAAGTCTATTTCCCATTCTGTGTGATGTATAGAATATATATTTGTATATGCAACTTTATTTATTTAAAACAGTCTTATGCGACAGACTGGCAACCTGTCCAGGGTGTACCCTGCCTCTCGCCCTAAGACAGCTGGGATAGCCCCCTCCACTCCGCTCTTCTCCATGACCATGAAAAGGAAAGGTGGAAGAGAATGGACTACTTGCTTATAATCTATTATAATTCTTTTGTATATAAATGACAAAGCTGTGAGTAGTAACTCACAGAAGTCAGCATTTTTGCTAGTTTTCCTTCATGACTTAAAATAGGCTAATGTGTATTACTATAGCAGCTCATACTGATCCATGTGCTTAAAGCACACACATTTAATACTACAGTGCTTTTCTTCTCTCACACACTGTTGTGTTGTTTTCAGTTATTGTGCGTTTCATCTAGTTTTATTTTGTGTTGAAAAATCAGCCACTTTGTTGCCAGTACACTTATCAATAATTGTGGTTGGTCAGATACTACAACACCACCTCTTTAATGTGAATGCACAAAGGAAACACAAGTTGAGCCAGAGTCATGTGATCGCTGCCGTTCACGTAACAGAAAGTTGGCCTCGGTATGTTGAGCTCGATTCATAGTACAAGCCTCAAATTCTATATGAGAAAAGAAACTGTCCTTGATGTGACAATTCCACTCTGGCTCTTTGTGAAAGTGATTTTTGACATTTCTGGTCTGATACCAGACTTCTTTCACACTGTGGGTGATACCTGGAATTAGTCATGTTTCATAGATGTTACTGTTTTTATTTCAGGTAGAATATGCACTTCTGAGGCAGCCAGATGCAACATAACACTGGCACATTTAAAGCTCTCCTCAGTCTCTGATGTATGACAGAAAAACAATAAAATCCCCTCTGCTTTCCGTGAAGCAGAAACTTGCTTTTTTGTTTTTATTCAGCAGCTGCTTCCGCGTTTCTTCATCATATGCAGATGTTTCAGATAATCAGTGCTGCTGCAAAAAGAGGAATATCATAAAGTCCAGCAGCTGCTCATTGAAATTCATCAGTCATAGCTCAAACAGAGTCAAGTGAGCAGCTGCACGTTTGCAATGATTCTGCAGAGTCTTTTTTGTAAAACGGTCTGCCAGTTTACATGACATCAAAACACAAGGTAAAAAAGCACAATATAAAAGATCAGTTGTAGAACGTTGTTTTGGTTGTCTCTTTTTCATTGATCATCACAGTGTGAAACACTTTAATGAAGACAAACCACAGATCAAGTTTAATTTCCTTATGCTCTCTGTTTACTTTGTGTTAACCTTCCTTTTATCTGCCTGCTCATAAAGCTCGTTTAGATCCTGGAAACAAACCTGTTATGCAGCAGACACGCTGTTGTGCCTGCGGTGTTGAAAGCTTAACTAAGGAAACTTCAGAGCCCAAATTAATTTTCAATGCTCCATTAAGTTGAGCGTATATTCATGGGAATTATGAACACAGCAACTGAATGAAAGAGGGAATCATCAGCTGAGGAAAAAAAAACACACAACAAAAATTAAGAAATCGAAAAGCTCCAGAGAGTGTAATTGGATTTGAATAAATGGGTCTGGAGGAGGAACATCAGCAAGTGATTCAGCGGTAAGCATGGAAGTGTGACAAAAAAAAGCCAAAACCCTCTTGGCTCAGCTAGACAAGATAGGATCTGTTGCCGTGTGCACAAACACTGACAAGCTTTGATTTCCAAAATAAAAGTGTCTTCAGCAGAAACACGAGCTCAACTGAAAACATTAGTTATAAAAAAGTTAAACTATATGTTCCTGTGAAAAATAGAGGAGTCGGACTCCAGGATTTAAGAAAGGGTAATATACAATTAAAATCAGTAGAAAAAAAATCCTATTTGGAAGCAACACTGAATGTGACTGACGATGCCACCTTCTTTTGAAGGGTGGGTCTCATCACTCAATCAAAACGAGAGGTTTATTTCTGAAATACCGATGTTCACGATGCCAACGCTATGTGGTACATCACTTTTTTGCACATGCAACACTCTGTCATGTTCTCACAGGTCATGTAGCTTCTCTGCTGCTGGCTGGTTGTATGTCACATGTGTGCAACATATGCTAACATGCTTTCTGTGATTGTTGTTACAGCAGACGATGTCACTATCCATGGGCTTCTATATTTAAAAAAAAAGCAAATAATAATATTTAATAATAATATATTGCTGAATATTATATAATAATAATATCATATAATAATATTGTAGTAATATTTTTAGTATTTTAATTATGTAATTATTTCAGTTATGCATTTCAATTGATCTTTTTACATTTCATATTTATAAATCAAAGTTTTCCCTGATATTTAACATTGCACTTTAATAATATACTTACATGGTCTACCTAATAGATGTAATAAAGGTATCAATTAAATGTGTCATTAATAAAAATTGGAAATAATAACAGACATTCCTTCTGTTACCTTGAACACATAAGCAGATTTCTGTGTCTGCATTGTTCTGTACAGTTTATGAATGCATTTTGCTAGAAATCTTTATTAGCTTGTGTGGATGGATTAGCTTAATGGATATTTGATGCCACAGTGGCAAATATCAAACATCAAACATACAATCTACAGGAAAGGCCACAATAAATACACAGAGAGGTCACTGAGTGATACTGAAACTAATATGGGCAGTGAAAGCAATCATAAATCCAGGAAATAAAAAAAAACATACAAAATACCCACAATGAAAGTAATTGTAAATTTCCACAGTAATGCTAAGCACACATTACATTGAAGAATGGGGAAGATACAGACAAAGAAAGACAGGAGGCAGGAAAAAGAAGTAAAAAACAAACAAATAGATAACAGTTTGGTGTATCTGTAGATTTGTTTTAATACTTCCTCTCCAAAAGTTGCTCTACGTCATGTTAAACACAACCTCTGACTTCTTTGATAGTTTGCTAGTCTGCTTTAGAGACTTCCATCTCACCCGTTGCTGGATTCTGAATTTGTTTCCTGGTGCACAATAATAGACTCATTACCTGTCATCAGAGAGCCAGCAGACAGCTGCTTTATCACGTCAAAATCAGTTTCACCCTCATCATTATTCTTCTTTCTTCCCTCTTACGGTAAACAATTCAATTTGCAGGGAAATTGAAAAAAAAAAAGACAATAGATACTAAAAGGTCATATCCACTGGGTGTCAGTTTATCTTTTGTCATCTCCATGAATAGATTGTGTGTCAGCTCCCACTGGTAAGGAAACAGCAATACAAGTGGAAAAAACAATGTCCTGTAACTGTTATTATTTTTCTGTAATCTGAGCTTTTCTGCAACAGCCGAGTTTAAAGCGATTCGTTTGGCCAAACAGTGGAGTAAAAATCATACAAGTGTTTCACTGCAGAGAGAAACAGCAACGATCAGAGGAAGGACCCACTGGCAGGTAGTCTGCACAGAAAGTGTACTGCTGTAAAACAAAGGATGATACTGAATGTCAGCTTTAGTCCTGTTAAGTTCAGCTACAACTGTGCCTCTTACAGTGACATTTCTTGACAAAAAGGTTACTTTTCTTGTCCACTTTTAAAGTAACACTTGAACAGAGTTTTTCCAGTGGAGAAATTAACAACCAGGAACTAAAATTCAAAATCACAATTCACAATCAAAATTCAACTAAAACTAATAATTACAATGATAATTCAATGAGCAGGATTTATTTAAAAAAAAATCAGACCTGAAGTTTAACATGACTAGAATAATATCAAAATGAAAATATCAAATTTAAAAACAAGAGAAATCCCTGAGACCAAGAAAACATACTGAATTAGGTTGATGGAAAAAATTCCTGAGGTTAGAAAGAAAGTCCAGACAGACTAGACAGCAGTTTTTCTTACTTTCTAACTGTATTAGTGTCATTTGTTGGAAGCAAAGCTAAATTAAGATCCTCTCTGGTTTGGTGTGATTTTATGACCTTTGATTTGCATGCGGTATGAGAGCAAACAAAGCGATGGAGAAATGTCATCTCCCCAAGATGAACTTTGGCCTTTTGGAACCGGAAAGTAAATCAGTGACTTGACAAATCTTACAGACCTGATTTTATACAGAGAGGAGAAAGAGGGAGAATTTCATAACTACTATCATGGTAACTCTCAGGCAGTGATCAGTTTCCATGCTGCCTTGAGGTTAACAGAAGCGGGAGGTCACATCAGAGAGATAGCTAGAGTGCTATTAATGCAGGCTGTCATATGTAATTATGAACTACATTTTTCCCCCTGGCCTGTCCACCAGTGTAGCAATCAGAATTGTTGTCTGAAGGCCTAAAAATGCCAAACAGATTTACTTTCACAAGTGGAGCATAGTGGCATTGACTATAATGGTCCACTTGATGGTATTTTATTAGAACTTTATTAGGAGTTTTTGTTTTGGATTATTACAAACCAGGAAACAGAAAAGGAAAAAATGAAAGAAAGTAAAGTTGGGGGAGAAAGTTAAGAGAAAGACAGGGAGAGAAAAATAGAGGAGAAGAGGAAAAACACAGAGAAACTTTTTTTTCTCAACACCTGTTGAGGAAAAAAAGAAACAGCAGAGAAACCACGGCAATGACCAGCATAAATAACAATGACAATGTTACTGAACAGCACACAGTACTAATAATACAAGATATTTTTAGAGGCAACAGCAGCCCAATATAGTGTGTGTCCGAGCACCTGTGTGCACACCTGTGTGAACACTTGTGTGTACACCTGTGTGCACACCTGAACTTCATCTAAAGTGTAGTCTCAGCACAGTTGTGTGCAGTGTTAGTGTTAGGAAAGATCATGTTACTGTTAGACTCACTTTTATGAAACTGTTTTCTTTGTATGTGTTTCATCAGCACAGAGCTCAGTTTTAGTGTCAGTGTCTGTCCTCAAATAATAACCAGCCCCGTATGAACCTCATGTACAGAAAGTCACAACTTCATTTAAAGACAGGCTTGTATTAGAGACACACTGTGTGGGTTTTTTTTTCTCGAATTTCCTGTTTTATTAGTATATACTGTTGTGTTTTAAGTGCACACCCTCAGCTTCACTCTTAATGTCAGTATTATTGTATGTGGTGACTCACTCTTGAGTGTGACACTCTGAGTTTGCACTCTGGTAATGAACCATACATTTGGAAAAAAAACAAACAAACAAAAAAAAAAAACAGAAACAAGTGGACTTGTGACTTATATGTAAACTGAGGGGTGAGCTCCTGCCATTAAAAGACACAAATCATGTTGTAGTTTTTTGTTTATCTAACAAAGCTCCTCTGGAGCCACTAACTTGTGTACATAAATCGAATGTGCAAAGTTGAAGTAATACAGCAAGCCTTCTCTACACTAGGGGGGTAATTTGTTTGCATACTGACACTTTTTGTTGCTCATTTGATGTTTTCATCTAGTTTCGATAATGCCATTTTCCTGCACTTAAAGGATCCTGTGTGTTTTGAAGAGGAGAAAGTATGCCTTGTCACAAAGACATTAATCCTCCTGAGTGATTACTTCCGTGACGGACAGCAGCAATGACTCCGAGCTGATAGAAACAACAGCACTGCACCTTTATTCATGTCTCATCGAGGCGTTGCTGACAGCAAACACTGCATGCTGCTTCAGAACCTCTGAGTTCCCAAGCACTTCTGACACTCTGCCATGTTTCAGTCTGACAGGCTTTTCACCCCAGCAGCCAGTATTTCAAACAGTCCCAACTACAGAATGACAGAATGAATACAAAAGCAGCTGAAGGACAGAGTGGCCTCTGAGAGAGGCTGTGAAGCTGTTCTCAAATTATTTAAACTCAATGAAAAATAGTATTAAAACTGCATAGACCGCTTACAGAAAAGTGATCACCAAAATCAACAACAGAAATCGCCTTCACATTTGAAAGCACTTCATGTAACTAAATAAACAATTAGTACTTTTGTTAAATATGTTTGTGTTTCTTTTTGATAAAATGGGTATATGTGATGATTGTAATCCATCCATCTATTCTCTTCCACTTATCCTTATCAGGGTCCTTGGGGAGGGTTTGAGCCTATCCCCGATAGGTCGCCAACCTGATGCAGGGCTAACACAGAAAGACAGACAAACAACCATTTTACTCACATTCAAGCCTATGGGCAATTTAGAATGACCAATTAACGAAGCCAGAGTACCCAGTGAGAACCCAGGCAAACACAGGGAGAACATGCAAACTTCACCGCTCAGAAAGGACCAGTCCCTATATTACTACAGTTCGTAGTATTCCTTAATGGACATTTGGCAGGCTTACATTTCACCCTGTTACGCCCCACTCAAAAACGAAGTTGTAAGGAGAAAAACCTCAGGAAAGCAAAGAATCACAGGCCCAGAGTTAATTCATGTACATGGGCGAATGCCTGACCACGTTCCGTCAACTACAGAGACGTGCAGGAAAAGCGCGCCAGGCATCTGCTCAGACTTTATTATATACTGTCCTACTCATGGGTGGAGTACAAGTTCAGGAAAAAACAACTTCTTATCTGGTGATTGCATACGAGGCTGCACAGGATGCAGCCTTGCAAGACAAAGATGGACAAGTTGATTAACGATCTTGTAGTGGGTTAAAACAATACATGTGGGTGTTGTCTAAACTCGAGCACCTTCCTCATGTGGTCACTTTGTTCCAGCTAAAGAATTTGCTGACACGCTATGTACAGGCATTACTACGAAATTCCAATAAGCTAAACATAAACAATTATAAAGGTAAAATCTTTTAACATTCGCTCCTGTTTTTAGCAGATTTGAATTGTACAGCAAAACACATCATTTATCAGAACATAACTTCTTACAACATGTATTTTCAGTTAGTTCGTCATAGAATGCATTTGCTGGTTTTTATGGGCAACTTAGACACTTGTATCAGAGTCTACATCATAGTCATCACTATCATCATTGTCATAGTAAACGTCGTCTTCTGATCTTTATTGATCTTCATGGATGCGTTCAAGAACAGAAAGAACAAGAACTTAAATCATGTTTTCCAGTTCCTACCCATGGGAAAAGGGCGTGGAGAACTTTCTGTCCTGTGATAGGAATACTTATGACTCTTCTACTGCAGAAAAAACCCCTCTGTGGAAAGGGTGCTGGGTCCAGTTATCTTACTGCTGTTATGATCCCAGCAGTCTTCAGAGTGTCATCGTATGCACAGTACAGTGACACAGCATTAGGTGATGTTCATAGGAAACTGCTGTCATCACCACCATAGCTTCTGGTTCCTGTGCTTTTCACAGAATCATGATGTCATCCTCGGACTCCCCCTGCGCTGTCGATGGAGCTTGGCACGCTCCCCTCATCCTTCAGGTGCCCGTCTGTTGTCCAAAATCTCCTCTGTTGGCCTCCGGAAATCCCCCTTGGCACAGCTCTCATTCCAACGCAGCTTCGTGGTCCTTGCTGCGGCTCCAAAGTCTAATCTCATGATGGGCCCCAACCAGCTCGACCTTTGACCTCAACCACTGCCTGGGCTGTCAGCTATGCCTGGAATGGTTCTTGCTTCTCACCGGGCCTCTGAAGATTTCTCAGGAGATGACTGCTGCACCTGTATTTCCTTGCTAGGAGGAAAAACTTCTATTTGGAGAGCATGTCAACAATCATCAAACCACATTCTTTAGTTCAGTGAACTTCACTTATAGGCCATCAAAGCCTCATCTGAACATTGATGCACCACTTGCATAGGTTTAATACCTGTTGAATAACTGTTAATCACACAAATCGCTGCAAAAATCATATAAAACATAGTTTAATGTTAATTCATTGTTTCATGTTAATCCTGGACCCCTCCTCTTGACACATGGACACTCCCATGAGTCAACTCATCAAAACCAGATTCCTGTCTTAAAGAAAAAGGTCAGCTAGATCATGTCCCAGGCAACATCAGGGCATCTCCTCCTCTGGAGCAGCACCACCTCGGACCTATAATCCTGCAATAAAAGATGTTAGTGTGTTTTGCATATTAAGTTTGCTTAAAAACTGGCTCTGCCAGGAGCCTGCATACACACCATCATGGCCTGAAAAACAAGATCTGGAAGTGAAATCAAACTTCACACTTATAAACAATTGTATCATAAGAGTGATAAAGCATTCAACATCAGCAAGACAAGTATCATGTGCAGGTTTTTTCAAATCAGTAAACTACAATTATTTCCATAATTTGCCTTAGACATGGATCATCCCATGTACTCAGTCAACATTAATGTAATCGCTGACTTCCCTTAAGCAAAGTCACTCAACTCATCAGTCAGTATGAGCTCAATGGTGGTCAGCTAATGAGCCCCATATTAAATTATTTCATAAACACTGCATCTCTTATTTGTTTTTCTCATGTCACTTGTCCGCTTCTGCTGAATTCTCTACATGTACTCTTAGAAAAACAAACATTAGCAATACAGATAGATGGTGACCAGGCACAGGTCGACAGGTTCCAGAGGTGCTATCCATAGCTGTGGAAAGAATGTTATTCACATCATCAAAGTAACCTTCACATTTTCCCCAAAACACAGTGTAACAGCATCACCACTCATAACCTGTAAATACAGTTTCTTCACACATAAACCCAGAAATCCTGTAGTAGAAAAACATTAACTAGTTGTTCTGGTATAAATCACATGATCAAATCACATGAAGAACTGTAATGCTGTAGAAAAGAAATGTAAATGTTAGCGCTGCGCAGGTGTATACACTCTTTCTCACAGTAATCTCTATGAGCAACACAAACCCATGAATAACACACCCCTGGTAGATTGACGAACACAGAAAGCGGCATTTAAAAGTTAAATCGGTATGCAACCTCGGATGTTGCTGTCATCTTTCTGCTCCTGTAAAAAGAAACATGTAAATTCATCCACCCTTTTGGCCTGTCTAGGTGGAGGTTAACTTTGAGTCGTGGTCAAGTCTTGTCAGCTTTTACCAGTCAGTCAGTTTGTTTTTATTTCCATTCATTCATTCATTCATTCATCCATTCTTTCTTTGCTGATAGTGGAAACTATCGCCGCATTTGATTTCCACCCTCAGCAAAATGACGTCATTTCAAAAGAAAAAAGAAGAATTTTAGATCGGATTATCTCGCTGAATCCTTTTTAGGCAGGGACTCTCATTTTCTAATTGTCCCAAATAAGTGACTTTCTCCTGAGCCCATTTTAATGTGGAGAAACTCACTTGTAACAATTTTCTTGAGGACGTATCGTATAGCGCTTCTGATCGTGCAGATCTGCTCAAACAGAGATTATCGAACAAAACTTTCAGTGCACTGTGAAAGTATCAAAATAAAAAGGCCTTGTTACGTCATGACACAAGCTCCTCATCTCAGGAGGGTAAATCATACCACTAGCATGGTTTATCATACTACCATACTAATTGGCAGGCTCAACTTCACAACAAAAGAAAAATCATCAGCTGCACAACACACAACATAAGCCTAATATGTTATTAGCTATGAGTTTAATCCCCAGGTCTGTGCTTCTCACTCATTTAGGCCACACACACCCATTTTATTCAGTTTTCCTTTTTTCCCGTCATCATAAAACATGTGACATGTTGTCATGCACTTCACAAAAGAAGTTTGTAACTGTCCTTTCTTAAAAGCAGAAAATGAGATTGTAGTTGTTCTTGGCTGATAAACACAAAACCTTTTTCATCTACAATGTAAATTTTGTCTCTTTTTTTACTCTTTTTTTTTTTTCCCAATAGCTGGTGACCTGCAGAATCACCGCTCTCACAATCAGAGGCAATTACTTTTACACAGCGCACAAAAACACTGTGACGTCAGACACATTAACACTCACTTTTTTCATCTGCGTAAATAAATCATTTGGCCAATGGCATGTGCTATCGTGATCCATAAATATGATCACAAGTTTATTTAACTATTTTTCAACCCACCAAAACAAATAAACAAAAACATGATGCTGATGCTATGAACACTCTACACATATGAGTCAAGATGCATGAAAACTGCTCACGGAAACTCTGCACATTCCAGTTATCACAGTTCTATTTCCCTCTGTTTGAAGAGTTCTCAGCCAACTCCTGATCTGATAATGTGTAGCTTGCTCATCAGCTCAGAAAAGACCAAAACGCAACCTCACACAGTGGTTGCGTGCTTTGCCCCACAGTGGCAAAGACTTGCACTTTCATATTCAGTTCAGCTTCTCCGTCATGTAGTTTTCAGCTGTTTCATACAGGGTTCAGCATATTAGTTGTTATTATAGGTTTGCTCTATATCTCAGCAAGGTCTCATCCAGGATGACAGGTTTTCAAGCAGGTCAAGTGCCTCTATGCACTTAATTAGTTAAAAATATTTACCTATTTTACTTCATATGTCATTGTACTGAATTTGAGCAACCCTAAGCTTAATGCCGATTACTTTCAACAATTATCCACCTCACATCATAACTGACTGAGGTGCCTCTTCATATTAATATTATTTCATCATTAACACCAGTTTACAGGTTGTTATCCTTGCTATTATTAGTATTAATACATTAAAGATAAGTTCTAATGTAATTTTTGCCGTTCGTTTATTTTTCATTATTCAGTCGGGTCTGTTTCCAACCCTTTTTAAACTACTTTGATCTCCAGTTTTCACTTGATGGGGGATTATTATGTTCTTCCTGATATAGGTGAGTGTATAACGGGTGGTGCTGCAGATGCGGCTGTAGGAACGGGTGGTGGATTAATAAAAGGATTGCGAGGACTGCACAGTGTCTCGTCTGATTTTACGTTGAATACTGTTTTGCACGCCCCCGTATCACAGAGTGAACGTGTACTGTGATCTCGGGTTTGTCTACAGCTTGTGAAACTAATTGGTGAACACTGAACACCTCTGTGTCTTCCTCACTTTCCTCAGCTTGTTCTCTATCCTCTAGTCATTCATCCTCATGCTGACACCTTCCTGTCCCTGACCTGCAATTCCTTGAGAAATGACCTTCCTTTCCACATGTCCAGCATTTGTTATCTTTCTTCTCACCATCTTGTTCTGAGCGTCTGTAACCTCTCCCTCTGTAACTTCCTCTGCCTCTTCTCTGTCCCTGCCTTTGTCCCCTGAATCCTCCTGAAAATGCAATAAATCCTGTGGCTGGATCTACTGTGAAAGTACCTGCGTCTTTCTCTTTTTTTGTAACTACATGGAAAGCATGTTCTGCATACTGCAAAGCCTCAGGTAGAGGCCCTGTGTTCCTGGTCACCCAGTGTTTCTCTACGTATGTCTTTATGGTAGGCATTGCTGCCGTTGGTGTGGGAAGTGATGCTGGTGCATAAGGTGGAGGGTGGCTGCACGCAGCTAGAGTTCCGCCTAAAAGGGGATTTTGCTTTTTTGATTGCTTAGCTTTCAATTGCTGTTTTTTATTTTTATTTTCTTGACGTCTATTTACTTCCTCCTCCCAGGCTGCATGAAGCTGCAATTCGTGTGCACGTCTACCTTTCGTTTTTAAGTTCTTTGTGTCATTTAGTTCCTCTACTAAAGCTTCTTTTAGCCGAGTTACAGCTGAGGGGTTGCATTTTCCTTCCCAGCTGGGACATTTTGTTTTCTTAGAATTTCTCCATCTACAAACACTAATTCGTCCGGCGCCTGGACATTTTTTCTCTAGCCACTGCTCGTCAGCAGTGAGTTTGGTGGGCTGATTACCCATTATCACAAAACTGCAGAGCCGTCTCTGGCACGAGACGCGGGGGTGGTTGCTGACACGCCCTTCTACTTTGTGCTAATCACGAAGCGGTGTCAGTTTTATGGGATGAAACCCAACCTTTCCCCTTTGTCACCAGTACTTGAGCTCCTTACAGTAAATAAAAAGACAGTAACAATGGAAGTAGTTCAGCATCTTATTGTGCTGTAAAAAATCACCTACTTCCGACACACAGAAAACACAGACATTTACACACAGTCGTGCAGATCCTTACGGCGGATCACTCCTAAACCCTTACGGCGGGTGAGACCTTTAACGTGTTTTACTTTACAATCCTTTCGGCGGATTAGTCCTCAACCTTATTACACGTATTTTTAGAAATCCGTACAGTGGATTAGACTGTCAAACCCTTTCGGCGGGTGAAACCTATTTCCGTTTTACGCGAGTGTGATTGAGTGGATTCTTTACCTTTCCAAGATCTCTCCGTCTATGTATGAGATCTTTCACTGGATCCCAGTGCCGTGGACCACTTAATAAGAACACCGGCCTGGACCCGAATTAACGTCCCAGGACTTTCACTCTTTCCTAGAGGAGGCTGTTGACAGTCTTCAGTGCGGGCCCCCCACAGCGACAGGATACAGCGTAGATCTCTGGTTTGGAGTCACAACAATCGAGTTGCTTTTTCCAACTCCAGCTCGGAGGACCAAGAAATGTAAGGAGAAAAACCTCAGGAAAGCAAAGAATCACGGGCCCAGAGTTAATTCATGTACATGGGCGAATGCCTGACCACGTTCCGTCAACTACAGAGACGTGCAGGAAAAGCGCGCCAGGCATCTGCTCAGACTTTATTATATACTGTCCTACTCATGGGTGGAGTACAAGTTCAGGAAAAACAACTTCTTATCTGGTGATTGCATACGAGGCTGCACAGGATGCAGCCTTGCAAGACAAAGATGAACAAGTTGATTAACGATCTTGTAGTGGGTTAAAACAATACATGTGGGTGTTGTCTAAACTCGAGCAACTTCCTCATGTGGTCACTTTGTTCCAGCTAAAGAATTTGCTGACACGCTATGTACAGGCATTACTACGAAATTCAAATAAGCTAAACATAAACAATTATAAAGGTAAAATCTTTTAACAGAAGTGCTGACTGGGGTGAGGGGTAACACAAAGTGAAAGAGAAAACATAAACTACTGGAGAATAGATGTCATTAAACATGATTTATTGCCCAAAACTACTGCAGTAACACACACACACACACACACACACACACACACACACACTAAGGCCTGCGGCCCAAAACACTACAGCTCACAGCTCTGGCAAAAATGGGGGAAGTGGCAGGGGTGTGGCAGTTTAGGATGGCAGACTATATGCCGTGGCTGACGAGCTGGAACACACCTCAGCTGTGGCTCATGAGGCAGACCTGCAACACAAGAAAAGGAGGAAAAAAACCTCTTCTACAGAGGGAGAGCCACTAGAGGTCAGCGACTGTAACACCACCCCCCCCACATAAAATATCACATACAGTAAACAGACACTTTTAACAACTGTCACCAAGTCCGTTACTGGAGTTAATACTGGGTCCTGGACAGTGCATCAGCCACCACGTTGTCCATACCTCTCTGATGTCGGATGTGTATGTTGTACTCCTGAGCAAGCAACGCCCATCTCATCAATCTTGGGTTATGATTGTACATGTGTTTTTGGAATACCAGAGGGTTATGGTCAGTATAAACCATAATAGGGGTGGTGGTTGACCCCACGTACACGTCGAAATGCTGCAGAGCAAGCAACATGGCCTTCTCAATGGTGGAATAGTTGAGTTGATGAGGCTTGAACTTAGCTGAGAAGTAGGAAACCGGGTGACTGATGCCATCAACTCCATCCTGTAACAGTACTGCTCCAGCGCCAGTAGCGCTTGCATCCACTTCCAGCTTGAAGGCCTTGCTGAAGTCCGGAGCAGCCAGTACAGGGGCACTGCAAAGGAGAGACTTGGCACAGTCAAATGCATGTTGGCACTCAGCAGTCCATACGAAGGGTTCCTTCGGACTGCACAGATGAGTCAGGGGAGCCACTACTGTCGAAAAGTTCCGGCAGAAACATCTGTAGTAGCCCACTAGACCCAAGAAGTGCCTGAGCTCCCGTCTTGTGGTGGGCACCGGGTAGCTCAGTACGGCCTCCACTTTTGCATTCACGGGGCGCACCTGGCCGTGTCCTACTTGTTTTCCGAGGTATGTCACTACCGCCTTGGCAAATTCACACTTTGCCAGGTTCAGAGTTAGGGAAGCCTGGGTTAAACGAGCAAAAACATCCTTCAGAGTACTCACATGATCAGTCCAGCAAGAAGAATATACCACAATGTCATCCAAATACACATTACAATTGTTAATGTCCGCTAACACAAAGTTCATAAGTAGAAAGTGGCTGGTGCATTCCGCATGCCAAACGCCATCACTGTGTACTGCAAGAAATGGTCTGGAGTAACAAACGCTGAGATATCAGAGGCTCTGCTAGTTAGAGGAACCTGCCAGTACCCTTTTAACAGATCTAGCTTTGTTATGTAGGTGGCGGCTCCAATACTGTCTATGCAGTCTTCCATGCGAGGCAACGGGTATGAGTCAGGGACTGTGACTGCATTTACCCTCCTAAAATCAGTACAAAAACGAGGAGAACCATCTGTCTTTGGTGTCAGCAGACATGGAGAGCTCCAAGAGCTATGGCTAGGTATCGCCAAACCATTTTCAAGCAAGTACTGTACCTCTTTTTTCGTTAATTCCCTCTTGAGTGGGGGACACCGGTATGCGTGTTGCTTAACAGGGCACGCATCACCCACGTCAATGTCGTGCTTTAACACTGGAGTTCTAGATGGTACATCCCCAAACAGACTAGGGTGCGCTTGGATCAGATTTTTCACGTCATCTTTCTCGCCATGAGGAAGATAGGAGAGGTACGTGTCTAAGGCACCAAGAACCCCTGAGTTTGCGAGCCTGCCGCTCTGCTGACCTTCACTACCCTTCACCAAACCATCATCATGGTTTATGGGCACAGAAATGAGTGAGATGGAGCCCTCGCGATCGTCTTCCCTAGAGTGAAACAGTTTCAGCATATTTATATGGCAGAGCCGTGTTTTGCGCCTTCTATCCGGAGTGTGAACAATGTAGTCTGTGTCACTGACTTTGCTCTCTACCACATATGGTCTCACAAATTGGGCTGACAGAGATGGACCAGATGTGGGCACCAACATGAGCACCTGATCACCAGGTGATCAGGTGCTGAAGCCATTATACGTGATAATTCAGTATTCAGTATAATTCCGTGATAAACATCCAAATTCACCTTTATTTTTTCTTGGCATTGAAGCAATTAAACTAAACCAAAGAGGTGGTAATACTAATTTTGTCCAGAAAAAAAGAAAAGCATTTTGGATATTCCGTTTTAAAAGTCTGCACCCTAGATGTGTGAATGAGGATTTTTCTATCAATGAGTTTTTGTGAGCTTAAACTTTTTTAATGTTTTTATTATTATTATTTTCCCAGTTACAATATTCTCGCCTGGGTAATGTTTATTTATTTATTTATATTTATTTTATCAGCAAAAGAAGGAGTAGCATTCTAGACATCTCGTTTTAAGTCTACATTTTAGAGATTTTACACTTTAGAGACATAAATGAGGACCTTTCCACAAATGTGCTTTCATGACTTCCTCTTCCTTTTATCTTGCACCAACCTCCTTGTTTTTTTTATGTTCTTATATGTTCTAGTTTCTTTGTTTTTGTATATTCATAATATTCTTCTTATGTATTTCACATATGTGTTATTTTGAGACAGCTGGGGATTATGTGTCGTTCCCCCCCCCCCCCCCCCATCTTCATCATTAATGTTTTGATTTTGATTTTTTTTTCTGTTTCCTGTCTTTTATTTAAGCAAACTTCTACAATGTTTTACTGTGACACTGATGAAGGCCACAAGCCGAAAAGCGTTGGTCACGTAATAAAGTTGTTCCTCTTCCCTTAAGCGTTGCTGGAGTTCCTGCATTGTGAATTGTTTCATCCTCTCCATGCACCTTGGAAGTAGGTGAAGTTGTACCAGAAACTTTTGCTGTGATTCACACAAAGGCCCTCGCTAGATGGTAGAATCAAACTCAAG
This sequence comes from Neolamprologus multifasciatus, assembly GCF_963576455.1. NCBI lineage: Eukaryota > Metazoa > Chordata > Actinopteri > Cichliformes > Cichlidae > Neolamprologus > Neolamprologus multifasciatus. The sequence goes on along the minus strand of NC_140445.1, from coordinate 42,863,765 downwards.
AACTTTCTGTGAAGCAACAGTGCTAACTACTGTGCCACCATTCTGCCCATGATGAACATAATGAGTGTATAAATTAAATAAATAAATAGATCACAAAAGAACCATAAAGAAAAGGTATAAATGGAGAAGAACATATTATAGATAGTATACAGGAATTAATTATTACGTTTCAGGAGATCCCTCAAAGGTGCCGTGGATATCTGACCTCCCATTCTATGCCCAGCTATTAAAAACCTCATAGCAGAACAAACATCTCCTTCTCTGTTTTTCTCTTTTGTTCTTTTTGGAAAAATTTGTGTCCACAAAGGTGTTTTCCAGACATGCCTGTTGACAAAAATGACCAGCTGCCCAGGGAGTAATGCTGCTGAACCTTTTGAAAATGCCTCATCTTTAATGAACTTCTCCCCTTGTTGTTGTGGCTGTTGCTGTGGCCACTGCTGCTTTTCTGTTGTCGTTGCTGTTTTTCATATTGTGACCCTGCTGACCCCTCTCTGAACGGAGCCTCTTGTTTTCTCTTTTCTGAGCTCCTGGCTGTTGTGAGTCAGGACCTCTCAGGAGAGGCGATGGTCCATCCATAGCCCTATTGATGACAGTTCATCAGCATGCAGGGGGGACTGCTGCAGTCACCACAGAAACCACATACACCCAACCTCTTCAAATCCCAAGGCTTTAATCTTCTACTGTGATTCGATTCCACTGCCCTCTATTTTTTCCTTTTCATGAGAAAAATTTATTTAAATAACAAATTGACAGAATGTGTTATCGTAATAAAGGAATTTTAATTTTGTTTCTGAGGATTAATTATACATCTGCATAGATGAAGGGGTGAGGGGTTGTATGGGCAAATTGTATGGGTCCCTGCAAATGTTTTTCAAAGCCTTCATGTTAACGTAGGAGCTTGAAAGCTCATTTCTCAGTCAGTCACCGGTAACTTGCTCGTACCAGATTGGACTCCTTTTACCTTCAGAACTGCCTTAATTCTTTGCGGCATAGATGCAGCAAGGTTCACATTCATCAACTGTACAGCCAAATCTTCTATTCCAGCATATCCCAAAGATGCTTTCTTGGACTTAGAGCTTGTGACTGTGACTGAGCTTGCGGCTATGCAGATCATTTAAGTACACTGAAGTCACTGTCATGTTCAGGAAACAAGTTTAAAGATGTTCTTAGCTTTGTAACTGGAAGTTGGAAGCTGCGTGTATTCGGTGAAAATAAAGTGTTAAAGATGTACAATTATCGTTAAAATAAACAGAATGTAAAACATTGTCATCAAAGTTAAATTGACCGATGAAGTTTATGGGATTTTCCTGCTCGCTTCCCTCAGGCCAGCTGGTAGCAGGGACCTGTGAGATTGTGACTCTGGACCGTGACAGCAGCCAGCCCAGGAAGACCATTGCACGGCAGACAGCTCGCTGCGCCTGCAAGAAGGGACAGATTGCTGGTACGACGAGAGCCAGACCAGCCTGTGTGGATGGTAAGATCCTCACTGTCCTCAGACGACTGCTGCTGACTGGTGAATACGATGAATAATATATAAAAATATATTATGTTAAATAAGACAAGCAGTGAATCAGGAAAAAAAGTTTACATTTTGAATATCAAACTGTAATAAGAGGTAGAAAATGCCAGGTTTCATTTAACACCTTTTTGGCTGCCACAAATGAATTAAGGAAATCCCAAAAAGTTGGTTATGTTCATCTGGACTCAGCGTTTTTAGTGTCTTCTTCAGTCTCAGCTGACTGCAGGTTTCCCCAACCCTATAATCAGCACATTTACATGATGACCAAAACTTGCTCCATGACTAACAATGCGCTGTGAGGTCAGTTTTGTGATTATGAATATGCAAATTTATATGCCCAGTGGTCTATGGCAATGAGAACCATTCACAGAGAGTTGGGGAATGGGTCCAATCATAGCATTGTAAGTAAGTAAAAGATGTACCCTTAAGTGTAATTTGTGTACACAAATGTGTCCATCTGTGTAGACATTTTTGCTCAGACAGGGGGAGAGGGGTTTTTACCTATTCCAAACGACTAACTCCGTGTCACTGGAACTGGGTAACATATGCATTTTTCAGATTGTGGGAACAGAGCTCCGGCAGGAAGACAGCCTTTTCTTCTTCTGCCAGCAGACTCTGAACACGCTCTCCTTGCTGAACCATAAGGCCTCGGCCTCTGGTCCGAGATGGATGTTACCTTTTCATATGAATGGCTTCCATAACTCATTGCTCAATCAAGCTTTGGAGTTTGAAAGTCACATAATAACACAGAAAAAAACACAGAGACTCATTGCTATTGATCAATGGTTACACCAATTTATATGTCAATGATCGTGAAACTGACCTCATATTAGTCAGTGGCATTTGTTTTGGTCATAATACAAATGAATCCAAAAAAAAAAAAAGCTTTGAGGCTGAATAGCAAAGAGTAAAACAAACAGAAACGTTGGCCTGGTTTAATTTGACAACTTTTTAGCTGTTACAAATGAACTTAAAAAAAAAACTGGTTTCTTGTGTAGAAGTAACATTACATAACAGTGCATTATACAAAAGTACTGCTTGCTGAAGTCACTTGGATGAGTGATGAAACATGTCTCCCACTGAGCACGCCACATCCAGATGAACAGAATCCGCTTTCTAGGATATAACTTAACTCATGGGAATAACATGTTTCTGTGTTTGGATACAAATTTCTGTACTAAATTTATAATATATGAAGGGTTAGCTGGATGACAAGATGAGCGTGCTTTTATAGCAAAGCTCTGACAGTATTGGTGATCTTACTTTTATTTGCTTATCTATAATCTTTGATTTGACTTTTCTATATTTTTTATTATGTTACATTTATTTATAGAACATGCTATGGTAAATCTGTTTGCTATGGCTGGCTGCATCTGTCTAATAGAATACTAGATAATAAAAGTACAGTTGTGGCCAGAAGTTTACATAAACTCATTATAGTTATTTGAGACTTTTATTTCTTTGAACTGTTTTTTTCCCAGGATGGAATGATCTTTATTTACTTTAAATTTGTATTGCTCATGTTTGGGTTTATTTTGGATTTTCTCTAATCTACACAGGGTCAAAAGTATACATGCATGTTTAAAATCTGTATATATGCATTCAGTTAAGTCTTTTAATAAGTGGTGTTGAAGAATCCACAATGATTGTGAATTTGACGATGCCTATTAACTTCTCTTTAGTGATCACGTTAACTGCATCTGGTAGTTTGTCAACATAAAAAGGACTTGTTTGACAGTATTTACTAGATTAACCCTCCTCTTGTGTTAGCTTTCTGTTATCATCTCTTGTGTTAACGGGTCAGTTTTGACCCGTGAATTAAATCAGTTATAAAATACACTAAAAACAATAAGTGATCATCCAATTTGTTTCTCATCTCTTGGTTATCTTGTTAGGCTTCCTTATCCATGAAAATGTTGGTTTTAATACTTTTGGTGTGGGCCTGTGGGTCTTTTTTTGTCACTATACCCCTCGATTGTGTTACCTGACTATTACTGAGGGGTATAGGACACATCTCTTAAATAAATCTGTTTTATTGATTTTTTTCATTTTAAGATTAATTACTAAAATGACATCTATGGTGTTACGGGTCAATTTCGACCCATAGATATTTACATCAAGAAAAGACAAAAAAATTGTTTTTTTTAGCAGTAGACCTTTAATATAAACTGAAAAAAAAGAAAAAGTCCACTCCTCCTTTCTTTTGGTTATAATCGTGGGTAATTGTGGGCTTTTTATCACTTCCCAATGATACAGCTACACCTTTGTGAAGTTTCCTTTGTGAAGTTCTTGTCCGAGGTCATATCTGGTAAAAAATAAAATAAAATATTACAGCTGATATTGTGATCCTGCAGTCCAGTGGTCATATCGAGGACCACACATTTTCATTGTTTCTTCTCAGGGGTGCCACTCACAGCTTTGACTGTGAAAATCTGTACATTCCAGCCATAGTTGGTTTTTGCATCACAGGCTTCCCAGATTTTTCTGCCGTATTTCCCTGGCTTACTGGGTATGTATTGCCGGTAGGGGCATTTTCCTCGAGAAGTGGACAAGACGTTCATCCCCTGTCACCTCTGGCTGATGAACATCAGGGAAAGAAACTGCACCCATCTCTCCCAGACATCCCTGATGGGAGCAAGCTTGTCAGACCTCGGTCTGGTCTCAAATCTGAGGACTCCTGAATCAAAATGATATCAAATGTGTGAAGTGACATCGTTGCCCAGAAAATGATCAGATGTGTCTGTGTCTTCTGGATTATAGTCCACATTGTCTTCCTCCTAGAAACCTGCCCATCTGAATCTCTATGCTGCTCTGTGTCCTCTCCTTCATTTTCACCAAAAATATGATGCAGAACTTGGCTCACTGTGAATCTTCTTCTCATTTTTGTATGCTGCAAATTGTAAATGTGCACTCTGGAAGTCAAATGGCCACTCAAATGAGTGAATTCACCTCACATGTCTTGACATGTCCGTCTTTATTTTGTTTTGTTTTTGTGCAGGTATACTGCAAAAAACACGCAAAATAAGAATCCCCTAAAGCTCATATGATTAGGAGAGGAGCTTGCTGTCAATGTTTTAGCTGACAGTGCACTTATGATTTCAGTTTTGGCTTTAATTATTGCTTTATACTCATAATATTATACCTGGGTCGAAACTGACCCTAACAACACAAATGTCATAATTTCAACTAGAGCATTTTATAATTTAGTGAAAATATTTTTTTTTGTTTTATTTTGTAGAAATAGAGGTTCCTGACAAAGTCAAAAAGCCTTGATACAATAAACAAATGTTTGTGATTTGTTTTATGCATTTGAAATTTAAAATGGGTCAGTGACGACCGTAACACGAGAGGAGGGTTAAGAACTTCAGATACAGGGCATCATTTAATTTCAAATTTGTTGGAATAGGTCTCCAATAGATACTTACTAAAGTAATATAATATACTGTGAATAATTGTTTTTCTAGGAATATGCAAAAAAAAAAGGTACCCTAAGACATTGTGGTTTCACAGACTGCACAATCTTCTAAGACACAGGTATCGAACTCCAGGCCTCAAGGGCCGGTGTCCTGCAGGTTTTGTGTCTTTGATCCAACACAGCTGATTTAAATGGCTAAATTACCTCCTGAACATGTCTTGAAGTTCTCCAGAGGCCTGGTAATGAACTAATCATTTGATTCAGGTGTGTTGACCGAGGGTGATATCTAAAACCTGCAGGACACTGGCCCTCGAGGCCTTTAGTTCGACACCCCTGTTCTAAGACAACAGATCAGTCCAGTACTTTATGAGAAAACATAAGTGAAGCTTTCTCTCAGTCTTCCAATTGTCTTCTTGAATGTGAAGTTCAAATCCCAAAGTTTCTTTGCATTTCATCAGTAGCTGTCTCTTCTTTTGTCACAGCGCTGGGTCTGTGACCCAGTGTTTTGTATCTGTTTTAATTTGTATTCCTTGATTATTGTTATTCATGGTTTTGAGTTCGGTAGATGGTTTTCTGTTCATATTAAATTTGTTGTGTTTTTTAGCTTCTAGTTACAGTCTCTGTGTCCTCCCTTTGCTCCACATTTCATTTCTTGCCTCCATGTTCCCTCTGTCTCCCCAGTCAGTCATGTCTCTCTGTCTATGTGTCAAGTCCACGTCTCTGTGTTATACTTCCCGTTTTACTTTGCCAGTTACTTATCTCATGTCAGTGTATCTAGTTTTGCTTCCCCTTGTCTCATCATGTCTAATTAGTCCCAGCTGTGTTTCCCTCCTGTTTCCCATTCCTACGTTACTCCCTTGTGTATTTAAGCCCTGTGTTTTCCTTGCTCTTTGTTGCGTTGTACCCTCACAATGCTGTGTTTTTTCCTCCGTGTTCCTTGCTGTTTCTGAGTTTATGTCCCCCACAGGCTCTGAAATATGAAATGTTCTCCAAGTAGGAAAGTAAAATGCAGCTCTTTGAAGGACTTTTCTACCAGAGCTATTATATAAGGTTCAGCTAGATTTCCTAGCAGATAATTAATTTTATTAATTTCAGCTGCCAGTGACTTAAGTGTTGTTGCTAAGTAGGAATATATGTGAAGCATTCATTTCATAACATTTTTAGCTTTTTTGCATCTGTATGTATATTTGAATTATTTTTTAGTGTTAGTGCTCCAACTTTGTCTTCTATTAGAATAAACTCTATTGCCCTAAAAGCTGATATGGCCGATATGCTTTATTAAATTCAAAATTATTTGAGTCTGACTGTAAACTGCAATTTGATGGAAAGAACAACAGCAATGTGTTGACTCTAGTTATGCAACAAAATCCTGGCAGACACTTCAATACTTTCCATTTTACTTAGTTATGGTCTATTTTTTTTTTCATTGTTATTTTATTGTTATTGTTTTTTTAACACTGTTCTGTATGTACAATTTTTTCATTATTTTACAGTATAAGGCCCTCATTATACACCTGTGGCACTTTAATTTAATCTCTCTCTCAGCTAGCAAAGACTAATGGGTCACTTCAGTGATAGCAACTAAGCTGGCGAGTAAATTTAAATAGCTTAAAATTGTTATAATATGATTATAATGGATGCACTCTAATAAGCATAAGCTTGCTAAGTTGTTTTACCATAGTTTTTTCCCCTAAATTTTAATCATTGTTAAATCAAATGACTGCAGCCCAACCGCTAGGCTTTTTTATTATCTTAAATGAGACCATTTGCATCAGATTACATGGAGATTACATCACAGCCATTTCTATTTGCTAAGCTAACAATGAATAAATAAAAGGAAATCAAAAATACTTTTATGCTGGAACATTTGAAATTCACACAAATAATACATTTTCTTAGATGCTGGAAGATACGTTGTAGTTAATAAGTTTACTGACAGAGCCACTGATAGAAACAATTTGTGTAGCTGTTCTTGTAAAATTCTGTTACTGCTGTTGTTCCCGGTGCCGTATGTACAGTTTTGGATCCAAACAGCTTTACGTTTGTGTTTTTCAAGATGAATGAGTTAAAATGTGTGTCTGTTATCAGAGCTGGTTTGGAAAACTCTCTCCTGCTTTGGGATGATGTTTTTGGTTTATCAACACTCATTAGTATATAGCGCAACTTAAACTAGATAGTACAAGTATTACTTCTAAATTACTGTAAATGACCTTTAGAATAACTTTGCTAAAGTACTCAAAGCACACTCAGTACTATCTCAGCATCTCTTTAACCTTTGCATGAATCTAATTTGATATTTATGCAAGTTTGTATTTTCTCTTGTAATCTTAGGTTAAAAAAATATCTGCAGTTCTTGAGGGAAAAAAACTTTATTTAAAAATCAACTTTATTTAAAATTTCAATATTTATTTATCTCATTATTTACTGGTTAACAGGAATAGAACTACAAGTTAAAAATGAAAAAGCATGACATCTTTGAGACCACAAACAAAGATTCTTTGCAGTGTTCACACAAAACAACCTCTGAGCACTATGTTTTTCAACAGCAGACACTGCCCATCACCTGCTAATAGCATCCCTGTAGTGAATAGTGGAATACTTCAAGAAAACCTGCTCCAGAGCAGAGACTCGGGTGATTACATACCTTTCACCACCACAGTATCCTATTAAAACTGGTGTCTGTGTCCACTTAAAAGTTTAGCACAGATTTTTACATTTCTAGCAAATTAAAAAAAAAATCCTATTTTAACCTTTTGAAATAAAATCTGCAGCACAGTACAAGCAACTTGATTGACATTTCATTGTCCTTTCTGTTAGCCTTAAAGTATAAAAATGAAATAAATATTTCAGGCATGGCAGACGTGCGGAGTAGGAGAATAGGACCCAAGGTGCAACTTTTGATGTGAGTGAGCTTTATTTTAGAAGGTGGGTGAAAACAAACAATTGGCAAAGGCGAGGATGAAAACTCAAGCTTGTATCTCAAGCAACACTTGCCATTAATTTTTATTGTTTTCTGCTGCTGAATTACACCAGCAGAGCACAGGGGGCAAAATCATACCACAGTCTGTTTTTATCCGTCCCTTCATAGCTCTGCTCAGGAACCACTCGGGTTGATTTTAGGTAGTTGAGCCAAAGCTTCCACTGTTTCAGGGAAAGATCAACATCCACACAGACTTATATAAACTATTTATAGATAGACAAAGTCTATGAGAATGGAAAAATTGAAATTTAAACTCTGGATGAGTTTGATTAAAACTCTGTGTATTTAATTTTATAAGGATTTCATGCTCACAGAAATGAATAAAAAGTAAACAGTCAACACTTTTTTTTTTTTTTTATTCCTCTGCTGTTCTTCCATGATTTAAGTAGTAAAATAAAAAAAAAGTTACAGTTTTGAGAATAACATTTACTCCTGGTAATGACTAAAAAAAGACTGTGGTTCTGAGCCCATCCACCCATTTTCTTCCACTTATCCCAGCTACCACAGGGTGAGAGGCGGGTACACCCTGGACAGATCGCTAATTGGTTGCAGGACTAACGCAACGACTAACGACAGACAGCCATTCACACTCACACCTATTGGTTTGATGTGCTTATTACCTAGGTAGAGTACCCAGAGAGAACCCACGAAAACACAGGGAGAACCTGCAAACTCAGTGCACAGTGCTAACCACCGCGGCTCTGAGTCCAAACAGATGAGTGAAAGAAACCTTTTTCTTTCTCATCAGGTGGAGACGAACCCAAAGGTCAAAAAGCCAGAGTATTCAGAGACTGTAAAACAAGTCCTAGACTCAGATGTTAAAACATTCACTGACAGCACCAGCATCAGACCTGATGACGGAGGAGATTGTAGAGAAGAATAAGCGAGAAACATTTAGCTGGAATTCAAAGGGTATTTACAACCGGGGGAAAAAAGAACATGTAAAACAGGTGTCTGTGTCCACTTTAAAGTTTCGCACAGATTTTTTGTTTGCCTCATTTGCACTTCAGTCCTAACGTGTTCTTTCCTGTAGGATTGTCTCATTCTCTAGAGACAAAGGAGCAACCCTCCTTCAGGTCACCCTCTTTGATGAATGAAGTCATTACAAAATGGCCTCCTCGCTTTCTGGATAAATGAACTGTGCTTGGCGGTGGTGGATGGATCTGCATTGCAGTCATTAATTTGTCAGAGTAGTGATGCAGCGCTCACAGGTGTTCGGGTACTTACCGATACATGCTATTAATCCACTGATTCTCCATTTCACACTATTGATTCAAAGTTTCTTTCCTGTTTTTCTACACTCTGCAACGTAATTCACCTTGAAATGCATTTATCTATCCTGTGTTGTTATTGGTCAGACATTAAGAGACTTTCAGGAGAATGTGGTATACATGAGGAAATAAAAACTACTAATTTAAACAAACATTTAGTAAGCAATTCAATCATTCTTGTAATCTAAAAATCGAAAGTTTTGAAACCCCTTTTTTTTTTTTTTAAAACAATGCAGACATGATAATAGTAAGCAGATATTTAGAAAGCAATTCATGTTTTAGATTTAAATAAGTAGGCTCTAATACAGTGTCTGATTATTATCAAATTACTGAACTTACAAAAAGCAAAACTCTAAGTGAAGCATTCCTAATATGTTTAAATTTTGTGTTGATCACTTTCTGTAAGTCTAGTTGTGGAAATCTTCACGTACAATTTCATCTTGGACGTTAAACTTGTGAAGAGGTCAACTTTGATGTCGAACTGACCCAAATTTCATGTCAAAGACAGATGCTAGTGCTGACAGCTTGGTCTCTGCCCATAAACCCGAGACCAAAAAAGGTTTTTTCAAGAGTAAGAGTCAAAATCCAAAGATGCTGCATTAGGTCAGGAGCACGACTGAACTCACACTTATTTTTTCAAAATTCATGGAGCTATGGACCATGAAACTGTCCTCCATCCATCCTCTTCTGATTTTCTTCATTCATCAGCTCCTCAAGGTACTCCTTCCATCTTTTTAACACAGTCTTCTCACTGCTCATCTCAATATCCACATCGTTAATCACCCTAATCTTCTGCACATCTTTTCCAGCTTGATACAAGTCCTTTCCTCCTCAACATCACATACAACTCACTATAAGCCTTTTCCTTTGTCTTTGCTGCCTCTCTGTTTCCCATACACCTAAACCCCCAGTACTCTTGTCTACTTTTTTCATCTCTTTGGCTATCCGATGTTTTCTTTGCTTTTTCTCTTCCTTCAGATCCTTTCCTTTGTTTGGTCATACCACTACCAAGTCTGCTTGTCTTTGTTCCTTTTTCCAGAGGATACATCAAATACCGTGTTTCCCTCAGCACTTCAGGGGTACTTTCCCAGTCATCTGGTAACCACTCAGAGCCCATCTCATCTCCTCAATGAACTCTATGCAATATTTTTCCTTCAGCTTCCACCAATTTATCCTTAACTTTAGAAATCAAGAAGAGGAAACATGTGAAGGCGAAGTCATCCTACACACTACAGATGATATTGCTAGTATACATTCAATATGACAACAAATGATTTTTCATTTATTCCTATTAATGATACCAGGAACAAGAAAATATACTCCATTTCCAACAAAGGCCAGAAATCTTTATAGAGATTTATATCTTAAATTACAACCATACTAATCTTTGTAATTTTATATTGTGTCCTAAACCTAAATTCTAATAATAACCTTTTCAATAAAAATGAGCTGAACTGTTTCCTCCTCCTGAAGGATCTCTCCATCTGGATAGAGGTGTGAGGGGATATAAGAATTTAATTAAATATTATGGCTGAGCAATGCTACTGTTGTTCAGTAGGAAATTGGTTTGATAATTGGGGGCTCACAGGCTATCACAATCACACCACTGCTCCAATGGGCGAACTGATTACCAGGTTATGTATTACAGGCCTCTACAGTCTTTCATTTTCTTTGTGTTTCCCCAGACATGGCTCAGAGTGTGTAATTGCCAGGAATGAGAGCAAGAACTGAAAGACTGGGTCAGTAAAGAATCACTTCAAACAGCAGGAATATCCCTGCAAATGAAGTGAAGTGTGTGTGTGTGTGTGTGTGTGTGTGTGTGTGTGTGTGTGTGTGTGTGTGTGTGTGTGTGTGTGTGTGTGTGTGTTTTCCACATAGTGCTGATAACTCAGGTCATTCTATTTTACATAATATATTAGAATATATTATATGGCATGTCATAAGCTTTGTTCATGCTATGTCATGCTACATTAATTATGCACACTGCATTAGAATACCTTTATTTTGCATTTATTGGCCACAACATTAAACCCACTTGCCTGGTAAGTAACCCTCATGCTCCCACAGCTGCTTTCACTTGTCCAGATATGCACTCTGCAAGATCTTTTAAAGATCTACTGTAATAGTATTAGCAGCACATCCTTTAAGACCTTTAGGATATTTAATAAGATTGTGATTAGAGGGATTTTTAGGTTAAACCTCTTATGTTCTTTGTTATGTTTTTGAAGGAGATTTTTGTTTTTGTTTTTGTTGTTGTATGCCCAAGAGAAAAAAAATAACCCTCACAATAAAATCTAGAAAAGAATGTCTACAAAAAAAAAAAAAAGAACCAAAGTGTTCAAATGGCCCAGACGATGTGCAGACCTCAACCCAATTGAAATGTTGTTGCATTTAAACAGATGACGCAAACCTCAATGAACTGAAACAATTTTGTAAAGTGGACCAAAATTGCCAATGGGCAGCACGGTGGCACGGTGGTTAGCACTGTTGCCGCACAGCAAGAAGGTCCTGAGTTCAATTCCACCATCAGGCCGGGGTCTTTCTGTGTGGAGTTTGCATGTTCTCCCCGTGTTTGCGTGGGTTCTCTCCGGGTACTCCGGCTTCCTCCCACCGTCCAAAGACATGCAGCTTGTGGGGATAGGTTAATTGGATAATCCAAATTGCCACTAGGTGTGAATGTGCGAGTGAATGACAGTGCGAATGGTTGTCTGTCCCTGTGTGTTGGCCATGCGACAGACTGGCGACCTGTCCAGGGTGTACCCCGCCTCTCGCCCTATGACAGCTGGGATAGGCTCCAGCGCCCCCCGCGACCCTGAAAAAGGATAAGCGGAAGCGAATGGATGGATGGACCAAAATTCCTCTATCACTCAATGATGACATTGTAAAGAAAATGGTTACTTTGAGTTATTGCTGCTAAAGATGGTTTTACAAGCTGTTGAATTATGGGCACAGTTTTAAACTGGACTCCAGTTTCTTTGAAAACGTTTTCACATGTCATTAGTTGTAGAGTGTAGAGTGACTGCTTTTGCCTTTCATTCTGATCATCTGGTACGGCCCAAATTACCATGATATTTATGCACATGATGAGTGCATGTAAATGTCCGACTAATGTTCATCTTTATTTATTTTTACCATTGACACATTTTCCTCTCATTTCCTTTGCATAATGAGGAACATTAAATTATTTTGTGTTGTCCACTTATAGTGTTTAATTGAAAACACATACAGCTGTTAATAACAGATGTTTGATGGTCTTCTTTCGACATGATCCAGAGTCACACACATCTGACTGAAAATGCTGGGCAGAGGTTAACTATCACAGAACCCTTGTTACTCTACAACATTGTTTTAAAGGGTTATTTCACCAATGTTAACCATAAAGCCCTTGGTATTTCTTGTTATATTTTGTATGTGTATCTTAATAAAATTGTCAATGTTCTGTAAAGACTGTGTATGAGCAGCTTGGTATGTTCAACAATTATTTACCTGACATTGTGCAGCAGCATGTGTGTAAACTCTATGCAAACACTGCAAACTCGGAGTGCCATTGCAGAATATAGATTATTTGAATTTAGATAGATTTTTTGAATTTTTAAATGCAGTTGTGTATCTGCACCTATTTCGTCATTGTTAACAGTCTAGGAGTAAAAGGAGGAACATCAACAAGAATAAGATCATCATTTATGATAAAGGAGATTTGGGGGGGGGGGGTTCAGCCATAAGATGCTGATGAAAAAACACAAATAACGTAAAAACTTTGAAGCTCAAGCATACTTACCTCTTGTTCCTCTTGTCGTCCTCTTCAGTTCGTATCATCACGAGTCGACAGTGGTGTGAGATGACTCCGTGCTTGGAGGATGAAGGCTGTAATCTCCTGGTCAATCAGTCAGGCTGGACCTGCACTCAACCAGGAGGCAGAGTGAAAACCACCACGGTGAGAAAACAAGCTTAGCTGACAAATACAAACACAGCACTAACCACTGAAAAAATGTTGATTTGAACATATTTGCAAAACATACTGAAAATTGATTTCATCAGTTTAGCTGCATGTAGTAACAGAAAGTATAGAAGCAAAACCTGCTGTATTGTTCAAGGAGTCATCCTATTTTTACAAAACCATGAATCACAGAGTTTAAGTAAGCTCCAAACATGGGAACTTAAATTGTAAGAATGAAGAAAGCTGCACACCCTACCTCAGGTGTGCAGTCTTTATTGGTGCAAGTTTACTGTGAAGGAGGAGCTATTTTCCCCCCCAGTTGTCAACAGCCTTCCAACAGATGTGATTTGGAGTAATAATTTTATAATTTTTTCTCTTTTAAATGCCAGATGAAAAACAAATTCCCATATTTCATACACAGTTCAGCTTTGTTGTCCATGAAAAATATAATGTCAGGTTCACCGTGAGTCTTGTCAAAAGGTAATTTTGAGAATTATATTAATGATCCTTGAGCAGAAACTGGAAGAAAAAAACAACCTAACAATAATGAGTTAAAACAGGGAACATTTTTGAATTAATATAACTTCATTCTTCCCATCTGAATTTTCATTGGTCTAATGAAGATCTAAATTTGTGTTGTTCAGATTTTTTTTGTTTAATTCATTACAATCTTCAGCTACTTTTACCCATGTTTTTGTAACAGAATGAAATTAACCTGGTTCAACAAATTAAGTTTCTGTTCATCGAGTTTTTAACAAGGCTGGTTAAGTAGCAGGACTCAAATGCATGAGTCAGAAATGCAAAGGGTAAACTAAAGGTAGTTTCATTAACCCTTAGATGCACACGTGGGGTCAAAAATGACCCCATGGGTTGTTTTTCTTCAAAATCTTTAAAATGCAAAGTTGTAATATATTCATATTCCAGGTATTCCTCATAAAATATGTTTGTAACATGAGGCCATTTGCATTTTTATTTATTTTTTCATTAATTTAAAAAAAATGCTGTTTTTGTATCACTACCCCACTCTTCCACAAGTGGGGTCAAAAATGACCCCAAGCAGTTCCTTCTATGGAACTTTCATTCTTAGCAACTCTGACTGTCCCACTTACACTTCTGATGGATCAGGAATTAATTTTTACACAGTAACATATATGATTTATAGTCAGGGCTGCACATAAGTGGTCCACAGGTGCGCATTCACTGTCAAAATAAAGGTATTCCCGGAAATTCAGAGAATACGTGCCTCTTTTGTGGTGGAGGAACACCAAAGTAATTGCTTACGGAGCTTGCTATTTCGACATCTTTAAGAGTTCTGAACAAATGTCTGTCCTCCTCCAGAACATCTAATGTACGCAAACGAGCGTTCCAACTTCTTATCTGGTACGCGTCTTTTATTTTGACAGCAAATGCGCAACTGCGGACATTTATGTGCAGCCCTGTTTATAGTTTCCTGTGCATTTCAAACATTGTCCTTTCTGATTTATTTTTTTTAATATTTAAAGTAACATGGCTGCTATGAGGCCAGCTAGGATCCCTGTGGACCTTGCCCTACAAATGATCCAGGACGGATGGGATGAAGAGCCCATCGGAGGCACTGACTCAGAATCTGACATCTCAAATATAGAGGACCCAGACTATTGTCCCCCCCACTGAACAAGGCCAGTCAGACACAGAGGAGTCCTCTGATGAGGAAATAAATATTTAGTCTAACAGAATGAGCCCCTCTTACTGCTCTAGCCACAATATTCTGAATTAGTTGGCCAGGGCTTGCACCTGGGTTTAGTACTGTCTCCCCAATAGATGCATGGAAGATGTTCATGTCTGATAATATAATAGAAGAGGTGCTGACATGCACAAACATGGAGGCACGAAGAGTAGCCACAGACAGGGGAAAAGAGCGGAAAAAGAGCTCCTGGCCTTCATTTGATTGACCATTCTTGCAGGAAGTGAGAAGAACTGGGATGTACCAGTCGGTGTGTTTTTTGGGAGTACTCTGCATAACCCATGGTACAAGGCCAGTATGTCAATTCAAAGATTTAAAGATATTCACAGTTTCTTGCACTTTGATGACAAGAGGACCAGAGCCTACCGACTGAAAACAAACCACATGGCAGCTTTCCGCTACATATGGGGTCTGTTCCTGGTCAACTGCAGGCAGAAATTCATCCTCAGTGATTGTGTTACAGTGGATGAACAACTTGTGCCTTTTAGAGGGAAGTCCCAGCTTCTGCAGTATATGCAGAGCAAGCATACAAAAGTGATACAAGTGATACAAAAACTGCAATTTCTTAAAATTAATGAAAAAAATAAATAAAAATGCAAAGGGCCTCAAATATGAAAAAATACCTCAAATATGAAAATATTACAACTCTTCGTTTTAAAGATTTTGAAGAATAACAACAAAGTTTATAGCAAAATGCATTGATTTTATTTGGGGTCATTTTTGACCCCACTCGTGGAAGAGTGTAGGTACTGGTAGGTTGTGCATCCAAGGGTTAAACTAAAAAGTCCAAAACAAGGAAAATCCAAACTTCACAGTGGAGAGCACAAACTGTAAGGGAAGACACAACCACAAGGCACTACATTACAAACAATATATACACATCAGGCAGATGGGAAACACCAGGGAACATAGCTGAATGGGATCTGATTAACGAGACACGGGGACCCAAAACTAAACGCAATCCACACGAGATGAGGGGCTATCAAAATAAAACAGGACGTAACAAAGACTGAGACCAGTACTAAAACATATGAACGTGATACAGTGACAGGCAATAAATGATGATAATAACAAAAGGCTACATAACCTTAAAACCATAAAAATACAGACTGGAACCAAAGGGAAACAAACATAATCCATGAACCAGAAATGTAGATAACAATCTCAGAGGCACAAGGAGGAACAAACCTCAAAAAAGTTCAAAGAGCTTTAACATAAATCATCTCTTACTGTAAAAAAAAGAAAAAAGAATGATGCATCCACAATAAATTTCAAATCAATGGGTCAAAGACCCAGCACCATGATAGTTTTTCGTTGTATGATTGTTGAGTTCATTCAACTTTTCCTGAGGTAATGTCATTCAGTACCATGGAGACAAAATAATTTAAGAAAGCCTTAAATTATTTTGTACCAAAGCCTTCTGTTTTTGATGCCCCGTAGCTCCTAATTATAGCTCTTATAATTATTTCCATTTTTAACAGTAATTTCAACAAATGCTGTTCAGTCTTTTTTTCCTTTTCAGACAATTGCAGGCAAAATATTTCAGCTTTCAGTACTCACATGTAATTTTTGCCAGAAAATTCATTCAACACTGATTTTAATCTATGTCTCTCTTCTTACTCTTGTCCCATTGCTTTCCACACCTTTGTTGTAGATATACTAATGCTGTCATTTTTTCCAGTAAACCTTTTACGCCTTTAAAAATGAAGAAAAAAACAACAACAACAACAAAAAATGAAAAAGCCATAAAAGATCCTTAAAATTCATTCTCCATTTAAGTAAATGAGAAGTCTACAGTAAAGAAAAGTTGAAACAACTTCCTTTTTAATTTTCGCTCCCCTGACCACATTTTTAATGCTAAGCAAACAAAACAATTATTCAGATGTGCACATCTTTTAAAGCACCTCAATAGAATTTGTGGCAAATCTAGATGAGCATAAACATGTTTTACAGTTAAAGAATATGAAACTGTTAATGCTATGAACCTTTTAAAAAATGAAAGCCCCTTCTTAATTTTAGAAAAATAAAAGTATGCTCAGAATATCTCTGATTTTAAAAATGGTAAATGTTGCCAGTTAGCTATTGAAGTTCATGACCATGCTAAGATAAGCCTCAAATTAAATTTGCTTTTCAACCTTTTACAATAGAAATGTCAATTTCTGTTTCTCTCCAGATGTTTTAAACCAGTTTAAAGAAGAAACATCACAGTTTTAAATATTTAACACAAGAACCAAGACGGAGGTCATTTTGAGGCCATTTTAAAAAATAGTGTAACTCTCTGCAATTAAACTCCTCTCATGTTTCATTACTTTTTCAAAAAATTAATTATTCATTATATAGTGAATTGGGTAATAGGGATAGAAAGATGACAATGTCATTTTGACCATATAGAAATTGGTATAAAAAGGTAATTTTGCCTAGCCAGACCTAGGTTGCTGGTTGTGCAGAGCAGCAGGGGAACCATAGATGAAGTGAGCAGACTCCGGAAATC
Source organism: Neolamprologus multifasciatus (assembly GCF_963576455.1). Lineage (NCBI taxonomy): Eukaryota > Metazoa > Chordata > Actinopteri > Cichliformes > Cichlidae > Neolamprologus > Neolamprologus multifasciatus. The sequence goes on along the minus strand of NC_140445.1, from coordinate 42,846,429 downwards.
CACTGCTGAGATGGTCCAGCAGACTGGACCATCTCAGCAATAATACCACTAATAGTTGATTTCGGAGTATGTAGGAGGAAGGAAACTGACTTGTTGCAAGGGTGGCATTTTATGTGCCAATGGGTCTAAAAAGAGCAGAATTCAAAGATTCAGAGGTGTAGCCCAATACCTGTGTCCATATAGGGTAGCTGGACTGATGCACCTCAGCAGGATTTAAACATATGTTGGTTGGGTGAATTAAGATGCTATAAGTTATTCAATATTAATGGGATAATTTGTGATTTGTGTTTGCTTTAGAGGTGAAATAAATAGAAAAAGAGCTCATTATTTGTCATCACCAGCCACAATTCATCATAAAGCCATTATGTTGGAAAAATGCTGCCTGCTTTCCAGTTTACTCTCAGCTGTGGTGTTTATCATGGAAATGGCAGATAAAACACACAGACACTAATGACGGGAGCCGGTATATGACATTGTAGAGCAGTAATGTATTTTAAACTAGCGTGTAACACAGTTAAGCTCATATCTGTCATCTCTGTCACTTACAGGTGCAAGATACAGATGACACTGTTATGTTATTAAGACATGCAGATTGGTAGATTTAATCTTGTTTTATTGAATCTTGTAATAAAACAAGTTTAAATCGCAGGGGCACACACAAGAAACAATATACAGATTTCACATTATAGTCGGAGCATTTGAATGTAAGCATATGTGGTTACAGTTTGCTGAAGTAATGTATGTTAGATGACCACTGTAAGTCAATAAGGAATGAAGTATAACTAACCTGCAAGTCTACTAAACAGTACAAGATTGTTTTAATGATTATTTTTAGAGTTTTTTTTAGAAAGTTTTATATTTCTGAGAACTCTGCTTTCTAAAATTTGTCTGTATTTGCTTCATTGGATCTAAGAAGTGTAGTAAAGGGCTCCATCTCAGCTTCTACTTACATTATGTCAACTGCCTGGATCACCGTGTTCTCAGTGAATGGCGGATTTATTTCTTTTCTGTTAATTGTCTCTGAAATAAACCACTCTTCCACTAGGAGAGAAAAAAAGTGTGACACGTGACGATTTGAGCTTAGTTCTGTAATTGATCCCATTGGTCATGCTTTGGTGGAAGTCAGCTAAAGCTTGCATTTAAACTGTATCAATAGCGAGAGACAGGGAGTCTCTAAAGATTATCAGCCTCATCGGCAGCATTGATTAAGAGGATTTCAGTCTTGCTAAAACTAATAGCACAGTTATAGCTTCTCAAACATCTTAAAATATTTGATCTGTGAGGATCATGTGAGGATTCATGCTGTTTTTACTCATTTCTGGACAGATATTCACGACTATGGACTTGTGCGGACATATTTTGCAGGTCTCTTCATCTGTAAGACTGCTCAAATCATTGATAAACTGCTGTTTTTATTCAGGATTGGGGTTTGGGGACTAATTTGCAATCAGCTACATTGCCACTGTCAGATGTTACTTCTCAGTTTTTATTTACCTTTATGTTTCCTTAAGTGTTGTATTGAAGGCAGCCATGTGGTGGCAACCTGCAGAGGGATTTATCTATTTTCAGTCACACAGGAAGAAAATGACAGGAGTAAATCACAGTCTACTCACTCAGAGAAAAATCCAGTTCTCCTTGGAGAGAAGGGAATCCATTTACTTAGGATGTGAAAGTGACACAATGCAATTTAGAAACTGAATATTATGGGGTTTTTCCTCCCCTTTTCTCTTCCAGACATAAAAGAATACAGCTGCTTGTTTTTAGCTTATCAGCAGTAGACACTCTACAAAGGTAGATATAGAAAATTCTATATCTCAAGTGCACATTATCCAGTCTGTCCCAAACTTGACATGCTTGACGGAGGTCCAAGTTTGGAGATGTCTATGTGCCAATATTAGGTAACACTTATGGCACCATGTAGTGGTACAGGAAATCAGCAGTAGGCGATAATCATCCCATGTACATCACATTTTCATTGGTGGTTCCACAGATGATATACTGTGGCATGGCATATAATTAGTAGATACTCTCCAGCAACACCTAGTGTTGGGCTTAAAACATCCACATGACTACATGAAACTCCTCGCCTACAACCCAACCGACCTGTAATATGGATCGAGTGCAGCATGAGTGGATGTGCACAGAGAAGCGAGGGCCTGATAAATGCTGTTTGCAACTTTAATTTGAAATTAATATTTTTATGAGAAGCATATTGAAGTTTATTATCATCATTATGCAAACAAAATGACTGAGATAAAATGATAATTTTGCCACATTCAATTTTGAATTGTGAATTATAACACCCTTTACATTTGATTATTACTTTTGCGATAATCCAGTAGCCCTGTTTGGTTTCAGACAGTGATAAAGAGACAGCATTTAAAGTTTTTACTGCAGCTTTTTTCTCATTGGCCATCAGAAATGATGGATTTCATGGAAAGAGTTGGTTGTAATAAGGGTATTGTGTCAGCAATGTATTTTGGCCTAACGCAAGAAAATCCAGTTGCATGATCTCCTGAGTGCACAAGGACGACTTTCTGAGCTCAGTTGCCTCCTCCACCTACAACAAATCTTCCATGCTTACTCTGAGTGAAGGCAACAGATGCTCTAAATGCACCTTCACTTGATGTTAATCAACTGTGAGCAGAGCATTTTAAGAGCAGTTTGAATGTTGACGTCATTTCAAAGTTATGCATCATTCTCAGTGTAATCTGATTCCTCCAGCTCTTTTAGAATTCCAGTGGCAGTCAAACAGGATGGACATGAATAATTCAGAGAAGAGCTGTTCAGAGGTTGTGCCGCTGCTACTTCATCGTCACTTCATTGTGAGGCTTCAGCTAGAAGCAATTACAAAAGGGCTTCTTTTCCAAAGTAAAGACGGTACTGAATATCTATTTTCACTAAGTTTCATGTTCTCCTTTATTTTGGGGGAGCATGCCTGCTGTATGAGGTTTATTCTGGTAATGTTCTGCATTATAAGCAGTTCATAATTAATTCTAGTGATGCTGCTTTTCTTACTGTCAGAAAATCTACTAAAAGGGCAAAAAGTATCAATGAAATGATCTTAAATCTCAGGAGCTCTTTCTAAACTTGGCACTCACACGTACATGTGGAAGTACGACTATATTAATTCTACAATTTATTCAGTATTTATTCAATATTCAATATTGTCAGGTCTGTAACTGTGGACAGTGACACAGTTTTTGCAATTTCCCCTCTGTACACCACCACAGTATTGTTTAAATCAAACAATCAGTAACTTATTGAACTGCAGACTTCCAGCTATAATTCAAGAGATCTAACAAAAGTATTCAATTGCATTAAATGTTTAGGAATTACAGCAATTCTTATACAGGCAATAAGGAATTCAGTTGCTGATTTCATGCTGTATTTGGTTTTATTTTCATTGACTGTTTTGTTAGGTTTAAACACCATAACTGCTTGGTAATGATTAGGTAAGGGTAAGGAAAAGATTGTGATCTGGTTCTCAGTAGGCTCTTTGAAGAGTTATGATAAAAGGTACCCATGAAAGCTACGCCAAAATTTGGGATTATAGATTACAGAAATAACGTAATGTAATAAAAATGTTAATTACATAACTTTTTCATTCTGTCATCAACAAAAGAAATGAATTTCTTCTTGCATAATGGTAAATGCATAAAATATCTATCAGTGTAGAGCCTCGTGCATATTGGTGTATTCTGGATGTGTATGTTTTTTGCTACATTTTAGCTTTCTGTCAGTACTAATAAATTGCCTTGTTATTAGCCGGGTCAAAAGCAGTGTCTGATGTTCTGGAGAAATAGTTCTTGGAATTCCACCCTCACAGTTCAGTCTTCGGTTCATCAGATCAGATAATGTCTTCCTCATGCTCATAGTTCCTCGTAGTTTTTTAAAAAGCAATTTGACAAGCTGCCATATCGTTTTACTCACAAGTCCTCTCCCTGTGTTGGCTAGAATTGCTGTTGAGATCCTTTAATCAGGTTCTCTCATCTCTTCAGAGAACTTCTGAATGTCTGTTGACTTGGAGACTTGAGGTCTTTCTTGATCAATGGCCCTTCTTTATGTCTCCTAAAAGAGAAATATTCCTAATGTTGTGTAAATCTGTCCTCTAGGTCTCCTGACAGTGACAACTACAAAAACTACAACTCACCAAAAAGACAGGTTCCCATCATCCATTACCCATCATCAGCTAGCGGACCATCCTCTCCAGCTTCAGTTGTTGAAGACCAATCACAGAACACCGCAGCCTTCAGAGTCGCAGGTCAAAGCACCAGCACTTCCTGTTTGATGCATGGGTGAACTCTGGAAACTGAAGCTTAAACTTCTTTTGGGGAAAAACAGTGACTGTGTTCGTTTTCCAAGAGATTTGAAAAGCATTTTAGTGCATTGGATGGATATCTTTTTTGTGGCACAAAACTCTGTTTCATTTTTACATACCAAAGATGAACAGAGCCCACGAAGACATGTTTTTGGAGGGGATAAGACATTCAGAGTGCCACTCTACCACATACCCTACTATATCTTTTCTTAGAAATGAAAATATTGTATAAATATCTACTACATGGCTTAACTAAGAAAAAAGTTATTTAAAAAAAAAATTGTTTCTGAATGAAGAGAGATGAAGCTGTTGTTTCTGTTGGGACACTCTGGCTATGTGCTGGACATCAGTCTGGTAGGGAGGGTAAAGGGAAAAAATCATATCAGACATTTTTATGATAGAAACATCAAGACTTGCACTTTATGTAGACATTTGAAATGTTGTTTTACAGATAAAAATTTCCATCGACCAGGCAGGAACACTTTGAGTGTGGTAACAAGTAGAAAAATATACAGTAACTGTTCAAACTGATGCGCATACTTAAAACAATGGAACTAAGTGAACCTCAGACAGTTATATTATAGTACTTGATTTTGAACCTCTTTGGGTTCACTTTTATGTTATATCAGACATTACAATTGTCAAAGTTTTCAGTTTTATTGTGCAGGTAACAACTGAGGCAGTGATGCTGATAAATGCATGGAACTTCAGCAATATAAACTCAGCTCCTACTTTGATTTAGACATAAATAACATCAGATATTTCAGGAATATAATATTGTCTCTTCAAATAAAACCATGCAGTGTAGTAGCTCCCGATGGTTACATGTCACTATCCCTCATTAAAAAACCCCATCAAACTACAGATTTATAGAGGATTCCTGGCCATTCCACCAGACTACATTGTATATTCTTCTACATTTTTCTATATTTGGCCAACATGCAATTTGCAATAACGATTTCAGTTAAGCAAGGAATTTCATACCACACACTATTTCTGTTTGAGAGCAGAACACATAAGAACACAATAGATTTTCAAGTAGAAAGTTCCAAAGTTAACAGTTTTATACACTGTATGTTTGTAGAAAGCCATGCTTGACTCATGTTTGAAACCTGTTGTTATTCAAAGCTTGGTCTGACAGTTATATTGTTTTTAAGCTGGGACTGAGAAGGTGTTTTTCATTTTGACCACTTTCTGATGGGTTACATTTCAAATACTTACATATCATAAGTAATACTTAAAGTAATAACTGATCATTTGTTTACATCAGTTATGAAATATTACCTATATTTTTTCCACGTCATTAAAAATCAAGTTGTGCATTAAGCCAATAAATCTACAGTAGTAAACAAAAACGGGTTGACACCAGCTCTTTACAGATAGCAGAAGACAAATATGAAGTGTTATGTGAAAGAGATGTTTCAAAACTGGGCAAGCTAAATTATAGGAATTAAAATGAGTTATTATACAACTATACACTAAGTAAAAAAAAAGAAAAAAATCAAAAACAAAAAATAAACAAAAAAAGTGACATTGATTTCTTTTCCCCCTTCAACAGGTAAATGTATACCAACTCTAACAATTCCATGTTTCTGTAGGTCATTGCCTTATCTCACTCTTATTCAGCAATGGGAAATTAAGTCACTGCCCCTGTTTTGATGTTGTTCCCCTGTTCTGTCCTTATGGAACCATTTTTTCACTAAATAGAAAATGCAGTTTAATTGCCTATCTTCCCAAATGTTTTCTTCTGGTGACAAATTAAATACTTTTATATGGAAAATAACAAGTGCAGGGAACAAATCCACAACTATCTCAATATTCACTAATTTTAGGGTCTTGACATGAGGTGGGAATAATGTTAGTTTCAGGTTTATAATTTTAAACTTTAATTGCAGATGCAAGAACAAGGGAATTCTGTCTTCGCCTTTCAGTGTTATCAAAATTTACATGGTAATAGGGATAATTGTCACGGGCTGCGGCTCCAGACCTTGTATTTGCAGAGAGGATCCAAAAGCAGACACTCAAGGCAGGGCAGAGCTTAACTAAAGGCAAGCAGTTTATTAAAGACAGGACAAAAACACACACACACACATACACACATACACACACACACACACACACACACACACACACACACACACACACACACACACACAGGGGCAAAAGGAGGTTAAGACACTAAACTGAACAGAAAGCTAAACACTAAGAACGTGGCACATAAGGCATAAAACACCAAACAAGAGGCATGGAAAACCTGAAAGATGGTAGGAAGATGGACAGACAATCCAACAAGGTAAAAAAGATACATGGCACAATATATACACACACAAGGGTAATTAGGGAAAGGCTGTTCATCTCAGCATGGGAACATAGCTGAGGTGAACGAACATAATGAGACGAGGTAAGCAAAACTGAACACAGGACAGGAGACTGTCAAAATAAAACAGGAAACACTGAGACTGAGACAGACAGGCTTGACACTGGGGTCAGGGAAGAAACAGACATGGGAACAAGGCGTGCACAGGAGACAAAACACAGCAACACAACTAACACGCACAGAGGGCGAATACTCAGCAAAAGAATCATGATTGCAAAATAAACAAAAATGCTGGGTCAGTGACCCAGCACCCTGACGATAATACCTCTGTGGGACAACAAACCAGCGTGCAAACATGAATGTGGGAAGCTTATGACTATCCTCTGTTTTCTTTGGGTCAAAATAAAATAAAAATGTGTTTTTCTTTTCAGAGATGAGCTTCTGTTTTTCAGTATATACTGTCCAACTCATTTCTCCAAAGAGTTAGAAAAAAAAGGAAACTCCTGGCTGAAATAGAATTTATCCTTTAACAGAGTTTACTTGAATTCTCAGGATGATGGTATTGTTTCTAATTGTTTCCAGCATAAGCTCTTGCATTTTTATCTATGTATGTAAGTATTTATTTATTTAATATACAGAATAACAACAACCAATAAGTTTGCTATTATGTTATTACTGTTTCCATTTTCAAACATATAAACATCCACTTATGTCCATTAATTAAGGCTTGTTAAATTATTGTATGTATATGAATGAGGTCAGGTGTTATTCAGTTCTCTGGTTTGTGTTGTTTTCTCTTCATGCTGGAAGTGGGATATAATCTCTCATGTGTCTCTCTGTCTCCCTCCTCTCTCCTTCTGTATGAAGAGCTGCACATTACGAGCATTAATGTTCACAATTAGCAACTAGAATTGTAGTGGGTATATAATGCTGCATGAATCAAATGCAATACTAAATCTGATATTCAAATCAAATTTCTACTGGGATTTACCAGGTGCTTGGAGGTGAGACAGGAGCTTCTTTCCAGGTCTTTTTATTCATTCGTTTGAATGTTATATGTTGTTACACTATCACAATATTTCCACGAGTGTCTGTCTGAAAATGGGAGTCATTATCGCCATTTTAAACCTATAATTGCAACTGGCCTTCTACTTTGCATTCAAACATACTGTCTTCAGATGTGAAAATTAGTTCTGAGAAAAATGAGATCCACATATAAGGGACATTCATTTTAAATTTTGATAGAACACTGACAGTATAATGTCCTCGTAAGTGGATATCAGGCCCTTGAAGAGCAAAATGTAGTATTTTAGAAAAGAAAGAAAGAAAGTGTACTTTATTGATCCCAGTGGGGAAATTCCTCTCTGCATCAGTGAAGCAGTGGGCAGCCATTGGGCGCCCGGGGAGCAGTGTGTAGGGACTGTACCTTGCTCAGGGGTACCTCAGGGTAGCTGTTCAGGGGAATCGAACCCCCGACCTTCCGATCATGGGGCCACCACTCTACCTGTGATGTCCACATATGTGGACTCCAATTACATCAATTACAACAATTACATTGGTTACTGTAGAAATAGTAGAAGTGGAAGAAACAATCTGAACTTTGCTGCAGAGTGAAGCTGAAGGGAATATATCTCGGAGTTGAGAAGAGGAAAATGGATCGATAGAAGTAAGTTTTTCTCTCCAGATATTGTTCTACTGCATTTTCAGTGTGTTTGTCATGCTGAAAAATGAAGCGGTTCCCAAACAGGTGTTTTCCAGATTGGTTAAAAATCCAACAGTACTTGTCTGTACCAAACTACTTCCGTTATGACATGATCCCCAACACCACTCGGTTAAATGCAGCACAAAACCATATGAGAGTGTGCACTCTATAAGACCTGCTGTCACTGTTTCTTAGTCCAGTTCTTGTGTAATTTGGCATACATCAGCCTTTTCTCCCTTGTTTAAGAATATCTTCTTGACAGCCACCTATCTGTCAATAGCCACGATATAAGGGCTACATTTGTCTCTAAGGATTTTTCTCAAGGACATGATTTTGCCTGCCACTTCTGACTTTTAGTTTCCTCATTTTCAAGGAAACACTGTACACAAGTTTTCAGCTGAAAGGTTTTTGGGTTGTTGTTTTTTTTATTCCTATTAAAATCATCAGGTACAAGGGCTAAAAATGAGTGTAAAAGCCACCAATATTCAAAGAAAAACCTTGAAATACCTTCACAAAGCCAGTAACGTATTAGTTTGTATACAGGTGATTTGTATCCACAGATCCCTCCTTCATCCCTCAGACTGACAGGTATTACAAGCTTAGCTGTGTTTCTGTCAAAAATAAGCCTTACTGCTGAATACATGGAGTGAATGCAACTTTCAGAGTTCAGATGAACTAAAAATACTGAGCAGAATGTAGGGTGAGCTCTCCGAGGCCTCACTGCTCTTAGATTATCCTTTATTTATTAACTCTATATTCTGCCCTACTTCAACTCCTCAGCAGTATTAACCCACTTTTATACACAGAACAGAAAATAATCAGAAAGATGATTCTCTTTATTAACTGTTTGGTGAAATAAGGTAAAGGGATTGCTGGTGGGAAGTTATTACTGGATGGTATTTATGTGGAGCAGCGGCTGGAGAAAACTGTAAACATTAAACTAGTAAATCTTGGGTTTTATCTCATACAAGAGCTGAATACCGCTGTCTAGACTTTGCTGTCCTTGCAGACTTGTGACCTTCACAGGCACATTTCTAGCAAGTCTGAGTCTGCAAACAACCTCAAGTTATTTTCTGAGGACTTTCGCAGGTGTGCAGACTTCAGAACAATGTCAATAGTGAATGCTTATTGCAAGTTTTCTTATAATAATCAGTCAACAAAAAATGAGGGAGAAAAATATTTTGCCATTTGTTATTAACTGAATTATATGTCATTTAATATTAACTTGTAATAGCTGGTAATAGATTTCCATCCCGGTGTAACGCAAATTTGAAAAGCAAAAAAGCAAAGGAAAATATAATTGGTATTAAGGTGCACTGCTTAAAATTTTTTATATGTATTATACACACACACACACACACACACACACACACACACACACACACACATACGTATAAAAGACAGATGTCCATAGAAGCAATCGGTCCATCCAGATTCCTAACTCTGCACCATGGCCAAGACCAAAGAGCTTTCCGAGGATGTCAGGGACAAGACTGTGGGCCTACACAAGGCTGAAATGAGCTACAAGAGCATCGCCAAGCAGCTGGGTGAGAAGGTGACAACAGTTGGTGCAGTTATTCGCAAATGGAAGAACCATAAAATAAGTGCCAGTCTCCTTCGGTCTGGTGTTCCATGCAAGATCTCACCTCGTGGAGTTTTAATGATAATGAGACCAATGTTTGTAGAACCAGCCCAAAACTACTCCGGAGGAACTTGTCAATAATCCCAAAGCAGCTGGAAACATAGTCACCGAGAAAACAGTTGGTAACACACTACGCTGTGAAGGACCGAAGGTCATACACTCAAGAAAGCACATGTACAGGCCCGTTTGAAGTTTGCCACTGAACATTGCAACGATTCAGAGGAGGACTGGGTGAAAATGTTGTGGTGAGGTGAGACCAAAATCGAGCTATCTGACATTAACTCAACTTGCCGTGCTTGGAGGAGGAGGAATGTGAACTATGGCTCCAAGAACACTGTCCCCACTGTCAAAAATGGAGGTGGAGGTATTTTTCTTTGGGGGGGGGTTTTCTGCCAAGGGGACAGGACAGCTGTACTGCATCAAAGGGAAGATGGGAAAATCTTGGCTGAGAACCTTCTTGCCTCCGCAGGCCATTGAAATGAGTTGTGGGTATTCCAGCATGACAATGATCCAAAAAACACGGCCAAGGCAACAAAGGATTTGCTCAAGAAGAAGCATATTAAGGTCTTGGAGTGGCCTAGTCAGTCTTCAGACCTTAATCCCATAGAAAATCTATGGAGGGAGCTGAAGGTTTCAGTTGCCAAATATCAGCGATGGAACATTAATGACTTGGAGAGGCTCTGCAAAGAGGAGTGGGACAAAATCCCCCATTGTGACCAACTACAAGACACACCTGACCTCTGTGATTGCCAACAAGGTTTTTCCACCAAGTACTAAAGCACATTTTGCAAAGGGATCAAATACTTATTTCCTTCATGAAAATGAAAATTAATTTATAACTTTTTTGAAATGCATTTTTCTGGATTTTTTTTGTTATTGTTCTGTCTTTCACTGTTCAAATAAACCCACCACTGAAATTATATGAAATTATAGACTGATCATTTCTTTGTTAGTGTGCAAATTTACAAAATGGGGTTTAAATATTTTTTCCCCTTACTCTGTGTATGGCAGTGTAAATATATTTCACATTTGTGGGACACACCTTCCAAAAAGTTAAACTTTTGTCTCATCAGTCCACAGAGTATTTTCCCAAAAGTCTTGAGGCTCATCAAGATGTTTAATGGTCTCTTTCTTATGGTGGAGTCGTGAACACTGACCTTAACTGAACGACTAAGGCCTGCAGTTCTTCTGATCTTCTTCTGGGGCCTTTTGTGACCTCATCACTGCACTCTTGGTTTGCTGGAGTCCCAGAGCTTTAGAAATATATCTTTATAGTCTTTTCCAGACTGAGAGATCTCAATTAGTTTATGTGTTTCCATCTTGCTTCTTTTTGTCACCATTTTGCGAGCAATAAAGCTGTGATTTTAAATTATACATCTGTCAGCTGCATTTTGGGTCCACTCCCTGCCTCCCACATGCTCTGTTTCACATGTCATATCCTTTTAATGACCAATGTCTTCATTTAACTCCCTTTCTCTATAAATGAGTCTGAATGTTTAATCTGGCAAGTTCAAAAGAGCTCTATTAAACTCAGGCAGCCTCACTGCCATGATGAAATTAAAATGTGACCTGTGTTGTGAGAGGCTTTATTTGTGTCACGGTTATCTTTTCCAGATCTTTGCTTTTCATATTCTCATCACAGTTTCTTAGAAACATAGCCTTACACAGACATTTTGGGGAAAAGATAATTAAGCCAGGAGGTATTAGTATTTATAACAGATAAATAAATTGCACACACTAGCACACCTTTTGCTTGCCTACATACTTACTTTGCTTATTTGTTTCCACACCCATACACTTCAGAATCAAATCCAAAATCATTAGATTAATAATCTACATATTTCTACAAACTGATCAGCTCACACATAGACAATGGACTTTTCATTCACTGGTTCTATATGGGTTGTTTATCATATCATAATACATCTTCATCATACTACTTCCTGCTAGATGATCTGATCTAGGACAGAAGACAGCTTCTACAGTACCCCTTGTGTTTTCTTAATCTGACCTTTCATTGTATTGTACCACAACTGGGGAATGTAAAATCAATATTACATGATTTATGATGAATTATAATAATTAAGGGTTAAGTGTGTTTAATTAACTTGCTAAGTTAACCCACGTTTCACCTGCATGCTCACATGAAAGACATGGTGTTGGCAATATCTAACCAATCTAAAAGGGGATTTTCACAGATCATATGACATATGGTCATATGTTCCATCTACTCCAGAAACATTAGTCAGTAAAATGCAACACTGTAAAAAGGACACATGAATGCAGAATGCAGAAAAATGTTAATGTTGTGATTTAGCACACAAAGCAGTAAAATATTTTTTTTTATTCAAGTAAAATATTTTATGGCAGAGTGAATGCACAGTGAGGCTATTTATTTCTGAAGCAACAGCAATTGGACCTATTTAAAGGAAGCTTGCTGCTCCTCAGCCTAATAAAGGAGAGGTGCTAATCACTTTCATTTGTCACAGATCAAAGTGAAACTGGAAACAAAACAAATAAAGCCTTAATTTACAACAAACTTAATATGACGTCAACAGGCAGTATAGGTGTCCTGTTTAATTACTGTGCCTTGTGGCTCAGGGCCAAACATGCTCCTCATCCTTCAGCATCAGCAGAGGAATCTTAGCTGTGTGCCAATTCATAGGCTGCATCCTTTAAAGGACTCGGCCCTTCGAAGACTGCAAATACAACGCAGGCCAGGTCTAGCCTTCAGATTTGCGTCACCAGCTGTTCCCGCCCCTACCACTTTTCCCTTTGGTGACAGCGGGAAATGATGGATGCCGAAATTTTAATGGCTCCCTTTCTCATCTTCTTGTTAATTGAAGAGCTACGACAAATAAAAAGTCATCTCAGTCGTCTGATTTATCTCCGACTGAGAGATAACCTTGGTCCAGTGAAAAATTCATGTCTTCATTATTTTTCCCCTTCAGATCTTTGATGTGTTTATTTTCTTGAAATTGTTCAAAAGTTAGAAACTTTTTACTAGCTAATTAAAACTTTTAGATTAGTATTTCCAGTATTTACTGTGATTTTAATATAGGACTATCCGCTCTTTTATCTTTTACAGTGAACGAGTACATTTTAATACATTTTACTCAAGTGTAATAATCAAAATGTAAAATCATTTTTTAAGAACAAGCAAAAACAGTATAAAGAATAAAATTCCTGAATTATATTTTACTGCCAAAAGCTTAGTGGAAGGCCACAGCCAGCGTCACCCTACTGGATTTGGCCTTTCACACACAGGGCAATATTATTCAGGATTCAGGTCAAGATTTCTATGCTTTATCTGTGGATGCTGTACAATACAACCACATACAGACAGAATGAAGGTAGCTATCACACTTTTCACAAAGAGGCAAGCCTTGTCCATCTTCTTTTAATGGGCATGTCTTTACTGGCATCGCTGGGTGATGGCAGAGAAAATCATTTGAATCTGCGGGAACTGTCAGTGGAGATCATGAAAGTCCTTCTGACACAAGTCTGATGCTCTTGATGCTGCCAAGGTCATCACAGTGGATCAACAGGACACCTGGAAAAGCTCTTCTTCCAAGGCATTGAAGAAGAAAAGGAATCAGGTTTTTCCAAACCATCCCACCCCAGCCAAACCACTGGACCTGGGCATCCAGACCTAGGTTGGTCCCAATGGTCTCCCTTGCCTTTGCTTCTCCAAGGCGGATGTAGCTGTCCCCAATGATGTAGATTTTGGGTCCCGTCGATTGTAAAATGAATGAACAATTTTATATAAAATGGTGTGATTTGTTTGGTAAGTGTATTATTAGTTCTTTCAATGATGTTTCAATCTAGGTGCAGTTGACAACAGATACAGTCTAAGTTCACTGTAAAACAGTGCCCGGGCAGTCTAGCTCTACCAGGACGCCACATCTGTATGTGTGGTTGCAAGAAGGTGTCCTTTATATATATATATATATATATATATATATATATATATATATATATATATATATATATATATAAATAAGTGTCCTTATATTAGAAAGCTATTGTTACGTGGCTTTGGTATACTTGCCTTTGCAGAGCTGGCTCAGTGGTGTAAATTAGCCTTTATACATTTAGTGTTTTATGTCCACTTTAATGAGCAAACCCATGTAATATTACAGAACCTTTACTTCTGTTACTGTTATTTTTTGTCACATTACACTGAATGCATCAAATTTTAAATATGTATTTACAATATAAAACAAGAATAGTTATATATTTTAAATAAACATGGTATATCTGTGATAATATGTTAAACTTATAAGTGTATTTTTTGTGTGAAAAAATAAATACAGTTTCTGTAAAAAATTCAGTGTGAATAAAAAATTTACCAGTAGCTTTGTTCATTAGACATGGTAATTTACATACATTTTTTTGTAATTTTATTGATATTACATTTGTTTAAAAATGCAAAATTACAATATTTTTTACAGTTTACTTAGAGAAGTTGAGTTGCCTTCTTTTCAAGATCCTTGCACTCTCATCCCGATTGGATGTGTACTCAAGACTTCATAATACAATCCAAACTTGTTTGTTAGTTTTTCTAAACAAGTTGAAATGCATGTGTCCAAAAGGATAGGCTAACGACAAGAACTTCTGACATTCAAATATTTTAATTTATAAAGGATAATGTAATTCTGTTGTCTCAGAAAGGGCCTAATGGAGTTCACTTGTGCATTGTAAATCAGACTAGCTTTATTTTTACAAGCTGGTGGTGTGATATTCTTGCTTATGATTTTGAGGCTGTTCAACATGCAATGGTATTTTAATTTCATGACACTCACAAACATGGACATGGCTGTGGCAGACATTATTGTTATCTAGCGATCACAAACCGATTAACTATGTGACGTTGTTCCTCAGGGCACATGTCCAGCTGGCTATGACAAGAAAAGTCAAAGGAGAGCCAGGAGGTCTGCAGTCTAGAAGAATTAGAAAAAATGCAATTGTTGGGCATTACATCCTGTTAAAAAGTCCTGAGCCAGGTTTTAAATGAAAATATTAAACTCTAAAGTACAAATAAATTTTTGAAATAAGCTTGTCAAGTAAGAGGCCAAAATGGATTGAACTGATTGAAGTATTGCAGAGTAGAGAACTCAAATCCAGATACATGGAAACATTTTAGTTAATTAACATTTAAACTAGATTTTGGGGACAAAAATCAAACTAACTGAAACAATTTTATAACCTTGGAAAACAAACTGAAATGAAATAAAAAATATAGAGGTATATATTCTGTCATGATGTTGTTTATGAGTTTATGAGTTGTGGTTCTGCACTTATTTGTTGCTTTGAATAAGGTATTTTTTGTTGTAGTTGCTGAATGTGGAATCTGCATTTTTTTTAGGTATGGTTCTCGATTTCTGGTTCGTTTATGTTTGTTCACCTTCATGTCCAGTCTGTCTCTGTCTAGTCTCTGCGTCCTGTCATCACATCCCTGTGTCTGTCTAGTCTCTCTGTGTTCAGTCTTCATGAATACATTTGTAGTCCTGTACCTGTGTTTTGTCCCTTAGTCTCCCCAGTCTGTCATGTCTCCGTGTCTGTTCTATTACAACTTGACTAACTGGGCATTGATGAGCATGTTTATTGAGAACCTGGATGTCTCTTTGACTGCGTCAACTGTTTAAAAGAAAATCTACATTTTATTGTAATTCCTGTACTGATTTTCCTAAATCTCCATACAAAACCTCCATACCATAATAAGTAAAAGACTAAAACTAACAATAAAACTAATAAAACTAAACTAATACTACACATTTTCAAAGAAAAAACTAAACTGAAAGGAGAAACTTCACTCTGGAAACTAATTGAAACTAAACTGAATTAAAAAACCAAAACGAAAAAGTGGCATTAAAAAAAATCTAATTAGAAAATATAAAATTACAGTAACTCTGTTCAGCCACTCTACTAATATTGAATTAGATGACTGGATGATATTAAGCAAATGTTGGCATGCTAGCATGAACAAGTTGGTGAGCAGACAGTGAGTTAACACTCGCGCTCACCCTTTATTTAAGTAAGGCTGAGTTGGGAGTAGATCTCATCAGTTAGCTTGATCCTGCTGCAATGTGACATCACTATGATGCATTTCTCCCCTTTGCTTCTTTGTGATAGTGAACAGCTGCAGCCTCTGACTGTTCAATTGACACCTAAATGAGAAGATTCACCTCCTCTGCCAGGTCCTTCAAAAGCCTATTTCCATCCTGTCAGCTGTGATTAAAGCATAGAGTGGCGCTGCCACCCCTCATTGAATTTGACCCCATCAAAAAAAAAAAAAAAAAATCTCAGTGATTCTGTACTATCATCATCTTCAGGAATCTAGTGTTTGTAATCACTTTATTGGTTTAAACACCTCACACTGTGCTGTGTTTTGCCCTTTTTGAAACTTGAGTGGGGTGTTTGGATCTGCTGAAATCTCAGAAAGGACTTGTGCCCTAGTTTATTTTTTTCATAGACATGTAAAAATATACCTCCACACACATATTTTTCGAGCACATTTTTACATACCTGCATGGTAGCCTTGTCAAAGATAAAGTTGCAGCAGATAAATGCATTCGATCTGTGTACAGCAAATACAATGGCATAATTAAATATTGTTTTCCACATTCATTTTGTTTGCTGAGGGTCCTTTAATTGCATTATATATGAAATACACTATTTTCATATATAATGCAATGTAATGTAATGCAATTTTTAAAAATTTGATTTCATATATATGTTTTAAATTTCAGATCATTTTATAGAATTAAAGAATGTACTTTTGCTTTTTTATATTATTAATGAATGAGTATATACTTTTAGGTTTATTTTCCATATATCTTTAGTCAGATAAAAGCATGACTGCCAATGATGAGATCTCGGTCTCCAGTAAACATGTATGCAGAAGAGTGTCGTGGTTTTTGATCACAAATTTGATCAGTTTGGCAAAGACTAAATACATTGTATGCACATTATATTCCTAAGTTAGTTCCAAAGTTTTAAGTTATTTTGTATTTAGTTTCACCTTTCTTTCCTTGTGTGGTTTTTTTTCCTTTTAGATTAATTTTGGTTTACTAAAATAAAACTCTTTTTTTCTTCCCATGCTTTTGACATTCTCCTATTTCTCATCATGTATAGTTTCCATGTCATGGATTTATTTCTTTGGATTGTTTCATGTTTTTTTTTAAGGATTTGTTTCTTTCCTATGCTTTGTGATTATTCTTCATTAATTTCCCCTGTGTTTGATTCTTCACTTCTCACATTTTATAATCAGCCCCCTGTGTAAATACAGTCTTGTCTTTCTCTCCATTCTAGTTGTTTGCCCTGTGGTCCTTCCAAATGGTTGTCTGAGTTCTTCTACTCCATGTTCCCTTGTGTCTTTTCTTTGTCCTTTTATTTGGACTTTTGCTTATCAACTTTTTGAATAAAGTACAGCTTTTTATTTTGATATTTCGCTTCTCATATTTGTATTTGGGTCTTCCTTTACAGATCTCAACATTAAGTTTTATGTAAATATAATATGGTTAATGGATTGGCTCTCTTACAGTGTTTTTCCAATCTACTCAAGCACTCAAAGCATTTTATACAACATTCACACCCATTCATACAAGCACTTTTTTTCTGTGCCTAAGTGGTTTCTAGCCATCATTCACACCTTCATAGTTTGATGGATGCATCAGAGAGAAAGTTGGGGCTCAGTATCTTGCCGAAGGATACTTTGGCATACAGACTGGAAGAGCCAGAGAATGAACTATCAACCTTGTAATTGGTGGATGACCTGCTATGTCTGCAGCCATACTTGTAACCATTACAAACCTCTGTGTTTATGCAAGAAATTTGAAATCACATATTAAAATTATACTCATCTATGTATTGTTTTTTAACTTTTTTAACAATAAAAAATGCTTTTGACAGAACGATACCTTTTATGTTTATAACAAAAGCTTTGCACACTTGCTAACGTCTGACACTTGCTAAACTTAGTCATAACAATTATCACTGATTAGTCACACACTTGGGGTTTACTATAAGGTTTTAGTAAAATAATTATTTATATTAAATAATATTACTTCAGCTCTAGAGATGCTCCAAACTACTGTAACCCAAAACACTTTAGTCTAACTTAGTCAACTTACATAAGTCAACTTATAAAAAACAACAACAACAAAAAAAACCTCAGCAGTGTGCGAGGAAGAAGAGGAGGAAGAGCCTGCAGCAGCTGACAGATGGAGAGAATAGACAGACTGTCTTA
Source organism: Neolamprologus multifasciatus (assembly GCF_963576455.1). Taxonomy (NCBI): domain Eukaryota; kingdom Metazoa; phylum Chordata; class Actinopteri; order Cichliformes; family Cichlidae; genus Neolamprologus; species Neolamprologus multifasciatus. The sequence continues at coordinate 42,828,196 of NC_140445.1, read as the reverse complement.
TTGGGTAATGTTCAAATAATTTTATCATTTCAGTGTTTTCAGTGTGGGAGAAAGTACTCAGGGCCTTCAGGTTACACACTATGAAAGGCAGAAATAAGTTTAATATTCAGAAACCTAAAGTATGTATCAGCAGCAGAATGGAGCTAAAAATAAATGTTTGTTTCAGTTCTATGAAGCTTTGAGTGTTTTGGGTTAGTAGCACTGCTGTGTTTGTTGCATCATATTGCTGGAATTGTTTATATGCTTTATATATTCTGAGGTAAGTTGATCTATAGTGTTACATCATATTTTATAAGGATGTTATGTGTTTGTATACTTTCTGCCCAGTTTGACCCATTTAGCAGAAGTCAGCCTGTTTAAGGCTCTGATATCTATTCTGTATGACTTAAAGCAGTTATGACATGGTCTGATTTTCTCACCCAATAAAGGAATATTCAATATATCAGTCTACTCTTCATTCTATCAGAAACAGTTATCACAGCTCGTACATTTTCTTTTTATACATATATTTGAGCATTGAACCAAATTTAGTGCTGCCAACATAATAAAAGAACAATATTTGTCTCTTATGCATAATACATCTATATATACACTGCCAAAGATACTTGTCTTTGAGTGAAGATTTAAGTTGATAGGAAATATAAATAAGTGGAGCTTGAATCTTTACTGAAGCTCAGTATTTGACACAGAAACGTCTTCAAGAAACTTAAAGATGTCCAGGTGCTTGTCTTTCCAAGCTCCAGAGGTTGGAATGAAGAAAGTGATTCTGTAGACTGCTGTATACATGTAATGAGTTGAGATCAGAAGTATCTTTAACTGACTGATTGTAATCTGTGTTCCTATCTGTGAAAGTCAGAATTCTGGCTCAGTTGTAAGGGAACAAATTTTCCTTCCTTGAGAGTTCTAGCAATTTACATTTAGCCAAGTGATTACATTCAACTAGAAATTAAAACAAAAGCAGCCACAAATATTGTGGATATACCATATATTTGTTATAATCAGTTACTAAAAAAATATGTCTATCTAATAAATTATTGACTTGACTGAATCAGCAAATTAACTCTGTTTTTCAGCCTATCCTTATGCATTTGAAACTGGGTCTGCTGGACACATTCATTCTGCAGATACTAGCCTTAGGTCCCGACTGCTAATAACAGATGGTCACTGTATAGGCCTTAAAGCAGAGAGCTATATATATGAATGCAAAAGGCATGAAAAATGCAACAGCTTCTCCCAAAACTCTCATCTTCCATGTAGCGCTAACATGATGAAATACATACCTACACACTTTATCAAACATAATGCAGGCTTCTCATTGGAGAATACATATTAACATGAATTAAATTATGCAATAAATTCATGTGGGTCTCTGTGAGGGAGTGTGACATGGTTTTGTAGACAGACTCAGGCGCAGACTAGGAGACCTTTGCAAAAGCTGGCAGTGCATTTATTTACAGTGATTTCACCAGGTGATAATACATACAAAGTGTTCGGGAGAGGGGTCCACTGATCACAGAATAACTGACGCTGGTGGCTCAACGTTCCAGCGACGAGTAGCGTAGGTCTGCCATCTTAAGAAGCTCTTCTGATTGTAGCAATCAGCGACAGGTGTGATGATGAGCACAGGTGCGTGGGCCAGGGACAGGAGCCCACAATGAGGACCGCCACGGCAGGGGGGAGAGGGAGAGGGAGAGAGAGAGAACAAAAACATGTTGCCTAACATGGAGTCAGCCGGAGAGGCGTGGGGACCGTGACAGAGTGTGTGTGAGTTTGTGTGTTTCAGAGGATTTTAATTTTAAATTGTTAAGACTTGGGAGCTTCATGTTCGCAGGATATGATGCACAAACATCATATTTTCATATTCCATGCAGACATCTGGAGGACCAATTATAGAGGACCAAAAGAGCCACATGCATCAAAATAAAGAATTGTGCAATAAAACATGCATTACTAAATTCATTTATGGATTTAGTATTAAATTCCTTTATTTTTTTAATATTATTAAAATAATTTCTTATTTAACAATTTAATTCTAAATAAAAACACTATTTATAAATCAATATTTAAAAATGAACTATTAATCCACTTCAAATTGAAAATGGATTTCACAGGAAAAGAATTAAACTAAACTTAAAGAATTAAACCTCATTTCAAAATTAACCTCATTTTCCAAATTAAAAAACAGATCTTCAAAATCTTTTTCAAAATACAATTTAACAAAGAGAAATAAGTAAATGAGGGGAAAAAATAAAATATTTATTTCTGACATTTAAAACGGTGATTCCACAACTCATTTTGGGGTGATGCAAAAAACCTAGCCATAGGCAAAATACAAACCCAACAGGAAATAAAAACTAACTCTGCTCAAGGAACCACTAGGGAACAAAAACTGAGGAACTGCACTCTGATAAAGGACAAGGGGAGACTGAGACAATTAGGGGAAGTGGAGACACAAGGGAAACAAAGTGGGAACCATTCATTAATATACATAAAAGGGAAGTTAGACTCAACACAGTGCACACACAATAGACTATCACAATGAAACAGGAAACATAACTAAACTAAGGCAGAAGATATATACAGAGAAAAAACACAGAACAGACAGACACTGGGGCTTGAACGAGGGAAACAAAGGGATTACAAAACTGTTACATTAAAATGTTACACAACCCAGAATATAACCTGAGACTACAAAGATATAACAAATTCTAAGACACTCTAAGACCTTCTAAGATGGAAAAAGGTGTCCCTCAGTCTGCTGGTTTGAGACCAGATACTGCAGTAACTCCTGCCTAATGGAAGTAGTTTGAACAGTTTGTGACTGGGTTGACTGGAGTCTTTGATGATCCTCCCTGCTTTCCTCAGGCAAAACGTTTCCTGTAGATTCAATTTCAATTCAATTCAATTTTATTTATATAGCACCAAATCACAACAAAAGTCGCCTCAAGGCGCTTTATATTGTACAGTAGATCGCACAATAATAGATACAGAGAAAAACCCAACAATCATATGACCCCCCTATGAGCAAGCACTTTGGCGACAGTGGGAAGGAAAAACTCAGTTTTAACAGGACGAAACCGCCGGCAGAACCAGGCTCAGGGAGGGGCGGCCATCTGCTGCGACCGGTTGGGGTGAGAGAAGGAAAACAGGATAAAGACATGCTGTGGAAGAGAGACAGAGATTAATAACAGATATGATTCGATGCAGAGAGGTCTATTAACACATAGTGAGTGAGAAAGGTGACTGGAAAGGAAAAACTCAATGCATCACGGGAATGCATTGCCTACGTCTATTGCACTTGGGTTCTGTTGGCTCTTAAACTGCAGGTTCAGGATCTTCTGGCTTATACTGGGCTGGCTCGAATGCACGAATATATGGTATATACTGGTAAAGTGGATGGTTGCCGCTGCACATGTTGCCTGGGCATCCCAGGCCACTCAGGTTGTTCAGGATACTCAGGCTGGTCCAATGTAGGCTGCATAGTCAACTCTGGAGGGTGGGGCTGCAGTGACGAGGCGTGGGTGTTGAGCTGCTGCAAACACTGACAATGTCAAAAGAGAGGAAGTGGGCTCTGGCAGGTGGCTAGCAGGCACTGCACCAGGTGGGTGGCTAGCTGGCTGTATGTTTAACAAACCCTTTTTGACCTCGGGTGAAAAAAGGGCATGCAATGTGTACACCTCCTGCATGCACTGGCATGTCCTGGGATCACAGCTTCCAGTGGCGGCCCTCATGGACCATACAAGTCCTCCAAGGATCACGGCATGAGCCATGGCTTAACTTCAATATTCCTCTGTGAAATGGAAAGAACTTCTTCAAAAACTTCATAGTCTGAGTAGTCAATTTTATTTGCCAGTGCATTATGTTATGAGTTGTGGATGAGAACCCCAAATGCAGACGTAAACATAGGCAGTGCCCTTTTCATATATTTCCATCAACTATCAGAAACAAGTGTTGTTGAATTTGCTCTGTACTGAGTACTGTTTATCCTCAGCTTCCTGAGAAATGTATCCATTTATTAATCTCCAGGATCCATCATGGTCTGCAAGGGAAGGTGGTGAGCTGTTTAGTCCAGAGAGGAAAAGTCCAGTACTGCAGGTTTCAGTTTTAAATCCGAAGGATTTGAGCTCCTTCCAATAAATAAAAATTTTGTGTGAAATAAATCAGCTGAAAAAGCTTCATCATCCAGCTTCAGAACATGCAGGATCCAGACAGTAAACCTGCTCTTATTCTATCAGCTGGAAAAACACAAAAGCCAGGTTTAATTTAGTGTTATTGATCATTTCAGGGGACAAACAGATCACTTTATTTGCTCATATTTATTTTTACTTACACTCATGTATATACATAAGGAGGTGCATTCCCCTGGGTAATTAAAAAAAACATCTGTAATCCATAAGTTAAACAGAAGCCTCATAAGTGTGTTATTCACAGTCAAGTGAAAATGAGCACTGTTTTGTTTTTTTACCTTCATTTCTACTGGGACCCTTAAAAAATGACTGGAATGAAAGAACATTCAGTATTATCTAAAGCCAGATAAAACAAAACGGATTCAATCGTTAATTGAATTCAAATTAACTAAGTGGTTTTATACTACTACCTTAACAAAATAAAGATGACCTAAAGTTTGGGTTAGCATGTACACTAGAAGAAGATAAATAAATCTGAATTACAGTCATGTCAAAATTATGACCACTGAACACATTTCAACAGCAAATTTATAAGACTTCAGAACCATTTGGCTAAATCTGGGGAAACTAAAAATAAGTGAAAATTTTAAGCCAGAATCTTTTAGTAGTTTGACATGTACTATATTAAATAAATAACAACAACAATAATAATAATAAAATGACCAAATTTTTCAGGTTCCAAAAAAATATTATTACTGACTTTACATGCACATCTTTTTTGTGTGGGTCATCTGGACTTGTGTCACAAAACTCTTGAGTTGTGTTCAAATGCTCTTTTTGTGAGCTGTACCCCCACAGTCAGTACAGTACCTCTGGATATGAAAAATGGACTCCTCAGTCCATGAGTCTGACCTTTTTTGGTTTTTTACTTAGCTACCCTATTCTACTATGATTGTGTCAGTATCTCCACTGTGCTTTCAGCCAGAACTTGGCCTCAGTGGTTGCAAAAGAAAAAAAATCTTGGTAATGGTTGCACAAAGTGTGACTTCAACACAGAAGCGTTTACACCTGCAACTGAGACATGGTGGATTTGTTTGAGTCTTTCCCAAAATGATGGGTGATGCAATTCAGAAAAAAAGGAAAAGAAACTGCAGAAGTGCTGGTGTAGGAACAGAAGACGTTGAAACAGGAAACAAAGCTATCAGAGAGGATTATTTTTTATTAGCTGCAGACTCACTCATGTTTTCCAACCTTTGCATCTTCCTCACTGTCATCTGAGAATATAAAATGCTTCTGCATTCAAGCATCTAATCCTGTTTTTTTGTTTGTTTGTTTGTTTGTTTGTTTGTTTTCAAAGGAGCTTGCAAAGAAAAGCGTCTGGACTTCTGGTGTCGACGCTTAGTCCAGACGCTTTTCTTTGCAAGCTCCTTTGACTACGATGACCTGGATGACTGAGAACCTTCACAGACATACTGTTTGTTTGTTTGTTTTTTTCCAGTTTTGGACTCTCGGTTTCTGTTTGTTATTTTCTGTTTGACTTTGTAGTAGTTTTCAGTTTGAATATCACCTTTGCTCATGTTATGTTTTCATTCTGATTTAGTATTCATAGTTTTCTTTGTTAGTTATTCTCAAGATTTTTTCCTTTTCTCCCATGTCCCCTGTGCCTAGTCTGTGTTTCTGTTAGATCTTCCATGTTTAGTCAGTTTTTGTCTTTGTGTTTACTTTGGTATTCCAGCCTATTAATCAACCAAAGACTAATACAGACTTTTCGTTCATTTTAAACTCTGATGCTTAGCCTTGTCAAGTCTAGCTTGAAAACTCAAAAACCATCCTATTTGTTATCATCTACATCGGTTAGTGTTTCTAAAGACAATTCCTTTGCATTCTTTCCTCACTTAGGAGAGGTTTTAAATAAAAAACTCTTGAACCCTTGATAGAAACAGAGTCAGTATTGCCTCTCTGTGACACTGAGCCAGTGATACTAAGCAGACCTGGCTCCCACAATGCATCAGCTGTCCTGAAATATCAATTTTGCACTTGACTTCACACGGCTCGCTCCCCATTGGCTCAGTCTATCCATTTGTCATTAGTAGACCATCAGCAGAGTCCAACACACACAAATGTACTGTAATAGCACTAGAGGCAGCCCTCTCTGATGAGGGGGAGTCCTTTCTCCCTTCATCCCAGGGGTCTTCAAAGTGTTTCTCAAAATCAAAGAAAGAGTCAAAACAGTCTACTCGTATAAAATAATACTGTGCAGTGTCTTTGCTGTTCCTAGGACTGCGCTCTTCTGGACAGAGATCTCAGATGTTGTTCCTGGGATCTGCTGGAGCCACTCACCTAGCTTGGGAGTCACTGCAATCAATCAATCAATCAAGGCTTTATTCGCCACATGCAGGTTGAAAGTGCAGTGAAAGGGGACACCCCCCCCCCCCCCAACCTTACACACAACACAGACATCACATGGGGATGGGGATACAGGTCGGAGATCGGTAGAGTTACAGAAAAAACACTGAGGGGATGAGTGTGGGCAGCACGGTGGCACGGTGGTTAGCACTGTTGCCGCACAGCAAGAAGGTCCTGAGTTCAATTCCACCATCAGGCCGGGGTCTTTCTGTGTGGAGTTTGCATGTTCTCCCCGTGTTTGCGTGGGTTCTCTCCGGGTACTCCGGCTTCCTCCCACCGTCCAAAGACATGCAGTTTGTGGGAATAGGTTAATTGGATAATCCAAATTGCCACTAGGTGTGAATGTGCGAGTGAATGTGAATGTGAGTGCGAATGGTTGTCTGTCCCTGTGTGTTGGCCCTGCGACAGACTGGCGACCTGTCCAGGGTGTACCCCGCCTCTCGCCCTATGACAGCTGGGATAGGCTCCAGCGCCCCCCGCGACCCTGAAAAGGATAAGCAGAAGCGAATGGATGAATGGATGGATGGATGGGATGAGTGTGTGCATATCAGTGTATATGTATGTGTGTGCGTGTCCAGAGTTCAGCTGAGACAGTGTCCTTCACCCTGCTAGGCTAAGTAAACAGTTTTCCAGCCAACCCAGGTGGCCTTGCATGGAATGGGAGGGAGCAGTCTAAACACAGTCGTTATCAGGGAGTTTTTGTTCGGCTCCAGCCTTGAGCCCACAGCACCTGGTTCTCCGATGACCACTGGGACCACTGTTACCTTCATCATCCGCATCTTCTTGAGCTCTACTCTGAGCCCTTGGTACTTTTTCAGCTTCTCGTGTTCCTTCTTCCTAATGTTGCTGCCATTTGGTATCGCTACCATACATGCCAAGCCTCCCGATTTTTCCAGGAGAATCCCAAATTTCAGTGCCCCTCCCAAAAATCTCCAGGAGCCACCATTCTCCCGAATTTCTCCCGAATTCCACCCGTTAGGGAAGAGTATTCTCAGTTCTCTGTTTATGTATACACTTGTATCTGTTGTTGTATAGCATGCTCCTATTGAACCATCACTACCATCTGTTGCACAGGTACTGGACAGCTATTTAATTTAACTTATTTTGTCTGATAAATAAACACTATAAAATTCAATTTTTTTGTCTGTATATGTATATGACAACCCCCCACCACCACCACCACCACCACCACCCCCATCCAACAGCCCTTTTGAATGTCTCCCTAATTCTGAGGCATCAAGGTTGGCAAGTATGATCGCTACGACTATCACTATGGCCGGTTTCCTCTGCTTGTCCACCACTACTATGTCTGGTTAGTTAGCCATCACCATTTTGTCCATCTATCTGGATCTGTATCTGGAAGTCCCACGGGATCATAGTCATTCTTGATCACCCCAGGGGGCGTCTCCCACTTCCAGGCCATACTCAGCACAGATGTTTCTTTATACTATGCCGGCCACTTGGTTATGGCATTACATGTATACCCTGCCTGCTAGCATCTTGCACCCTGCTGTTATGTGCTGGATTGTCTCAGGGGCATCTTTACACAGCCTGCACCTGGGGTCTTGCCTGGTGTGATAGACCCCAGCCTCTCTGGATTTTGTGCTCAGAGCTTGTTCTTGTGCTGTCATGATTAGTGCCTCTGTGCTGTCTTTCAGTCCAGCTTTGTCCAGCCACTGGTAGGACTTCTGTTCCTACCAGTTTCCTAGCGGGATCTTCATGGTTCCCATTTGCATGTGGAATTCACAGGTACTTGTAGCTGTCCTCATTGCCAGGGACTGCAATGTTGCCTTCTGGAAGTTTGATCCCCTCAGTTCTGAGTACCTTCCCAGTCTTTGTTACCATCCGACTACACTTCTCTAATCCGAATGACATTCCAATATCCTTGTTGTATATCCTGGTGGTGTGGCTCGGTGAATCAATGTATCCATAGCTAGTCTTGTCATTGATCTCACTGAGGGGGTTCGGGCCTATGCAGAATAGCAGTGGGGAAAGCGCATTTCCTTGGTAGATCCCGCACTTGATGGCAGCCTGTGCTATGTCCTTGAAGTTAGCCTCTAGTAAAATACTTATGTACGTGTTTTTTATTTTTAATAAACTTGCAAGAATTTCTAGCAAAATACCCTCATTTTATTACTTTGCGGGAACTGAGTGTAGAATTTTGATGTTGAAACATTTTATTTCATCTGTTTTGGAATAAGACTGTAACGTGACAACATATGGAACAAGTGACGTGCTGGAAGCACTGCAGTTAATGTAGTTAAGTGTTGTTCAACATACTGGATTTTACTCTCCAAATCACTCCATGACTGGTGTTCAAAAAACACAACAGGTAAAACATTTCTCAAGAAAAGCAGACTATTTATTTTGGTTACAATAACCAAGACCAAACTGGCTGATTATAAAGTGTTAATACTATGACTTCTAGCTTCTGCATTCTTTCACTCTGCTACCCACACTAAAAAGTCTACTGCCAGTGTCACATAACAGCCAGGGGAGATCACCATACCAGACTCCTCTGCTAGCTAAGCTAACTAATAATGTCAAAGTAAACAAAAAGTAATGGTGTGAGTTATGTTACAGACGAGTAGAATTTAGGTATTTAAACTCTAAATATTTGCTTATTAGCATTTGCTCCACTCACCACTGCCAAGATTTCTCTCATTTTCTGCTTTTTATTTTCCTTTTCATTTTAATTGACACACTGACTTTCATTAGGTTTGTCATGATTTCCCAATAGTATTATTGATACCTTTCCAGATGTTTCTACACATTGTAGCGTACCCTCCATTTCTACCTGTGCATGTTTCTACAACTGAATGACAATCGCTTTTTCAGTCTTTTTGGGCTGATGCTTAACTTTGCTCAGTGTTGACATTTTGTAATCATACATAAATACTGAATGAAATATTGTATGCGTTATCATTAGGATAGGATTTTGTATTGTATTGGTGTGTGGAACTGTAGATTTAAGATTTAAATGGTTTGTGATAATGTCTTTAAGTTATTTTTTGGAGTAATCTAAACAACAGGTAATGAGTAGAGTAAAAAATTATAAGTAATTAAGTAATGTACAACATTGCTTCTAAGAGAATTAACTAATTTAAATAACTTAATTAAGTAATCTGTAATTTTTGAGTAATGATCCCAACAACTGTATATAATATTGCCTTTCACTTTGATGGCGATAATAGTTGGACATACCTATCAGTGAAACCTGACACCAACTCCTATTAATGCTTGTAGTTGTTTGGCTTTTCAATCTACTAAACTATACTTACAAATTAGCTCTGTTGTCAAAATAATCTTTTTTCATCATCTGACATTTAGCTAAGTCAAAGTCAGATTTATTTATATAGCACATTTAAACAATAACTGTTGACTAAGGTGCTATACATTTAAGATAATCAAAAGAGATTAAAAAACATGATAAAAATTAATGATAAAAATTGAGAAATACAAGCATAAAAGATTTGAGTAAGAAATAAGACAAATAAAAGTAGTAGTAACTCATTCTGATTTAAAAGCCAAGGAATATAAGTGGCCAAACCCTTGCTTTCTTTCAAAGACTGATTGTAACTTCAAGGCTGGAATATTGCAAATCACTGTCAGAAAAGATAAGGCCTTAATGCTGGTGGTGCAGAATGCTAGAGCAAGATCCTGAGTGACACATGTAATTTGCAATATTTCCTCTATACTGCCATCTCTGTATTTGCTATCTATTGAACATATAATCCATTTGGAAATCTGATTGTTTCTTTATACATTTAAAGATTAACTTTCAGACCTGTTGCATTATTAGTTCACTCTGACTCTATGAATTGTTTTGAATCATCAGAATATTAACAGTTTTCTTGTCCCTTCAAAATACTTTCAGATTTGTATTTTGTTTCTTTACTGGATGCCCAGGGGTGTAAATAATCTATTTTTATCTATTTTTATATCCCTGTTGGAAAAATTGTGCTTGAATTAAAGTGAAAAGTAGAAGTATAACAAAAAATTTAGTGGGCCAAGAGTTCTCTTGGAATATTGTGACAACGGTCTCTGTTGTCCTCCAAGATAAATTTAACATAGGAACTGTGTGGTCTTCTTTAAAAACATGGAGATTTTCATCATCAAAAAGTTTTGACAGACTTTCTGCCTGAACAGGCGGCATTTCCTGCGGCGACAAAAATGCGGCATGATATGCAGTACAAAAGAGAGAAACGTGGCGTTTGTTGGTGAAGCCAAAACTCCCGGTCGCTTTCATCGAGTCATCTAATTATTTCTCAGGAGGTCTAATTAGCAAAACGATGGCCGGACATGAAGCGAAACGATGGTCCTGTAAGGAGCAAATGGACTGGATATCTATGCATATGGTACAAAAGATGCTAAAAATACACAGCTTTAAACTGCTCATGAAAATTCCAAGTAAAAGTTAGTGTTTTTCCTGAACTTTAAAAACTTTTTAGCGGTGGCACACGGATGAGACAGTTCTTTTGATGGCTACAAATCTGGAACCTGTCAAAGACAACGCAAGTCTCATTTTAGCAAATGACCAAATGCGGTTCCATCACTGCGCACAGAAGTCCAAGTAACAAACTTGTGTTGATTCCAGAAGGTTTTCTAATATGATTTAGTATAGTTATGTAATACAAGAGTCAAACATCACACAGTGTTTGTTAGATAGGTTTATGAAAATAAAATAAAAATACCTTAATAAAGATATCAATTATGTTATGTTGTACACTAAACAAGCTCAGTTATACAGTGTGTGTCCAGCTTTTTATAAAATGTAATCAAGGGTAACAAATACTACTTGCTGGATATATTTAAAAAATATGGGTTTATTGTTTAAAACCTCAATAACAGTCTCTACACCTGCTTAATTTCAAGAGTCATGACAAGCTCACTACTTATATGAATGTCCACCTTTGGAAAATAAACAGAACAGCTTGGATTCTCTCCAGAATGCTAGCTTGCTCCTCCAGTCCAAAGACATGCATGTTAGGTTGACTGGTGATTGTAAATTGACCACGTAGGCATGTTGAAAAAACACGTTTTTACAGGATGCTATGCTGTCCTGTGAAGAACAAGTATGCTCTTAGTGCTTCCATACGAATTAAAAGGTAGCAAACCAGTGCTGCTAATCAAATGCACTTGATTAATACATCAACAGCAGGTGTGATTACCTCTAAATACAAATTATTTAGCAGTTGTTTGGTCTGGGCTTCAGGTATCACTATAACACAATTTTCCACAGGAGCGCACATCCCAGCAAATTCCTCCAGATCATACAATGCTCCGAAATTTCAAAACAACAACAACAAAAAGCAAGAGCTCCTCATTTTCTACAGGCTTCATTTGGCAACGTTAAACATTAAAATTCATGTTAGTAAAATTAGAAAAAGCTTGAACGAGATGGGACAGTGTCTTTTGGACTAATGAGTCCAGGTTAAAGATGACTAACGGTAATGCTCAGTGACAAAAACCAGATACAGGATATCGACACAAAAACCTTATTCCAACTGTCAGAACCATAGTGGAGGGGTGATGATTTAGCTTCTTTTACAGCAACAGGATGTGGCATCTTGTAATCACTGAGTAGACCATGAACTCCTCTGCATAGCAAAGTATCCTAAAGTCAGATGTGAGGCCGTCTGTTTAACAGCTAAACCTTGAAATTGGGTCACACAACTGGACAGTGATCCCAAGCACACTTGCACACTGACACAATGGTTGAAAAAAAAGAGAAAAGATCCAAGGTATTAAAATTACTTAATCAAAATCTAGACTAAAATCTGAAACTTCAATGAACTGAAGCAAATCTATAAAGAAGCGTCAGCCAAAATTGCTCCACAGTGATAAAGTCATATAGAAATGTATTCCTTAAAGTTCTTGCTGCTGAAGGTAGCTATTGAATCAAGGGGTGTACTTAGTTTTTTGCAGGACTGCATAGAGTCCCATGAAAATGTATTTATCACAGGTGTGATTGTGAGCATGAATGGTTGTCTATCTCTTTGTTGGCCTTGTGATAGACTGACACTTTCCCCACTGCCGTCCCTTACACCCCACTTCCTGAACCTAGTGAGCATCCATCTTATGTTCTTTCTTTTGTAGTCTCTTCTTCTTTGCTCTACTGTGGCCAGCCAACACTCAGGACTGCATGTTAATCAAAGTTTTCTTAACAATTGATACGGGCAAGCTTAAAGCACAGACAAATGGACTAGGATGTGCCCCATCCATCACACTCGCAGAAGACTCATTGTTTGCAGATTTTAACCTAGAGGAGCTCTTCCCATTCCTCTCCTGTGAGACCCACAAATCACAAACTGACAAGAAAAGCCAGACTGAGTTGGCCAAGGGACAGGAAGCTCTCAGGTTTAACAAGGAGAGACTCTTCTGCTCTGCCTTCTTGGAAGTTTGTTCAGAGGTATGTTATTCAGAGGTATGCCCTTTAAACAACCCCAACAGCTTGTTAATAACAGTTAGGTAATAAAGTTTAGCTCAATTAACAGCTTTGCATTTATTTTTGTTTGCCTGCTAGTTTAAATATGCAGCAATGGTAAGAACAAACACTTTCTGACAAGGAAAGTAGAAAATTTAAATATAGCTTGCTTTAACATTGCAACAGCAACAATTACCGGAAAAAGGCCCTAAGAACATACTGACAGTAAGATTTACACAACAAGAGAGTCGCACTCAGCATGAAGTCAATGTAATGTGGACATTAATGAAGCAAAATTGTGATGATGTTTGAAAGTTTGACCTTTCTTTTTCTTGTGAGAGCTGGAGAACAGAGAGAGTGAGCCAAATTCACTGGTTGTTCCAGGAGGTTCTGTAAACCAGGAATACCCGTCTCTCATCTCCCCACATTGACTGACTTCTTTATCAGTTATCAATTTTTTATACATTTTACTCGATCCAAGCTAACGAAGAGAAGAATGTTTAAATATCTATTAGGATATCAGTAGAAATAAATGAGTGAGGGGGAGAGAAAAAACAAAACAAAAATCAAATGTAGAGTCATAACTAAGTTGCTTAACAACACAGCATAAGGGCCTCATGACGTGTCATTATTTGTTATACACTATTTTATTACAATCAACTATCAAATATGCCAACCTCATTTTAGTTCAAGGGGCACAGACAGCCCAATTTGATCTCAAGTGGGTCAAACCAGAAGCCTGTGCTATGAAGCAGGATTCGGGATTATTGACATAACTTCAGGGTTAAACCTGGGTTTTCTGTTTTATAAATAAATTGCTTCTTATTGTTATCATAATGTGATATTAGCATCAATAAGTCCTCTGACCTACTCCTATCTTCTCCAAAAGAAGCAAATAAAAAAAAAGATTACATGAATCTAAGAATATTATTGCACATCATTCAGTCATTGCCTCGAAACCTGGATGTGGGGAGAACAAATATTGGAATGTGTGTTTCTGGAATGTCTCTTAATGCATAATAAAATATTTATTTCACAATAAAATAATAATTTATTTTTGTTTCATTGTTATTGACCTATTTATTCACCACGGTGCATGAGAGAGAGGGAAAGAGGGAGAGAAAAAAGCAGCATAAGCAGGTGCATCTATAGAATTTTCTACATGCCAAACACTTGTAACCTGTTTAACCTAAAAAAAAATATTAATATGTAGTGTTTTAGCTACAGCCTTGCATTTTTATGATTGTTTTCTTATAAACAATTAATTAATTTATTTTTTCTTAATAATAACACATTTAGGGGTGATACCTGGATGTGAGTCTCCCATGCCTTAATTGCAGAGTTGTGGTAAATGGACTGTTACTTGTGTAGTGTCTGTCTACACAACTCTTTCGATTTGCGAAACTGAAGTTTGTTCACTTACACGATCAACATTTTTTCCAACTTCAAATTTTAAGTTTATTGATATAGAAGATTTTTCTGACATTAGTTTTATCTTCCTTTGTAAAACCAGCTATTCTACTGACAGTATGCTTATCCATAAATATAACTGGTCAGTTTCTGCTAAATCCACCTTCCTGCAAACATTTGTGCTATGTACTATTACCACTGTCAGCAGCCCCAGCACTTTGTCTCATCTGGCCATAAAACTTCAACTTGAGATGAGAAGTTAAAAGACCTTGGTCTTGTCATGTTGAAGGACATTGTAGAACCTTAAGCACCACTTCTCAGCCTCTGTGCATTACAGAAAATTCAAAATACATTTCAACTTGTGCACCAAAGTTCTGCTTTTGAAAGTCTAAATTTGTATGCTGTACAATCATTCCACCCTGAAAAAGGATATTTCAAAGAAATCAGCTTTTAAAAAGTGCTGTGACATTCATGTATATAATGAACTGTAAAGTGAAATTAATTTTGTAGGTGTTCTTGGTGTGTTCTGTGCTCTGTAACTGTGTTTGGCAGTGTTAAAGAGACTTAGCAACAGATGGGGGAAATTTACACAATTTCTGTATCATAAGGTGAATACATGCACATTTTACTGACAATGCACTGTGTAGTTTGCACTGTAACATTTTTTCTTTGTGTGATAGCAACAGTGTTGGGGACATCTTTTCCAGGGCCTCAGCTTCAAAGGCACTGTGAATGGTAATGTTACGGACAAGCTTGTTAAGACTTAACAAACAGTTGTAATTAGTGTTTGTTAAGATAAATAAAGGTGTGTCCTCATTGGCGTGGTAGTATTTAATAAGCTGCACCACAACAGAAGGCCAATTACTAGGGTAATGATGAGAATAAGAATTAATACCTGCTACCAGTTGGCTGATTGTAATGGTTTACAGACTGACAGATAAACAGGCAGGAGTGTTTACTTTCACTTCCACTTCCTGACATTTAAGAACCGAAGGTTCTGTTTAGGGATCACAGATATAGATTAAATACATTTGTAAAATAAGTAATTTCACTCAAAGATGCAAAAAATCATTTAGTATACAATTCTATTTAGAATGTATCATTTTAATTAAATTATTTAATTGACTGAATATATCCATTTCTACATTTGTTGAGTCTAATCTTCGTGACATTTCTTTGAAATGTTCTATTCAGTTCCCTGACTTTCAGTCAGAGAGCACTGGAGTAATAGAGGCAAACTTTCTAGTTCCGGTTAGGAGACAAGCCTATTCTGAACGAGCTGTAATCAGTGGAGGTGAGCGAGTTGGAGTCCAGAGTAGAGAGAGTTACAGTAATCTAATCTGGAGGTCACAAAGGCATGTATCAGTTTTTCAAGATCTTTGTGCGGTATTGTTTGACCTTTGAAATTTGGTGCAATTGGAAAAAGCCAGATTTAACCACTGAGAAAACTTGTTTATCCAGCTTAAATAAACTATTCAGGCAAACACCTAGATTACTTACAGAATCTGTAAGAAAGCAAGCAAAGGGACCAAATCGGGCAGCTAGCTGGTCATGTGGAGTGTGACTATCAAACACCATAATCTCAGTTTTCTTCTCATTTAAAATGAAAGGATTGGCCACTCTGTAACCTCTTTCAAGCAGTCAGACAAACGATTCAATGAAGCTGGCAGATCATCAAACAACTGGAAATAGATTTGAATGTCGTCAGCATAACAGTGGTAGGAGATCTGATATTTGTCAAAGATAGAACCCAGGGGTAGCATGTACAAGGCAAACAGTAGAGGGCCCAGCACAGACCCCTGTGGTACTCCACAACAAAGAGGAGCAGTGGCGGACAGAGAAAGTCCTACCCGAGAGGTAGGATTTAAACCAATTAAGGGCATAATCCTCGATGCCTATAACATGTTCCAGTCTCCCTAAAATAATTTTATGGTCTACTATATTAAAAGCAGCAGACAGATCCAATAAAATTAAAATGGCAGGGCAACCTGAGTCGGTGATTAAAAGAAGATCATTAAAAACCCTCAGCAATGCCATTTCAGTGCTGTGGTGAGGTTTAAAACCAGACTGAAATTTGTCACTAATGTTATTTGCATTTAAGTAGGCCAGTAGTTGGGAGAGGACGATTCTCTCTAATATTTTAGATAAAAACCGAAGTTTAGAGATTGGCCTATAATTTGCAAGGTCAGTATGGTCGAGGCTAGTTTTCTTTAGGACAGGTTCCACCGCTGCATGTTTAAATGCAGATGGGACACGGCCCGTGAGTAATGATACGTTTATCCATGATAAGAAATGAGGCCCAATTACATCAACCCATCCTTTAAAATCCGGGATGGGAGGGAATCATGATCCGAGTTCGAACTTCTTGTTTGATCAAATATGCTTTTAAAAGTAGAAAGTCAGATTGGTTCTGTCACGGGAGTGGAACGGACTCAGGCGCAGACGGAGGTAGCACTGTTCAACGACACTTTATTAATCACACTGGTGCGCTATATACATGTGAAGGGGTGGGGGGAAACACCAGGGTCCCGGGGATCAACAGGCTGGGGAGACACACTTCTTCACACTCGCTCTGCTCCTCGTCCAAACAGTCTCCACACAAGCAGCTCACTCTCACTCACAGGGTCCAGGGGTCACAGGAGGGCTGATCCAGGTAACCTATTTACACAGACGAGGGTAAGTCGAAGGCAAACACGGGAACAGTAGAATTGCAAGAAGCCAGGCAATACTAACGAGAGTTACTCAATATTCCAGCGACGAATAGCTCAGAGCCCCAGCCTTAAGAGCCAGAGAACTGCAATCGCTTGAGATCAGCTGCAGGTGCGTGGCCAAGGGCAGGAGCCCAATCAGAGCTCCGCCCAGGCAGACAGGTAGGAGAGAGAGAGCGAGAGAAAAACAACAACACTTGTGGCCACACTGGGCTGGCCGGGGAGGCACAGGGACCATGACAGTTTCAAACTGGTAGAAGTTAAAGACTTCATAGTATCACATCTCCCCAGCACTTTCAGAATGCTGGTTTACTTGTGGCTCCTAGAGTATTAAAAAAGGAGAATGGGAGGCTGAGCCTTCAGCTTCCAGGCCCCTTTTCTTTGGAACCAGCTCCCAGTTTGGATTGGGGAGCCAGATGGGTGTCATCACATCTTAAAGATCTCATGGTACATTATTATCCTAAAAGAGTTTAAGTCTGAAGTTTAAAAATGTTCTTAACTATTTGCATATCCACATATAGATAAACTCTGTTTTGGCACTGTGAATTACTTTAGCCATAAAAAGGCTGGATGTTAAATCTTTTTATTCCACTTCTGGATAAACATGAGCCGAGAGATCTCAATCTCTAACTTGGCAGCACAATGGAAACAGAACGTACTGGAAACATTTAAACTGTTGTAGATTAGCACACTAATTAGAATACCATCAAATCCCACAGCAGTCCCACTGCTCCCACTCAGTAACACTACTCTCTGTGGTCTCCTTTTGACCTCTGACCCCTCAATGCTGTTATGAAGTCACCTATTTCATTAATCCTCAGTACCCTCAGATGTAATTAAAAAGCCAGTAGTGTGACTGGAGGTGAATATCAATCTCTGAAGTGGTAATGATGTTGGCGGCAACTTCTGTCCACCCACATGATCACACCTGTCTGTCAAATTCAGCACAGCAGTGGAATTAGGAGTGATGTGTATGTGGGTGTGCTAAAGTTGCCATTGACTCAAATGGAAAATTCTTAGCTTATTTCAGTGATGCAAATTATTCATGAGTCATTTCATTAAAGTGCACTAAACTGCACTTTTCAATTAATAATAACAGAAAAGGTGAAAATAATTTTAATGAAGTGGTTTTAATAATTATACTTTTAGAAGGAACTAGTGCTTTCCTGAAATAAGCAGCGCAAATATAAGTGTGCCTTATAAAAGCACTGTGTATTTCAGGGCAGAGAGCAAGCTATAATCAGTGATAAGGTCTCACATTAAGCATGCATAGAAAAGTGTGAATAATGTGTGAATGTGAGCTAAAAGACCCCTTTGGTAAAACAGAGGGTTTAATAAGTTGGGTGAACCATAGCATTCAAATAATGTTGGACTAAACTAACTAAAGCTGAGCATTTTAAATAGTCTTCCTGCATGGTCACAATCATAACCCCTCTCCTAACACTGTGTGGATTCTTCGGTGAATAAAAATGCATCTTTACACTGCATAAAAGGAGAGAAAACAGAAATAAAAATGTTTTGCTTGTCCAAATACAGCTGTAATGAAGTTTAACAGGCAACAACACTCAAATTTTTTTAGTTAGAAATGCTATTTGAATACAGATAAAGATAAAGATAAACAAAAACAAAAACATGGTTAGACAGCACAGTCTCACATAGTTTATAATATAGTCATTTAATCTATTCATTGTATTAACATAAATTTTTATTTTTTTCACATTTTACATTTTTAGATTTTGTGATTGTCATTCTATAAAAAGTGAAGATTCTTCTGTTTTAAAAGGTGAAAAAACTCCACATTTTGAGTTTGGAGGGGTTTGCATTAAAAACAATCACGTCACTGGTCACACCTTAGCTCACAGTTTGAGTGGGATAGATTTTAGGACTTTTTAATTGAGTTATTAATCATTGACAACAGTTCCTTATAATCAGTTAAGTTAATGACATAAAAAGCAGCCGGTTAAGCCTCTAAAAACCAGTCAGGTTTAAAATAAAATTATGGTGTTGGTTAGCAAAGAATAGTTTGCTATAAACTGACATTTTTTTCATGCACACAAATTGTCTTTTCATGACTATTTTACATTTTCCTATGAAATGTGTTGGTGTTATTTTTATACCACACTGCAATTATGAGTGGCACTGATTATTATATTTTTGTCGTGGATTAAAGTCCAGTGTTTGATCCTTTCATCCACCACAACCTGATCTTAATGTGGACTTTGTTGTTATGCACTTCTTTCACTACAAGATGAGCTGCACTTTAGTGTTGTCCAAACGTGTGAGCTATGACATCCCAACTGATTTGTCAGTTGCAATAAAGTTGGAGGAACAACATCAACATAGCAACTTGGTCTCAGCTAACATGCTTTTTTATAAGCTGAGACATGCATGCACTGAGAAGTGCAGGCAGATTCATGAAACTATATGTTTATTATTTCATAGTATAAGATCATGCCAGAGTAATAGGATTTGAGTTTAAAAATTAAAAGTGAATTCAGAGTTTCTGCTTCCGGTTATGGTCCATACATGCTGTCTCACCTTTAATCATCTCTGTGTGAACCTTCACCAACATGAAAGCGATATTTAAAGGTTTGTGGAGTCAGAACGAGTACAGCTTTTACTGATTCCATACATCTCTATGTGTTTAAAAGATGTCACCTTTATCTTTCACTCTGTATTTTCTTCTAATTACCTATTAGCATGTTACTGCTCTCTGTTTCTCTTTGGGCAAGGAGCAGTAGATCCGTTTTTTTTCTGACACCTTTTGGGAAATTAATTCATTTCTTGCTAAAATGTCTTAATAATTACAGCGACATTGAGGTTAATTGCTTAATCTCTATTGAATTGGAACCATCCCGTTGAAATCCCCACACAATTTGTTCTAGAAGCAGCAGCCAGAAGATCCTTTGTTACCAGAGGGGATGTTCTGACCCAAATATTTTTTTTTATTCCTTGAACATGGAGTAGGTAGCAGACAGGGAGCTCAGGTAAGCTGTCGACTGTTATTAATTCTCTACTTTGATTTCACGTCTGAAACTTGTTGTGTTGCAGAGGGAGAGAGTAGCTGACTGAGGTTTTTAAAGTATGGAGGTTCAGTGGAGGAATGTCAGCCAAGGACTCATGCTAGTACCTTAAAAATAAAAGTGCCACAGTTTGTTCTAATCTTAAAGTTCTGAATTATGACCAGAAATCACTTAATGGCAGAGCTTTCACTGAATCATAAAACTTGTCCTTCACATTTTGAGCTTCTTAATAGCCGAATGCCTTTTGTGCACAATGACAAGTAAAGTTTTAAGCGTTTGAGGAGACAAGCCTCTGTCTCCATCCCAAACTCATTCAAGAAAAAAGAAAACTGCAATTCGTTTTGTTTAAGTGTGACTCTGTTGTTAGTATTGATCCACAGGTCAGTTCTCTATATCTGCACGATGGCCTGCTCTTGTTTCAACACAATAATTCTTGAATTATTGTAGCATAAAAGGCAGCATAAACCTGGACTGCCCCATTAACCCCTTCACTCTATAACACATCACTCATCTGCACAGTGAACTGAATGGTGTGATTGATATGAGTGGTCATTATGTTCAGGTTCAGGCAGTGTAGGGCCCAATGATTCTGAAATCTCTGGTTCAGGCAAAGTGGGACCCAATGATTCTGAAATCTCTGGTTCAGGCAAAGTTGGACCCAATGATTCTGAAATCTCTGGTTCAGGCAAAGTGGGACCCACTGGCTCAAGTTCAGGTGGCTGGAGTGGTACTGGAGATAAAGAAGACTCAGAGTTCCCTGGAAGCTCAGGATTGATGTGCAGGGTTCACATTCTCCTCTGATGATTGGGCCTGCTTTGCAGGGTATGCAGTCTTGTCAGAAGGTTGGGGCTGCACAGGACCCACTGCCAATTCTGGAAGCTTAAGGTGAGGCTGGGCCCTGGCCACACACACCTTAGATGCAATTATAGGTGCAGGGTGTTCAGTCTCTGGAGAGACACTAAAGACTATTGCTCCAGCTGTACAGGCAAAGCTGCACTGCTACAGGTGGAGCAACAGTCTCTCGTCAGGCCTACACATGTGCACATTAAACTTTCTCTGGGAAAAACCAGTTCAGGAGCATAATATACAAATAATATACATAATATACTGAAGGTTACTAAAAACAGCTTCTGAATCAGCAGGCTGAGAAACAGAATATTCAATATCTGAGTGAAACAGTCTATGCTCAGCAGTATAAAACTCGTGCTGGGCTCTAGAGAACTTACAAGCATGAAACACAGATTTTGAGTGAGGTTCATATGCGTTCGTTTGAAAAGCTTTTGTAAATGTCATTGGGAAGGCACTCAAGAGGTGCTGACTCTGAAGTTAAAAACACATCGTCTACAGTTTTTACATTAGCTGTTTCAGTTACAGAAAACATATTGTTCTCTTTTTGCACAATGGATATCTTGGAAAGGTTTGCATTACGTTTAAAAGAAAACTATAAACAAAGGAAAAGAACCAATATGTTAATGAGTTCTCCATCATACCTTAAATCAAAGTAAGGACAATATTTAGAAAACAACCATAGACCCAGTTCGTAGAGTGCACTTGGGGAGTGTGATTGTGTGTACAGCGTCTCTTTATGTCTGTCTCCACGTTGGTTGAGTGTGGAGTAATTGCCTATGAGAGCATGAGGGTGGGAATGGATGTTTGTATCTGTGTGTGCCTGTATGTCTGTGTCTATATGTCAGGTTGGGTATCAGACGCCACCTCTCTGGGGACATCTCAGGCCCTCTAAGGTATGGGAGCCTATCTCCCCCCACCACTTCCCCTGCCGGTGGCGGACTCCCTCAGACGTCGGTGCGTTGGTGGTTCTTTGTGTCCGGGGATGGGCGTCCAGGTACACACCGGCTCACTCCTTGGTGGCTGTTTATCGGGGCCTCGAGCCTGGGGCTCGCTCGGGCCACTTCGGAGGTGGGGTGCCCCCGGCCTCTCGGTCTGGGGCTCAGTCACTCAGGCACAGTTTTTCTTTCCCTCTTTCTTTCTCCCCTTTCTTTCCCCCAGTCAAATCTGTCCCGTATTCAGCAAGTGCAAATAAAATAAACAATAAAAGGTGAATCAAATGGACCATTTGGTAAAGTAAATCCATTGGGCATCTTTCTTTGCCTTTAGACAATAATTCTGATGGCAAAAGAGCCAAACGGGACAGGCAAAAGAAAAAAAGAAAAAAGAAAACAACCATAGAAACCAGCATTTCTTTCTCCTCAGTCTTGTATTCTATGTCCAAACATGGTGTGATATTGGCTAAATTTATCTTATTAAAGATTAGCTGATATAAATTTGAACAGTCCAAATATTGTCTTATTTTATTCATACTTCTAAAAAATGAGACTGTTGGAGCCTTGTTCTGTTGCAGGACTCCTTCCAAATGAAGAAGCTGCTGAATGAAGTTGGGACGAATCAAATACTTTGATGATGGTACTTCATCACCAAATTCATTGATTCTTTGATTCATAAGAATCAAAGAATGTAAAGTGACAAAAACACTACCCTGCAAATAATATTAATATTCGAAGCACTCATATCGTCACTCTGTCATGAGGTCACATAAACATGACCAGCGCCGACAGCCTCAGCATGACATCACCAGTCAAAGCTCAATTACAGTCAGTGGCATTCAATTTTTTTTTAAAGCCAATGACCATGCACTTCACACGTCAACACTGCGGCAGACTAAGCCGTCCGAGTCACACCGTTTACACCAGCACTGATAGCCCATTTATCACTGTTTCAAACAGCAGCAGCTGGTGGTGGCAGCCACGGCCCCTTCAGCACTTTGACGGCAGGAGAAGGCGAACAAAGATCTTTTCAGAGTGAAAACAGCAAGCAGTCAGTGAAAATGTCTGTTGTCCTCAGGGGCAAACAATGTTTTTCATTTAGCGTTTAATAAGTTGTCATAACATGACAGATGATTTGTGAGATGATTGAATAAACTATTAGCTCAGGGAAGGGGTGGGGGTCTGTTGTATGCTGGTGGACTTGAATGAATATGAAGTCTGTTTTTGAATATTACAGCTTAACATGCAGGACAATATATCAGCAGCCTGCATTAAACTTTATGTCTTTTTTGTTGCTTTTCAAAATAAAACATAAATAAAGCTATATGCTCCAATGACCATGCTTAAGCGTATCCCCAGTGCATGTTGCCTACTGACATCTCCAGTGAAGAAACAGATGTCTTCTACACACCTTACAAGTAAATACAATGGCATTGTGCGAAATCATGGGATATCTTTTCCTACTTGAACTTACAGGCTTAAGTATTTTCAGACACAGTCAAAAAGCTACATAAGACCACAGATGAGTAGTTATTCCTGTGCAGCTGTTTCAGTGTTCAGAAAAATTATTATTCATATGCATTAAATACACATGATTTTATCTGTAATAACATCCTTTCAATCAGTATGTACTTATTAAGATTTGTAATTACAACAACCATTTATGAACATTTTAAACATAAAAAGGTACATCCATTATTTTTTATCAGAATACCATTTTAAAAGTAAATATAGACAAGAAAAACATTTTTATGTAGCTACATATAAAAACCCAATCTATAGTTGATATTTAGTACTTTTAAAAAAAATTACTTTTTTTTTTTTCATCAATATGGGTGTCTAGGTCTGTGAGATGTGCAGACTGAGTCCTGAGGTAAAAGACCCAATTACAAAAAGACAGGATTAATCTTAATAAAAGTGAGACATTTAGTCTAAAAACAAAAAAAAAAATAATATTAAAATAAAATAAATAAATACAAGAACTGAGAATTTCAAATTAGTAGAACTAAACTGGAAAAGTGATGAATGGCAAAATGGGAAAATGAGCTGGCAAAGTGAAAGTGATACAATGTATACACTGGAGGGTGATTAGGGGGGTGGAGACAGCGGGGAAACACAGTAGGGACAAATTAGACATAATGAGACGGGGGAAGTAAAACTGAAATAATGCACATGAGACAGGGGACTGTCAAAATAAAACACTAACATACTAAGACACATGAGTTGGACATAGACAAAAACAAACAAACATGGCAGACTTAACATGGAAGAAACTAAAAAATACAAAATACAGAGGTGAGTGCATAAGGACAGAAGGGGAACACTAAAGGGTAAATTAATAAACCTGAGACATTTAAAATAGAGATGCATAATAAAGAGAAAAAACAATATTGAATAATAATAACTCATAAACACAAGGAAACCAAGGTATGAAAATAGAACATAAACTATTTCACAAAACGTATAACAATGAAGAGCTATAAGCAGAATTTGTGGCCAATGCAAGTTGCAAGACTGTTATTTGCAGCATACACACTGTAAAAAGAAATCCGTAAAAATACTGTATCTACAGTTTTTCTATGAAGGAATTTTCTGTTTTGATTTTTCACAGGTTTTTATCTGTATTTCTTTAACCGCCTTAAGACCTGAACTCTTCCATGGCATGCATTTTAATTTCTCTTTAATATTTGGGCATATTGGGACCTGATGAATGTAAAAAAAAAGAATTGCAGTGGCAGTATAATGCAGTGGCAGTATAATGTCCTCGTACGTGGATATCAGGCCCTTGTAGAGATAAATTTAGTATTTTGGTCTAGACAACCCAAAATGTAATGTCCACATATGTGGACGCCAGGTCCAAGGAGGTTAATTACGCATTGCATTATGGAGCAGGAATCCACAAGAAGCGTGAAAATTTACAAGCAAGGCAGCTATCTTCGTGGGCAGGGATTTGGAGACAATTTTGCACCTTTCTGAAGTAAATATCAAAAATATATTTTACATTTTAAAATTTATATCTTAAAATGCTTAATTTTATGTGCTTTTGAAAAGGATGCTTCTTGGAACAAAGAAAATAAATATTATAATAAAATAATTATAATAATAATAATTAAATTATAATTTAAAAAAAGAAATATTAGATTGAATGTTGCTATGGCTCAATCTTTCAGAAAGACATTCTGAAACATTTAATGCCTAGTTTAAAAAAATGTGTCAACTTAATTTTCTTCTGTGACTTCCTAATATAACAAAATACTATATAGAATATCTTAAACTGTTCTCATATATTGGCACAGTAGTTGCTGATGGGCGAGTCCTGTTATTAACTATTAAATAAAAATGTATTGTGTTAAAAGTAAAAAAAGATTTTAAAAGTTAAAACCCCTAAAATAGGGGTTAGAAAACTGAAATAAAACACTTTGCCTACTTTTGATTTGATGATGATTTTTTATTCATTTAAAAAATAAATAATTCAATGGCTGCAATTCTTTTAGCTCACTTATTAATGGAATCCTAAAACAACTCCAAATTTCCACATTTCCATGTTCTGCATTTGTAAATACAGTGCTTGTCTCCACAATGCTAAAAAGTATTCTTTGCTTGCTTCTAGCTACTCCTTACCAAATCTATCTTTTTTCTTTTTTTTACCTTTGACTGCTGATCTACTCTGTGTGCAGCCATTGGTTTGATTTGTTTTGCTGATCTATAACCAATAAATACTGCAGCAAGCAGGAGCAAAAAATCTTCTTTTTAGATGCCTACAGTTAGCTGATCTTAAGCTGCCACTCATTTACTCACTAATTCCCAGTCACCCCCAGTGACCTTGGGGGTGACTGGCAATGTCACCGGCAATGGATTGCTTCCATATTTACTTACATAACCTGATCATAAGCGCTGAAGACAAATTACTCCACAAACTGTTTCAGGCAAGACTATATATATTTATATGCAGTTTTATATTTATAACTCCAGTGAGTTATTACTCAGCAGCAGAAAACATGAGGAGAATTTGAAACTGGAGCAATGTCGGAGGAGGGCATCAGCAAAGAGCTGTTTTACTAGAGAGTTCAGTGTCATCTTCCTCTTTCTTTCTGTTCCTTAGTCAAAAACGTATGATCCTAAAAACAAAAATGAATGAACAAATATATGAACTTAATTTTCCAAAACATCTGGAATTTAGAAACTGAGTTCTTGATTGCAAGCTTTATTTGCAACAGACATTTTGACTGTAAAAGGATTGCATTGTTTCACTGAGATAGGTGTACAATGTTTTCTCCTTTTACTTGTTGGCAATTAGACAACAAGTAAAAGGGAAAAAGCAGTGTTTAAGGTTTAAGTAAATGTAAATGTGATTGAAACAAACATTCATGTTTAAAACATACATAAATTTGATAATTGCAGTTGTTTCATTACACTAGTTATCTGATGATTTCCTTCAGATTTGTTGATGATTCTGTCTTGAATTCTATAGCACATCTTCAGTTTGTTAATATCCTTTCAATAAAATATAACAGGGAAACACATTTAACATAATATAAAAATAAAACTCTTTTATGGAACGATCTTTTATTATTTTAAAGTGCTTGCTCTTGAAGCCTGAAGACTGATAAAAACAGCCAGGATCAGCTCTTTTGTTGTGATGGCTACCCCGACTTTCAGATGTGTAGAAGAAAATGGCTAACAGGTGGCATTTTCACCAAAATGTGTGATTTTAAATACATTAGTCATCAACATTTTTATATGCTGTTTCTAACTTTGATTTCAATATGTTGTTTCATCTGTTGAGACTAAATATAGATCATTGCCAATTATAAGCAGAATTTGTGGCTACTGCAAGTTTCAAAACTGTGGCATTGCAAACAATTGAATTTTGCCCCACAAAAGAAAGTAAATGAAAGGGAGAGATCTCAAACCCTTTAAAAATGGAGAAAAAAAAATTAAGCATTCAGTAAAAAAAGTAAAAAAGTCCCATGGTGCATCAACGTCTGATGTGAAGTCCAAAGCTGATGCAACCATTTTATTTAAGTAGAAAGGAATTTCTCCAGTCTAACTGGAGAAACTAAAACAAACCTAGATACACAGTCCATTGGGTTTTATCAGCAATTCAACAAGGACTCAAAACACTGTGAGGAAACACCTTCTGAAACACCTAAAGTGATTTCAAGTGATGTGAAAGACTAAACAAAGCAGTGCTGTCACAGACGCACATCTGACGGGTTTACTATGAAGGAAGAGAGTAATGGCTTGAAGTTGGAATTTTTAGTGTCACAAGTGGCTCTCTTTTTACCTGGCTATGTCAGGTATGTCAGCAATATTTTAATTTATTTGAATGAATCCAATGTAAAGTTTTGAAAGCTCTGTGTGCAGCTGTCAATTTAGAAATTAACAGCAGCACAAAGAGTACTTATTTTATCATTCTCTGACATGCTTTCTTTGGCGCAAGTGCATCAGAACCATCTCCCCATCACCATTTTACCATATTTCTACTTTGGTTTTTATTGATTCTGGACAGCCCCGAACCTACTTTGTAACTATGGAGTATTTTGAGTGCTGAAAGGAAATTGAAAATTATAAATCTTGTAATAAACCTTTAAAGGTTTAAAGAAGATACAAGAAATGTAGTGAAATCAAAGGGCTATCATGTGAATATTATTTCAGCGCCTAAAAAACAGATTTTCAATTTTTTTTGTAATTTTTTTTCTTTTTGTTTTGCTTCCCCCGTTATTAGTACATTAATGCTCCAATGAATGTGATCAGACAGTTATTTTCCCCTTATAGTGTTTATGTCCTGGATTGGAGCTATATTACATTGTAACTGTTACCATAAGAGTAGTAAAACATTTATACTGGTGCAGATTTGTACTGAATGATAGCAGTACTCAGCCATCCATCACCATCATGGTGGAGACATTGGAATGGTCTCACATCACCTTTACAATCTGCCAGCATTCAGTAGTGATCTAGACACTGCAGTGCTACAGGGAACTAAACTTTAAAGAGCCAATATCAAGCTCCATTAACTCTCCTTCACAGCTTTTCATTACACTTTACTATTTGCTGGTCGACCACCACATAACATGTTCTTACAGTGTAGGGAAATGTATAGTTTAACTGCTCATTTGTCACTGTAGACATGACATGGTTCTGATTTAGTGGCCATGAGTAGGAGGAAATGTCATGTTCAAATTCATTTCCTGACTGCACTTCTATTTCCTGTTAGCTACAGGATTAACTTGTAAATTAGCAAATGTATTAGCTTTGGGATCAGATTAGCCATCCCATTTAGTATTTCTGTGATTCCTTTGGTCCTTGGAGAAAAATTAATGCAAATTAGCCATTCACTGTGATTTAAGGAGTTCTCTGCTTTTTTTTCCTTTCCCGCCTGTCCTGTTTGGTTCTTTTGCCATCAGAATTATTGTATTAAAGATGCCCAACAGATTTACTTTACCAAATGGACCATCCCGGCCTTGCTGTATTGGTCTATTTGATTCACCTTTGCTTTTATTGTTTATTTTATTTTCACTTGCTACACATGGAACAGACATGCCTGGGAGAAAGAAAGAGGGAAAGAAAAACAGCGGGAAAGACGAACGGTGATAGAGGGCAAAAAACAAAAACCAACAAAACAGACAAAAAATGCATATATCAATCACCTGGATCACCTGTTGAGAAAGAAAAAAGAGAAAACAAGCAAAAAAGAGAGCAATATAATAAACAACATCATCGCAATGATCTATGTGAATATAACAGTAAATACTAAATACTGAATATTATTGTGCAGTACGTAAGACCGACAGCGCACATTGTGCTTTGAGGTAGGAGCCAAACAGGGTGTAGTTTGTGTCTGTGAGCACCCATGTGTACACCTGTGAGCATGAGCGCGCTTGTATTTAAAAGGTTCCTTCATGTAATGATCTGCTATGTGGGGAGCCAGAGCCCCGTCCTCCTGAGCATGAAGCAGGTTTGGAGGAGATCCAGGCTCCAGAGGAGGAGGATCCACAGGCCCCAAGAGCAAAGGAGACCAAGGAAGACCAACAGAGGGGCAACCGTGCCAGAGGAGGTTGCAGTGACGTGCCCATGAGCTCCGCCAGCAGCCAGCTGTGCCAGAGTGACCGAGCCCAAGGCTGAGAGGCCGAGGGCACCCCACCCCCAAAGGCGCCCGAGCGAGCCCCAGGCTCCAGGCCCCGACAAGCAGCCACCAGGAGTGAGCGGGTGCGTACCTGGACGCCCATCCCCGGACACAAAGAACCACCAATGCACCGATGTCTGAGGGCATCTGCCACTGGCAGGGGGAGTGGTGAGGGGAGATAGGCCTCCATACCTTCGAGGGTCTGAGATGTCCCCAGAGAGGTGCCGTCTGATACCCGACCTGACATATAGACACAGACAAACAGGCACACACAGATACAAACATCCATTCCCACCCTCATGCTCTCATATGCAAATACTCAGAACTCACCCAACGTGGAGACAGACATAGAGAGACACTGTACACACAATCAGACTCCCCAAGCGTACTCTATACCCCAGGTCTAGGTACCCTTGCCCCTAGAGGGGGAAACTGCACCAAGACCCAGGTAGCTTTACCCTCTTCCCTGGGGTGGATAGAAGCAGACCGCCCCGACTCCGCAGCAGTAGGGAGGCCCCACATTCCAGACCCCAATCAGATGGCCAACTCCTCCTCCCAGCCCTGCCCCCACATAAAGACATTTACATCCATGTTTATAAATTACATACTAAGGAGGAATAATGTTTTATAAATTATGAATTAATTATATAAAACAAAAACATGTAAATATAGTTTCATAGTTCCATATGAAGTCTTTTTCCACAGTGGCAATAACTGTGCATGGATTCTGTAGCAATGATTTTCTCCAGAACAAGATGTAGTTCCCAGTAATAGTCTTAGTGTTTGTTATATCCTGTTTTATTTTGATAGACGTTCGTCTCATGCTCCTTGTATTTAGTTCTGCAACCCTTTGTCTCATGAGTCTGCCTCTGTTTGCTTTTTGTTGTGTCCTCCCATGTTTTTCCTGTTGAGTCATAGGTTTGATTTTCCTTGCCTTGTTTTTGCACTTTATTTTGTACAGCTGTTTGGATTTGCCTGCCCTTTTCCAGAATACTATGCTTTGCTGAATAATGACCTGTTAATGTCCTCAGCTTTTTAGATTACAGACTTGGCATTTTACTCTCACTGCCTTTTTGGTTCCCTGAGTTTGGGTATTATGGTCTTCTGAACTGTCTCTCTTTTTCTTCCTGCTGTTAAGTTATTCTGTGTCTCTGTGCAGGATTGTGGCTACTCACTTATTCTTTTGCGCCCCATAGCTAGCCAAAAAGCACTATTTTATTTATTTTTGTAATTTTATTATTATTTCATGTGTTTAAAATAATGGGAAAATTCTGTTATATTAAAAAAATAGCAAAAAAGAACTTGCTTGTTTACCCATCAGCAGATATATGATAAGATACAGTTTAGATCTGGTTAGGTTAATGTATTTTGTCTGTCTGTCTCCTAGACATAATCTGCCCTTGATCATCTCCATAACCATTTAAAAAAGTCACAGTGTCTTCCTCCCCAGCATCACTTGACACCTAGGTCATTACCTCAGGACCTCCTTGGCAGGGTTGTGGCAATAGATGTGTGCCTGCAGCACTGCTTTGCAAACTAGTGTCAAGATTGTCATATTATATTATTGGACTGCAGAATGGGTGAGGTGAATGTCTTAAGAGGCTGTCTTGGCTTTGTTGATCACTCATTTGTTGCTGCTAGGATAAATGTTTTTCTTGTTTCACAACTTAAAAACATTTCAAATGGAAAAACACACTTTAACTATCTGTAATTAACTCTAGCTAGCTCTACTATGTATAACTATGTTTGTCATTTTCTCTTTGAATCAGCAGCTTTGCATATTAGCTGCTTGGACTGCAGTTTGTTACAATGCAGACACACACAGAAGCATTAACCTTGTACAAAGATTTCGTTTTTGCAAGCTCAGTAGCCAATCGTGTCAGAGCTAATTAATGGTCTGAAATATGCTAATAAGTCAGTGTGGAGACTGACAGATATTCAATCTCTATTCCATCACACAGATGTGGTGCAGCTGAATATTGCCCAGCTTTATTTATGAATCAGCAGATTGATCAGTCATTTGACTTGATGATGAATGTGCTTGTGTGTGACTGAAATCTCTCTTAAAAGATGACTTTGGCCTCCCCACAGTACAGGAGGTGAACCCTGCCCACAAAACCTAATGTTTGAATCATATGAATAACTCAAGGCCTTTTAAGGTGTTCTTTAAGTGAAGTTTCAACTTCTGATGATGATTTAGTTGTTGTCTGTGAACAAACACCTAGAACAAACCAATGCTCTCACAAAAAAACACGAAAAGTCCAAAAACATGCAGATTTGGTTTACTGGTAAATGGTTTCCTGAAAGCACTCAAACCAGTGGACATGTTGTCAGGTTCCAAAACAAAAAAAAAGTTACAACTGACTCTGCAACCGTACACTTTAGAAATGTTCAGTCTACTCCATAAAGGAGTTGAAGGGAAACAAGTCAGTTTCTGGGAGAAAAGTACAAAATCCAAACAGGATGGGAACCAGTGTCCCCTGGCCAATAAAGCTGGAGGTTATACTATATACAGTGGGGCAAAAAAGTATTTAGTCAGCCACCGATTGTGCAAGTTCCCCCACTTAAAATGATGACAGAGGTCAGTAATTT
Organism: Neolamprologus multifasciatus; assembly: GCF_963576455.1. Classification (NCBI taxonomy): domain Eukaryota; kingdom Metazoa; phylum Chordata; class Actinopteri; order Cichliformes; family Cichlidae; genus Neolamprologus; species Neolamprologus multifasciatus. The sequence goes on along the minus strand of NC_140445.1, from coordinate 42,796,593 downwards.
GCACCAGAGGTACACTTCAACTGTGAGAGACAGAATGTGAAAAAAAAATCCATGAATTCACATGGTAGGATTTGGAAAGAATTTATTCGTAAATCAGGGTAGAAAATAAGTATTTGGTCAATAACAAAAATACAACTCAATACTTTGTAACATAAGCTTTGTTGGCAATAACAGAGGTCAAACGTTTACTATAGGTCTTTACCAGGTTTGCACACACAGTAGCTGGTATTTTGGCCCATTCCTCCATGCAGATCTTCTCAAGAGCAGTGATGTTTTGGGGCTGTCGCCGAGCAACACGGACTTTCAACTCCCGCCACAGATTTTCTATGGGGTTGAGGTCTGGAGACTGGCTAGGCCACTCCAGGACTTTCAAATGCTTCTTACGGAGCCACTCCTTTGTTGCCCGGGCGGTGTGTTTTGGATCATTGTCATGTTGGAAGACCCAGCCTCGTTTCATCTTCAAAGTTCTCACTGATGGAAGGAGGTTTTGGCTCAAAATCTCACGATACTTGGCCCCATTCATTCTGTCCTTAACACGGATCAGTCGTCCTGTCCCCTTGGCAGAAAAACAGCCCCATAGCATGATGTTTCCACCCCCATGCTTCACAGTAGGTATGGTGTTCTTGGGATGCAACTCAGTATTCTTCTTCCTCCAAACACGACGAGTTGAGTTTATACCAAAAAGTTCTACTTTGGTTTCATCTGACCACATGACATTCTCCCAATCCTCTGCTGTATCATCCATGTGCTCTCTGGCAAACTTCAGACGGGCCTGGACATGCACTGGCTTCAGCAGCGGAACACGTCTGGCACTGCGGGATTTGATTCCCTGCCGTTGTAGTGTGTTACTGATGGTGACCTTTGTTACTTTGGTCCCAGCTCTCTGCAGGTCATTCACCAGGTCCCCCCGTGTGGTTCTGGGATCTTTGCTCACCGTTCTCATGATCATTTTGACCCCACGGGATGAGATCTTGCGTGGAGCCCCAGATCGAGGGAGATTATCAGTGGTCTTGTATGTCTTCCATTTTCTGATGATTGCTCCCACAGTTGATTTTTTCACACCAAGCTGCTTGCCTATTGTAGATTCACTCTTCCCAGTCTGGTGCAGGTCTACAATTCTTTTCCTGGTGTCCTTCGAAAGCTCTTTGGTCTTGGCCATGGCGGAGTTTGGAGTCTGACTGGTTGAGGCTGTGGACAGGTGTCTTTTATACAGATGATGAGGTCAAACAGGTGCCATTCATACAGGTAACGAGTGGGGGACAGAAAAGCTTCTTACAGAAGACGTTACAGGTCTGTGAGAGCCAGGGATTTTCCTTGTTTGAGGTGACCAAATACTTATTTTCCACCCTGATTTACGAATAAATTCTTTACAAATCCTACCATGTGAATTCATGGATTTTTTTTTCACATTCTGTCTCTCACAGTTGAAGTGTACCTCTGGTGCAAATTACTGACCTCTGTCATCATTTTAAGTGGGGGAACTTGCACAGTCGGTGGCTGACTAAATACTTTTTTGCCCCACTGTACTACCACCAGTCTTCCAAGTTTCTCATGTAGATTTGTAGGCTTCTAAAGCAGTGAGGTTATTTCTCAATGGTCAGTATCACTCTGATTGATTAGGGACTATAGTGCAAGACCAGTATAATGGTAAGACATATGCAACCTCTGACAAAATGTCAATGTACTGATTATGAAGGCATTGTTTTGGCCATATCTGCTTGAGCTAATTGTAAATAATGACAGAAAAATATGTATTAAATATTTTAAGATTGAGTAACTGGCATGCAATTTGCTAATTATTGGCCAGCCAATAATGGCCTCCCTGTATTGTGTTGTGGCGCTGCTGCATTGTTTCTGATTCTTTTCATCCTGTGAGGAGCAAGACTGTCTTGCTGCCAAATGTTACTGAATATCTCACATATCTGAGACATTTCATTAAAAATTTGTAACCTCATCCTAACAGTGGTTCTAAAATAAAAGCAAAAGACCAATCTTTAAAGTCAAGATTAATCCTCTGGCAAGCATCAACACAGTTTTGTACTACTAAGGATGCATTAGTGAAAAGGCTCTCTGCCCTCTGCGGAGATTTTTCTTTTTTGTCTGTTTTCTTGAATCAATATTTTTCTCTAAAATCTGAAATATGTTTTTAAATTTAGTATTTCCTCTTGAACTTATGTTTTAAAATTGTCTTAATTCTTTATCTGTATATATTTTTTATAATCTGTTCTCTTGAAGACATTAAAAATGTATCCCATACTTTGACACTTGATGGGCTATTGTACATATTAACCCCTTAAGCCCCAACGCCCCCTGATACGGGGGCAAAAAGCAGGAGATCAGGTAGGCTTGGTGTAACCCTGGAGAGTTACTAAGGGTTTTAGTGTGTTATGAGTGGTGTTAGTATTTTGAGTTCACTGTTAAGTTTTATTAAGTTAAATTATTTTGTTGAGAATTAATAAAATAGAAGATGTCTATAATGTCCTGATGGTCCTTGAAGTATACAGGGGGAAGTACCGCCTCCTGCCGTTCACTGCGTAGCAGCTACGGATATCAGAAAAGAGGAAGAAAAGTCCGTTTTTTCCTAGTGGAAAGCGTGGTTGCTTTTATTCAGTCGGATTGTACGGTGGAAATAAACTATCTGGAAATTGTTGTTAACCAGAAAGGAGTTTGTTACTGCTCGGATTCTTCTGGGTGAGTTAATTTGTTGTGAACAAGAATATTGTGAGTTTAAGCCACTAACGATGACATGCTAGCGGCTATCGCGGCTATTGCTATTAGCATGTGGCTGTACATGTGTGATTGTAAGGATTAAACTGTATGTTAGAGTTTGTTAGCTTCTTATGACGATGCATGTAAAGATTGTAAGTTATATGTATGCTGTAGATGTTGATATGTTCCTATATCAATCCTTAATTGTGTTCATTGTGAGATGAATACAGTTTAAAGAAAATGGGTTTATGTTTCTTTGTAGTTGTGCTACAACGCTGCACCATCGCCATTTTGAAGCTCCAGGAGAGCCCATTTTATTGGTTACTTTGGTAAGAAGTTATCATTGTCTATGTTTTGGAATATTCTGTCATTCTTTCTGTATACTGGAAAGGTAAAATGCAAATTTGTTAGTATGTATGAACGAAACATAAGAAAGGATATATGTATAAATGACTAAATATAGATTTTTGAATGTTATTCTGACTGTGTTATACAGGTCAGGTTTTTTTACTTGGGAGTACAGTTCAGTGATGATCCAGTCCAAAGATGGCGAGCCATCCCTCCAGGATCCTTGAGATGATTGTTTTAAGAAGAGAACTAAGTTCTTTGGACGAATCGTGAACTGTACAAACTCTACTTAAGTGGTAGGACAGATTTGCACTTCATTCCTCCTTTGCACATCCTGCAAGGAGAATCCTCATTGCTGGACTCACACTTAAGGGTGTCGGCTGACACGAGAGAGAGACTGAGTCAAATCCCCCGGGGGTGTGTGTGTGTGTTTTGTTTATTGTTTTCCCGTGACTTGGGCCCAATTTTTCCTTTTATGTACTGTTATTGTTTTCATTGTATGTATGTGAGATTCTTTAATTGTGAATACAAATTGATCAAACCAAGTTCTCAGAGCGTTTCATTAGTCATCCACTCTGCTCCAGTAGTCGAACCTCAGCTATTGGCCCAACACACAGGTAACCATTTAAATCTGTATCCCAAGTGTTGAAAGGGGTGTTACAGAAAATTGGCGAGCCAGCCAGGAGCAGGTGGCAGACTATTGATGCTTGTTTTCATTTTTTCTCCCTTTTGGGCAAAAATTCTTATCTTCAGTTATTATAACAGTAATTTGCCAAATTGTTGACATGGAAGTAGTGACACGTGAGCTGGTAAAAATCCCTAACTCTGTCATGGTTGAAGGGTTAACCTGGACTGAGGTGGACAATGAAGTACAGAGCTATCTAGAGACTCATGGTTCTATTAACCGTGTCCTGCGTATAGATGAACCCAACTCAGAGTTCCATAACAATGCAATTGTTGAGTTCACTTTTGGTACTGCGCTGCAAACGCTTGCTCCTTTGTTGCCATTTAAATACAAAAGCCCCACACGGCCTGATGTGACTTTCCACGTGTGTGCGCTTGCTAGTGTCTATACCCCTGTGGTTAGCCATAGTGCTACTGAGAATTACATGTCTGAGTTGCAAAACATTGCTAAGTTAACAGGGAAGTCATTTCAGCTTCTTTTGCAAGATGAACTAACTAAGTTGAGCTCTACAGTTGCAGCCACAGTAGAAAATGCCCCTGTGGACAGGAGTCATCATGATGGAAGTCAGGCACCTAATTTCAGCTCGACATCATTACCGCAAGGTGCAATGCAATCTAGAATTGCTCCTGATGCCACTATTCAGGGTGCTGCACTACGCTCAGCTCCAGAGATACAAAACCTGACCAAAGAGCAACATCCGAGAATACCACCAGTGACGGTGAGTTCATGCCCAAATCTAAGCCCCAGTGATCTCAACCCCCCTGAGATACAAAAGGTTGTTGTGGAGCATATTGTGCGAAATGAGGAGGCACCGCCACACCATTATGCTGCCTCACGCCTTCGAGTCTTTTCAGGCCGATTGCCGCGGCCAAATAATGAAACTGATTATGAGACCTGGCGCTCTAGTGTGGAACTTCTTTTAACAGACCCAGCATTGTCTGATTTAAGTCGCTCCAGGAAGATTGTTGACAGCTTGTTGCCCCCTGCTTCAGATTTCATTAGGCATCTTGATTCACAAGCTTTACCTTCTGCATATTTGCAGCTTCTTGACTCAGCTTACGGTGCTGTGGAGGATGGAGATGAGCTGTTTGCTAAGTTCATGGGTACTCTGCAGAATGCTGGTGAGAAACCATCAAACTACCTTCACAGACTCCAAGTTGTGCTTAACACCGCTACAAGGAGAGGAGGGGCCTCTGCTGATGAGTTTGACAGGCAGTTGTTGAAGCAGTTTTGTAGAGGCTGCTGGGATGACTCCTTAATAGCAGAGCTCCAGCTTGAACAAAAAATTAAAAACCCTCCTTGTTTTGCTGAATTATTGCTCCTGTTGCGTACTGAGGAAGACAAGCATGCTAACAAGGCAGTACGTATGAAAAAGCACCTTGGTACTTCCAGACAACAGCCAGCCCCACCCAAACAGCATGTTTGGTCCCAATTGCAAACTGCCTGTGTTTGCTCTGAGTCTAAGGCTGTAGCAGAAACCAATCTCCTGAAGAAACAAGTTATTGAGTTACAGGCTCAAATGGCTCAGTTAACCCCCCACAGGAAAAACAGGGGTAAGAAAGCAAACTCAAATGCAACGGTAACTGTGCAGACCAATCCTGCTCCTGAGCAGCCCTTGGCAGTGCCTGTTCCAGAGCACCAGCCACCTCCCAGGCCACGCCCGTGGTACTGCTTTCGGTGTGGAGAGGATGGCCATGTAGCCCTGAGATGCAGTAATGAGGCCAACCCCGTGCTAGTAGCAGCAAAAACGAAGCAATTTCAAAGAAAACGGCAGGAGTGGGAGACACAGAATGGCTCTGTGGACCCACACCATTTAAACTGACAGCAACTCCTGTTGTGGGACAGACAGGAGTTCAGTCTAACACTAGTCCCTCTACCTCCAAGCAAAAAGGCAAAAGACAGCCAAAAGGTCAGCCATGTGGGCTGCCACAGAGGTTAGTTGGAAGCAAATGCACTGCTGAAGTGTGTGTTGCAGAGAAAAGAGTAAACTGTCTTTTAGACTCTGGATCTCAAGTTACAACGATCCCATTGTCCTTCTATGAAAGCAATCTGAAGGACCAAGAAATTAAATCATTAGATGATTTGTTGGAGGTTGAAGGAGCTAATGGACAAAAAGTTCCATATTTTGGCTATGTGGAAATAGATATCACTTTTCCCAAAGAGTTTGTAGGAGAGGAGATTGAGATTTCTACTTTGGCCCTTGTGGTTCCAAACATGAGAGAAAATCCTCAAGAGCAAATTCTCATTGGCACCAATACACTAGATGTGTTGTACTCAAGTGTTGCTACTCACATGAATGAATTTGGCCTACCTGTCCAGTACGGTTACCGAACAGTCCTCAAAGCCTTGGAGCTTAGGCACAGACAGCGACCAAATGGCAAGCTGGGCCAAGTAAAACTGTCTGGGGGGAAATCTGAGACCATTCCTGCTGGACGGACTGTTGCTTTAGAAGGGGTAGCCCTTGTTGGGAGCTCCTTTAATGAAAAGTGGGCCTTGGTAGAGCAACCAACAGCAACCTCTATGCCTGGTGGCCTACTGGTAGCAAATTGTTTAGTCACATTGCCTAAGAAAAGGGCGAGCACATTGGCAGTGATAGTCAAAAATGAAACCACCCATGATGTAACGATCACACCAAAAACAGTGATCGCTGAACTCAGTGCTGTTCAACAAATAGTAGCACATAAGTCTGACACAAATGTACCTGACTCTGTCAAAGACAAGAACAACTCTAGTCCAGATTTACAGTTTGACTTTGGAGATTCTCCTTTGTCAGCTGACTGGAAGGAAAGAGTAACACAAACATTGAAGTCAATGCCAGAAGTGTTTGCTCACCATGACCTCGACTTTGGTCATGTAGGTCAGGTCAAGCATCACATCAGACTTCACGACCAGACACCTTTTAAGCAGAGAGCCCGGCCAATACACCCACAGGATGTTGATGCCGTGAGAAAACATTTAAGGGAGCTGTTGGATGCAGGCGTGATTCGCGAATCTGAGTCTCCTTTTGCGTCCCCTATTGTGGTGGTCCGGAAGCGTGATGACTCCATCCGTCTCTGCATCGATTACCGCAAATTGAACTCACAGACAATCAAGGACGCCTATGCCCTTCCCAATCTTGAAGAGGCTTTTTCAGCTCTCACAGGCTCAAAGTGGTTTTCGGTTTTAGACTTGAAATCCGGCTACTACCAAATTGAAATGGAGGAGGCCGATAAGGAGAAGACAGCGTTCGTGTGTCCCTTGGGATTTTATGAATTTAATAGAATGCCGCAAGGAGTCACAAATGCCCCCAGCACCTTCCAGCGCTGCATGGAGCGTTGCATGGGTGATCTGAACCTGAAAGAGGTGTTAGTTTTTATTGATGACCTTATCATTTTTTCAGACACAGTTGAAGAGCACGAGAGGCGCCTTCTGCATGTTCTGAATCGCCTGAAGGAATATGGTCTCAAACTTTCACCAGAGAAGTGTAAGTTCTTTCAGTCTTCTGTCCGATATCTAGGCCATATTGTTTCCCAGAACGGAGTTGAGACTGATCCAGAGAAAACTAGTGCCCTGAAAACCTGGCCAAAGCCATCTAACCTAAAGGAACTGAGGTCCTTCCTTGGGTTCAGCGGTTACTATCGCAGGTTTATTCAGGATTTCTCTAGAATTGTGAAGCCGCTGAATGAGCTAACAGCCGGATATCCTCCAACCTGCAAGAACAAGGAAAGAAAGGCCAATGTCAAGTACCGCAATCCTAAAGAACCATTTGGTGAGCGTTGGACTGCTTCTTGTCAACAGGCTTTTGACACCATAATCGAGAGACTCACTTCAGCACCTGTTTTGGGTTTTGCTAATCCTAAACTTCCCTACCTGCTCCACACGGATGCGAGTACGACTGGGTTAGGTGCAGCCTTATACCAAAAGCAAGATGGTGAGCTGAAGGCTATAGCATTTGCAAGCAGAGGGTTGTCTAGAAGTGAAGCTAGGTATCCAGCACATAAGTTGGAGTTCCTAGCCCTTAAGTGGGCTGTCACAGAAAAGTTTAGTGACTACCTTTATGGGGCTAGTTTCATTGTGGTCACCGATAGCAACCCCCTTACATACATTCTAACCTCTGCCAAGCTTGATGCGACTAGTTATAGATGGCTGTCTGCGCTCTCCACCTACTCATTCAAGCTGCAGTATAGGGCTGGAAAACAGAATGTGGACGCAGATGCATTATCACGAAGGCCACATGGTGGACTCATAGATGATCATATCTCGGTGAAAGAGAAGGAAAGGATCTGTAAGTTCACTGCCAACCACCTCTCAGAAACAGAAACCTCAGAGGTCATTCAGCCAGAGGTGATCAAAGCTATCTGTGAGCGGCATGACATCTATTTTGCTGGTGAAGGTTCTGAGTGCTCTGATCACTCAGTTGCTTTGGTTGAGTCCATAGCACTCAGTCCTGAAGCCCTGCCACCTTGCTTCCAAGGGAATGACAGACATGGGCTGCCAGTTATCCCCTCTTTCTCATTTGCTGAAATCTCAGAGAAACAGCAAGCTGACGCAAGCATCAGAGAAATAATTACTCAATTGGAAAGTGGTGAGACACCTCCACCCCAGGTGAGAAAAGAGCTCCCTGAGTATGGACTCTTGTTGAGAGAATGGAACCGGCTAGAGCTCAAAAATGGAGTCTTGTTTCGCAAGAGACAGGGAGTGATGGGAGTGACTCATCAACTTGTCTTACCAAGAGAACTGAGAGATATGGTACTTGAAAGTCTTCACGACGACATGGGCCATCTTGGTATTGAACGCACCCTTGATCTAGTGAGAGCTAGATTTTATTGGCCTAAAATGTCCTCAGTGGTTGAAGAAAAGATTAAGACTTGTGATCGCTGCGTGAAAAGAAAAACTCCACCAGAGAGAGCAGCCCCAATGGTTTCAATAGCGACAACCAGACCAATGGAATTAGTCTGCATGGACTTTCTGAGTGTGGAACCAGATCAAAGTAATACCAAGGACATATTAGTAATAACAGATCATTTTACTAAGTATGCCCTCGCAATACCAACGCCAAACCAAAAGGCGACTACCGTGGCTAAGTGTCTGTGGGAACATTTTATATCACATTATGGGTTCCCTGAAAAACTCCATAGTGATCAGGGCCCCGATTTTGAGTCCCGTACCATTAAGGAGCTGTGTGAAATGGCAGGAATCCGGAAGACACGGACAACCCCGTACCATCCAAGGGGTAACCCTGTGGAGCGTTTTAACAGAACGCTGCTGCAGATGCTAGGCACTCTAAATAATAAGGACAAGTCCCGTTGGAGGGACTATGTTAAGCCTCTTGTGCATGCATACAACTGCACAAAGCATGAAGCCACAGGGTTTGCACCTTATGAGCTTATGTTCGGGAGACAACCAAGACTCCCTGTGGACTTAGCTTTCGGGCTTCCTGTTGATCCTCTGCCATTGTCTCATTCACAGTATGTGCAAGGCCTGAAGAACCGCCTGAAAGAGAGTTATGAGCTTTCGAGCAGAAATGCTAAGAAATCTGCAGAGCGTAACAAAACTAGGTTCGACCAGAGAGTTACAGGGTCTAGCCTTGAACCAGGGGATCGAGTGCTAGTTCGAAATGTGAGACTGAGGGGAAAGCACAAGCTAGCAGACAAATGGGAGGCAGATGTGTATGTAGTTGTGTCACACGCTAATGACCTTCCCGTGTATACAGTGCGTCCTGAGGCTGGAAATGGTCCTTTGCGCACTTTACACAGGGACCTCCTGTTGCCCTGTGGGTTTCTGCCCGTAAGTGCTCCTGAAACCCCAGTACCGCCAACAGTGCGAAGGCCAAGAACCCGTCAAAACCCAGGTTATGTAAACGAATGCTTTGATGATGTCATGTCAGACGATGAAGAAGTGTATCCTTCAAGGATTGTGCTTTTGGATCCAGCTGCCTCCACCCTAATGCCCAAGGTTGACCATGTGTCAACCGACATTCCACCAGAGCAGCGCGTTACTGACAGTGTGATCCCTCTTAGCAGAGCGGTTGTTCCCGGAGCAGTTTCAGATGAGATTGAGGTGGAAATTCCCATAGAAGAAGGGGAGGAGCCCCCAGCCACAAGCTCACCTCAGGTCAGCTTTCTTGACCTTGAAGAGCCAGGAAGAACTGGAGGTGATGAAAGTGAATCTTCTGGGAAGAATAGTGAGATTTCAGTGCCCCTCATTTCACCTGTTGGGGAATCTCAGCCGCTTGACATTGAAGGTACACAAGATGTTCCTGAAACTGATGACATAGCTAATTTAACCCACATAAAAGAGCCATCAGAGGGGTTAGATGAGGCCGTCAGATGTTCAAACAGGCAGCGAAGTCGACCAAAGAGACTCCACTATGCTGAACTTGGAAACCCTTTAATAGAGGTGGTTCAGTCACTTTTTCATGGTCTGGGTGCTGCCATAATAAGGTCAATGGATGCTGCAGACCCGTTATGGTACGATCAAACCACCATCCCTCCTGTCAACCCAGTAATAACACAGCCGCAGAGAAGGTGCACGGGGACGTGCCACCCTTCAGTGGGGGAGGGTGTAACCCTGGAGAGTTACTAAGGGTTTTAGTGTGTTATGAGTGGTGTTAGTATTTTGAGTTCACTGTTAAGTTTTATTAAGTTAAATTATTTTGTTGAGAATTAATAAAATAGAAGATGTCTATAATGTCCTGATGGTCCTTGAAGTATACAGGGGGAAGTACCGCCTCCTGCCGTTCACTGCGTAGCAGCTACGGATATCAGAAAAGAGGAAGAAAAGTCCGTTTTTTCCTAGTGGAAAGCGTGGTTGCTTTTATTCAGTCGGATTGTACGGTGGAAATAAACTATCTGGAAATTGTTGTTAACCAGAAAGGAGTTTGTTACTGCTCGGATTCTTCTGGGTGAGTTAATTTGTTGTGAACAAGAATATTGTGAGTTTAAGCCACTAACGATGACATGCTAGCGGCTATCGCGGCTATTGCTATTAGCATGTGGCTGTACATGTGTGATTGTAAGGATTAAACTGTATGTTAGAGTTTGTTAGCTTCTTATGACGATGCATGTAAAGATTGTAAGTTATATGTATGCTGTAGATGTTGATATGTTCCTATATCAATCCTTAATTGTGTTCATTGTGAGATGAATACAGTTTAAAGAAAATGGGGTTATGTTTCTTTGTAGTTGTGCTACAACGCTGCACCATCGCCATTTTGAAGCTCCAGGAGAGCCCATTTTATTGGTTACTTTGGTAAGAAGTTATCATTGTCTATGTTTTGGAATATTCTGTCATTCTTTCTGTATACTGGAAAGGTAAAATGCAAATTTGTTAGTATGTATGAACGAAACATAAGAAAGGATATATGTATAAATGACTAAATATAGATTTTTGAATGTTATTCTGACTGTGTTATACAGGTCAGGTTTTTTTACTTGGGAGTACAGTTCAGTGATGATCCAGTCCAAAGATGGCGAGCCATCCCTCCAGGATCCTTGAGATGATTGTTTTAAGAAGAGAACTAAGTTCTTTGGACGAATCGTGAACTGTACAAACTCTACTTAAGTGGTAGGACAGATTTGCACTTCATTCCTCCTTTGCACATCCTGCAAGGAGAATCCTCATTGCTGGACTCACACTTAAGGGTGTCGGCTGACACGAGAGAGAGACTGAGTCAAATCCCCCGGGGGTGTGTGTGTGTGTTTTGTTTATTGTTTTCCCGTGACTTGGGCCCAATTTTTCCTTTTATGTACTGTTATTGTTTTCATTGTATGTATGTGAGATTCTTTAATTGTGAATACAAATTGATCAAACCAAGTTCTCAGAGCGTTTCATTAGTCATCCACTCTGCTCCAGTAGTCGAACCTCAGCTATTGGCCCAACACACAGGTAACCATTTAAATCTGTATCCCAAGTGTTGAAAGGGGTGTTACATTGGGGCTTAAGAGGTTAAGTCTTTCAGTAGACTAAGCTGCTAGCCTGAAGATAGTAAGGTCATCAAGACTGTACATGCAAAAAGCAGCTGAGCATGTAGCTCAGGCGGTAGCACAGGTCATCATCTAATTGGAAGGTTGGTGGTTTGATCCTTGTCTCCTCCAGTCTGCTCCAGACTGAACCGAGATGAAGTGGAATTAAATATGAGCCTACACGTCTTGATCTTTGGTCTTTTTGAAAGATTAGATTAATAAGGGTAACAGATAAAAGTTTAAGGAATCATCAGCTATTGTAATGCACCCTTAAGAAAACATGAATGTCTGAACTAAGTGGCATCAACAAATACTTAACTGACAGTATTAGTGTGCTTATGTAGGAATATTTCACTATATTAAATCTTAATAAACTGAAAAATTGCTTGCGGCCAAAAGGAAAAAAGTAAATAACAAATTAGCCTTTAAAATTATAGACCCAAAACTATAAGCCTGTCTACTATGTGTGCACAGAAGTCCAGAGTATCTATGAGGATTGGTGGTACCTGCAGAATAACACTGAAGACCGGGGGTTAAACCTGAAGTTACCTGCTGGAGCCTTAAACCCTTGAAAGCCTTTGAGGATGCCTTGTGATCCAAACAAAGCATCCTAATCCTAGGTTATAATAATTACTTTTTCTTTTAGAAGTCTCAGGGGTTTTGCAAGTTTAAAGTGTTTCTTCTGTTTTCTAGTATGGTTTAGGGTTTTAGGATTGTTTTATAATTACCAATATTTGCAAAAATTGTGCTTTTAACCACTTCTCATGGGCTTTTTGGATTCTTTGGTTACAATCCTTTCTTGGTTGAATCAATCTGAATCAAACTATTCCTTGAATTCGTGAAAGGAAACACAGAGTCAGTACGCCTTCAGCAAGGGCTAAATTGCCCTCCCCCGGTTTGTCTCTTGGCTGGCCTGCCTCCTTCTGAAATTTATAACCTTACTCCAAGACAAAAATTCAATAAAAGAAAATAGTGAAAAACTATTTTCCAAAAGAAACAGTGGACATTTTGGGTTGAGAATATTTTTTATATATTGCAGACACTTGAAAAAAATCTGTCCAATAAAAAATCTAATACAGACTAATTTAATTACGCTGCTGTGTTTTGTCAGTCTACATAAGCTGAGAGTTGATTGTTATAGGTACACCTGGTGTTTCTCCAGGATATAGGTCCCACTGATGATTCAAATCTCCCTTCATAAATCATGGGTTTTGAGGTAATTCAGTTTAAAGATAGAAATATCTTTGCTGACTCTTGGCTTGTCTGGAAACACTTCAGAAAGTTTAAGAGCCAAACATCCTGTGACTCAGACATTCAGAATCACCAAATCAAACGATTGAAACAACTAAGGGAATCCATACAAGCCATGAAGGTACTTCTTGGGACTGATATTCTATTTTTCTATCATAAATATGTATCATAAAATCTATCTTTGGGGTTCTTGTGTTAGGAAAACAGCAAAAAGTACTTTTTATAGTTTTGTCATGTTGACTTTTGATTAGTGGAGAACCTAAGGGGAGGCCAGGAGAAAAGTCAGTGTGAGAGGGGTTGATGTAAGCAGCTTTTCCTTCCCTCAGTAAAATTTATTGCCTCTTTACTTTTAATGTCTTGTCACAGTTAGTATTCACAGTCTGCTGTCATTTAGCAGTGGGTGGGTGTTATTGCTGGAGCATCCCCACTTGCCCAGAAATGACCACCATTTCTTCCTGTTTTGGATCAGTTAACCTATCTGTTCAGTGCATCACAGTGGGGTCCTGCTCCACAGTTTAGCCACTGATGCATTTATCAAGGGGTGACAAATGAGCTGTCCTTCCAGATGCCTGATTACTTGACCTTTATTCCCCAGGAGCTGAGCAGTTAGCAGGGAGCAGCGGGTGGGGTCGGTGCGATGTCCTGATGGAGCTCAGTGATGCCACTCTCATATTCTCCAAGCTGTTGTAAGAGGAAAATGCCTAGATGGAACACCTGAATGCAGACATGAACATGACTTAAGAAAGAAGTTAAGATTAACCGGTGTTGAGTTGAAGTAAGTGAAATTCTCACATTCCCTAGGAACAGCCAGAGACCGTGCACATCAGTTCCCATTTGAGGCAGAGAAGCTGATGAGTATAGCACATTAAAGCATAGGAGGAAAACTCTTTTTATTGGACTCTGATTCAAGATCATTACATGAATGTAATGGCATTAGCCTGTGAATGTGGCATTTCTTTTTCTTTTTTTTCTTCCGTCTTATTTCTAGTTTTGGGCAGCAGATTGCCACTTACAGCCCTATTTATGTGTTTTCTATTGCTACTTCCCAGTTTCTGCACACAGTAAGCAGGCCTGCTGGTTATCATAGGTTCACACCACAGATAGCATTATCATATCATTAGATTAGATTAGATTATCATTAAACGCTGCATTAAACACACAAACTCATACATGTAAACACACGCACATACAGTACAGGCATTAACACATACAGTATGCTGCTGTTAATGCTCTCCTCCCGAAATTCCAACTAAATATTTTCATAGTACAACCTTCTGAAGAGGAACTGAATAGTATGTTTTCATCTTATGCTCTTTAGATCAGAGAGATTTGGAAAACACACATGCAGAGGCACTGTAGTCTTACAGCAATGACTCACAATCTATAACAACTATGATTTGATGCTTCATGAATGACATACTTCAATGCTACATTCATTACTCATAGTAAGACACTGCACCTCTGCTCTTAAATAGTAAAACCTTATGCAATTCAGTTAATCGCCGCGTGCAGCTTTCAACAGAGTATCTTATAATTTTAGATCAACCAGATCAGATCAGTGAAATCAAAGAACAAATAGAAGTGCTACAAGGAATATTGTCATCATTTCTTTTATTTTTTGGCAGGAGTGTGCACCTTAAATTTGATCCTTAGCATCAGGCTGTCAACAGGGATGTGAGGACCTGGAAGAGCATTCAGTTCAAGAAATATTGTGCATCAGATTGTACAAATTAAACACAATGTTTCACAAGATAGACAATCTCTGATCAACAACTGCCATACTCACCAAATGTGGCTCAATCCCTTTTCCCCAATACGAAATTTACATTAAAGATTCACAGGTCCAGCGCATACGGCCAGTGCTGATATGCAAATAGTTGGCAAAACATTTAAGGAGCACTCTAAAAATAGCATCAGCACTGAATGCAGTGCAGAGGTGCAGAGGGAGATGACCTCCAAATTTAATTAGAGTAAGGTTTTTCTGAGTCTGACTGTGCTGGTCTGCTGGGGCCTCCTATATGGTGCTAACATGCTCCAGCAAGAAGTCTGGAAGTACAAAATCAAAAAAATCAGTTCAATTAATTTAAATTCAACCATATTTATATAGCACAAAATGACAAAAACAGGTGCCTCAAGGCACTTTATATTGTATAGTAAAGACACTACAACAATATAGAGAAACCCCAACGTTCAAACGACCCCCTTTGAGGAAGTTCTTGGTGACAGTGGGAAGGAAAAACTCCCTTTTTTCCTGGAAGAAACTTCTAGCAGGACCAGGCTCAGGGAGGGGAGGCCATCTGCTGTGACCAGGGTGATGAAAGTGTTAGTCAAACGAAAGTGTTAATGACTGTTTTTAATGAAGAGCTTAATAAAGCAAGAAATGGGTACTTCTCTATTTCAATTAACACAAATAAGCACAGCCTTGGAGCTCTTTTTAACACACTGGAGTGTTTAAATTCTGTAACCTTTAATCAGATTATGGTGTTGATTGAGAAAAGTCTTCACTTTCTACATTTTTTCAAGTCTAAAGTTAAATGACATAAAATTCTAAATAGCAGCTCCTCATTCTTTTATTGGTGTCCCTGGCTCCCAATCTTATTTAATGACAATCTCTATGGATGAGCTTTTAAATACTGGTACAACTGAGTTGCTCCTCAAGCTGTGTCCATATGATTCCACAAAATTTCAGTTAAATGTCACTGCACCAAAATGCTCGGAATGAATAAAAAATGTATGTAAGGGAAAACAAATAAAGGTGTAGGCTTTAACATCCATCCATCCATTTCTTCTGCTTCTCTGGGGCCAGGTCACAGGAGCAGTAGCTGAATCAGAGAAGCCCAGAGCTCCTTCTCCCCAGTCACCTCCTCCAGCTTATCTGCTGAAACACCGTACACTTTGCTTTTAAGGTCCCGGTATACCCGCCCCAACTATTTTTTAAAAGATTTTTACTCCCGCGGAAACAATTTGGAAATCTGTGCCTTCCTACTTGGACCTTAGACACTGTTATCAGGTTTGCTACAGTAGACTTTTCTTGAATTGGTTGTGCAGGTTTCTCTCTTATCATTTTGTCACCACTTTCTCCACTTGTGAGTCTGTCAGCTGGAGCGGTTTGGAGCAGAGTATGAAGTGGTGAGTACTGGGACCTCTGAGTCTGAGGCCTTTGGTCTCAACCGGGAAAGAGTGGACTGCACACTTTAAGTCAGGGACAAGTTGCTGCTCCAAGTGGGAAAGTTCAGGTATCTTGGAATTTTGTTCATGAGTGAGGTAAGAGGGGAGTGGGAGATCAACAAATGGATTTGGGCTGCCACTGCAGTGATACAGATACTGTACCGGTCTGTCGTGATGAAGAGAGAGCTGAGTGTGAAAGTGAAGCTGCTGGTCAATCTTCGTCCTTACCCTCAACTATGGCCACAAACTTTGCATAGTGACTGAATGAAATTGTGACTACAATTGTCAGAACCCTTAGACATAGAGTTAGGATTTCATCCATTCTATGTGGAGGAGTAAAGCCGTTGCTCCAAAGATTTCCAAAAACAAATTAATCTCTAGAACAAAACATAACAACAGTATCATAAAAGATGTACATCCAGTCATCCATCTGTAATACTCATACTCAATGTATCACCTTCAAACTCCCAAAGCTAGTGAAGATGTGCACTATTTGTCCTGTCAGACAATCAGTGAGAGAGCCAAGTTCAGCTCTGGCAGTAAGCTAATTGATTGCACTGGTCTGCTTTTGAACTGCTGCTGGTAGTTCATTTGGGCCACTGTGCAGTAATCACTCACAATAGATTATATTTCATCATCACGTAGTGGCTCAGTTATACCCTTCAACTGAAAGATAAATCAAGTACCTGTAAACAATAAGGATTGGCTGTCTATTATATTATGCTCACTAAAAACAACATGTGCTGAAGTTACATCATGTGCTAAAAACATAGTTTTTCCTCTAACATCTTTTACAGTGACTCAATCAGAAGTTTGTTAAAGTTGTGCTTTTTTTTTTTGCTTTTTTTTTAATCTGACAAGTTATAAACTTCATAGGTAAACATTTACAATTTACCAAGTTCTTGTAGTCTTGGTACTCCGGAGTCACTTTTCTCATATCAATATAAAACTTTCAGTTGCTTAGCATAAGTGGCCATTTTAACTTTGAACAGGATGACAGTTTTTTTATTTATAAATTTTTTTAATCCTGTGAGTTCTTGAGAGTGAGGACAAAACTTCATTTGGGGCCTCTGCACCTTCTACAACCCTCCCACCCCACCCCAATATCTGCTGCAGATGAGGAGATCAGCAGGGTGTGAAATGGCCATGGTGATTGCTCCGAGGCCATAGGGCCTCTAGCCCATTCACAGCCTGTCAACTCTCTAATAGAGCCAGAGGAGATTGGAGACAATCCCACAGTTACCAGTGCCACCACCATTATTGCCACCATGCTGTTAAAAGTATAATGCGTTTTAGAAATGGAACGGATTGTCTACCAGTTTCCTACAGTATTCAAGAATTAAATAGATGTTCTCATTCTATTTTAAGTTTGATCTCAAAGAAGAGGGTGATTTAGTATGGTAGCCCTTCCTTTTAAAGTTGCCTTATTATTACGTACCAAGTAAAATATGGTAATTTATAGTGTAAAATAGAACAAGAATAGAATAGAACAGATAGAAGTAAAAATATCAGAGCTATACCAAGACCAGGGATAAGAGAAACCAAATAAAAATTATATTGTTTTAATTTTGGATTGGATGATGACACAAATTCTAGTGAAGTAGCTGCAATTGTGTGAAAGAAGGGATACGATAATTAAATTAATATGACATTTTTGCTCTGACAGCAGCCCTTAAGCAATTATTTTTATATTGATGATGAAAACATACAAATTTGAATTGTATTATAAAACAAAAGGAAGTGTATGTGAACTATTCCATCAGATACTTTGGACTAAGTGAGCGAAATCTCGAAATGATGACAGATCACTGACATTTTGTATCTACTGTGACTGTGCAAACTTGAGTCTTGAATTAAAAATGAACTGCCGTTAAAATATGTCATAACAGAAATGACTTGATCTAAGAATTAGATTTAGTTTCAGAGTGGCCTTCACAGAGTAAGCTGTGCATAGCGGACAAAAAAGTGGGCCAGGCTTCTTTTTGATGTGTGGAGTGTAAATACAGCCCTTCACCCCCCCCCCCCCCTCCCCCCGTCTAATTGTAACTGTGTTGTTTTCATATTGTTGAGTCTCAGAGATGTATAATATATCACACAAATAATCTGGAACAAAACAAACTCTCCTCTCAGCTCCCGAGAGCCCGAGCATCTAATGAGTTCACTCCATAAAATATTCATACCTCTGCAAATTATACTATCACTTTCCCTGCAATATACACAAGTGCACACACACACACAAAGAGCTGTCCAACATCCCATTGGATATAATGGCAGGTTGTACAACCTTAAAAGCTCATTGATCACTGTCAAACAACAACAATGTATTCTTTCTTACTTTACGTCTGTGACTTGACTTAATAAAGACATCAGTTACTCATATTGATCCAGATCTCATTTAAAGTCTTCTCAAATGTTTGGACCCTCATCTTATTGACCAGGGTCATGCAGACCCCAGCGGTATTTTTGTGTGTGTTATATTTCATAGGTGTGGGTTGTTTTTTTTTAAATAATTTCCTTTTTTTTAAACTTTGCAAATCAGTTTGTATCTAATAAAACCACGTCATTGTTTTCTATTTCTGCTTTGATTAGTGCTTGAAAAAATGTTCTGGCCAGAATAGCGAACCTGAAATTGATAGTTTCCAGGGAAAGGAAAAAACAGGGACTGTACTTTTTCTCAAAAGCTATTCAAACACTTACATTTCTGCAGGTGATTAATCCAAATTTGCACTGATGAGTTTTTAGATAGTGTACAATTAGAAAGATTTAATAGTAGTAATTAGGAATTAGTAGTAATGTTAATACCTCAGACATATTACCTTGAATTAAAACAAAATTTTTAAAAGAACTTAAAAATTCATCTCTCAACTAAGGTTTTATACTTTTTGGTTTTTGTCCTGTAAATCCAAATGTTACAGCAGTAAACAAATAAGATTTTACAAAAGTACTTTTTTTTCTCCACCTCGTTCTTTTCACCTGGTTTTAGATTTTCTCATGTTAGAAATATGAGGAAATATTATTTCCAGGCAGCGGGAAAGGTTGAAGGTGCTATTTTCATCCAGTCACAGCCAATTATGACCTGGCCATCAAGAGATGAGAAGTGGAAGAGAAGGGAAAGAAATCAGACAAGGTTTTTTTCATTTCATGCTGAGAGCCTGCCACCCTCCACCAACACCTATTTCTCTTTGAGGAGAGAATCCAAAAATCCAAATCAGGAAACCATCTCTCCTCTTTAAAAAAATTCAAATGCCAAGGGGCTTCTACAAAAAGCCCAGGTGACAAAAGATTGAGCACTTGCTTCAGCATCATGGCGGCAGTGAGGGAATGACTGAATTTCATTAAGATAGACTCCAACACTTTTGTCTCATTAGCAGATCAGGAATCAGGGGACGAGGCAGAAGGAAACTGCACTCAGAGTGATCACACAGGTAACCATTTGCCCAAGCACTTGTTGATTGGTTAATTAGTGTGTTGTCAATCAGCCAGCTCTTGCAGCGCACTCTCCCCATAATTAAAAGGTAAGAAGAAGGCTTCTAATAAAGCCTGCAGCTTCTTCTCTTTTACCCTGTAAAGCTATTATGGTAAAACCTGGACTGAGTACAGTGAGGAGTAATGCACACACATAAGTTAAAGTATGTATAACACTATAAGGATATGTGAGAATACTTTATGAAGCTCATACTTGATAAGGTTTGAGCTGGCAAAAAAAGTCCTATTTAGAATTTTAAAAAGGACAAGCAAAGAAAAAAGACAATTATAAAAGTGTTTGGTTACAGTTCATTTCAAAGTTTATTGCTGGATTTAGAGTCAGTCATACAGGTGTAGCAGTTGAACAGCCAATCATAAGGGGAATACAAAGGCTTAAATAGGTGATTGCAGCCAGGTGTGGGGACTGCTTCCTGCCATTGTCCTGGACTCTGGTTCGGCTCCCTTGTGGGTTGAACTGATTTATACTTTTGCCTGGTGAGCTGAAATAGTGGACTTTTTAATAGTTTTTCCCACTCCAGTGTTTTGTTTTGTACTGGTATATTTCCATTTAGTAATTTGTAGGTGCCATAGCTAACTTATGTTTTGTTTTTTCAGGAGCACTGACTGCTGTTTATTCTAGGATTTATTTATTTATTTTAGCTTTCATTTGAAGTATTGTTTATTTAGCTATTTAATAACTGTGTTTTTCATATTTTTTGTTCTGTCCTCTTTGTTTTTAGTGCTGTGGCAGGTGGCTGCCTCCAGCTCTAGGCTTTGTTGATATATTGGGAGCAGTTTGTTCACTAATGGAATACTCCAGGTATCTCAGCAGTGGTTGGTTTTATTTATTTTTTTAACTACATATTTTAGCAAAATTCTTAATAGCCAGTTGGCAAATACAAATGAACTGAATTATATTAACCCAGTTTTATGCCAGTTTTAAGCATAATCCCTCACAGCTCAGACTTATGCAAAGTGCACACTAAATAGATTTTACCAGAGTTCTTGATTTAAAAACTTATTTTTTCAACTAAAGGCATCACTTCAGACTAAAGTTCCTTTCTGTGTTTTAATTTCCTTTTTACCTCAAAGAGGAAGGAATTAAACTTGGCACACTTTGTGAAACCATGATTATTTTGTTGCAGGAGCGCTTCTAGGCAATAAATCTTATGCTATTGGCGTTATTTCCCTTGAAATGGTGGCACATTTGTAAGGAAAATGCATTTTTGGGTTGAGCATAAGATGTGAGTGTATGCACTGTCTATGAAAAACGTGCACAATCTTCCTTTACTCTGATATTGACTCATGTTCATCATTTATTGGACTGGATGATTAGTCATATTGGTAATATAACAATTTATTGAGTTAATGGTCCCTCTGCATGTAGAGGAACCACAAGTATGGAACCGCCTCCTGATGGTTACCCACTGTGGGATGGCATCTCATCAACCAGAATAAGATTGTGTTATGTGAACTTGTGGCCTCAACATTAGCTGTATTGTCCCTGTAACAAGGAAAATATTGAAAGTGGGTTGTGTTTTTAACCTTCCAATCCCCCAGAATTTTTAGACTTGATCAGTCCTCCAAATTGTCCTCCATACACATGAATGCACATTCACTTTTATCCTTACCTCTTGGCTTAAGTGAAAGAAAACAAAACACAAAAACTTAAACTGAAAACTGTACTCTGACAAAGATATTGGTTAGGGCTTGAGTGGTGCTGCATCAGACACCATGATTTTTACATAGTAAAACAGGAATTCAACTGGTGCTGACAGGAAGGAGATTTCAGCAGAATTTTTGTCAGAATTTTAGAGAAACTGTTTCAGCTTTTTAGATTTCACTCTGGAGAAAATAAGTTTCATGACCTTCAACACAAACAAACAGATGCAAGCTGGTTGATTCAGCCAGCATTATATATGCAGCAGTGGCGGCTGCATTGTTGTCAACACGTGTTAGGTTTATTGATTAGCTAGAAATTGTTAATTATCCATCCAAACGGGTAATTAACAATTTCCAACTTCAAAGACATTTAAACCCCTGGACCCTGTCTACTACTCAGCTGGGCAATAAAATATCTGCTTCTAATTGGAGGATAATGAGTCATCAGAAAAACATTTGAGGGACGGCTGTCAAAACTGAACCGGCAATGATAATAAAAACAAATGGCAGCCACAGTTTGAAGAATGGAGCAGAATGACTTTTCATTTGTGTAATCATAGTCTTTCAAAGTAGTTTTTTTTTCTTCTAGTGAATGCATACTCACAGTGCAAATGAGTGCAATTAAATATTGAATGAAATTATATTTTCTCACTTGAAAAATTAGTGCAGTAATTTGTGGAAATGGTTCTTCCTTCCTTTGTGACATTTTAGTGCTCAGTTAACACTTAAATTGGTCGGACTTCATATTGAAGGCATGTGGAAAATGTAGTAGACCTGACATTAAAATCAAAAACGACATCCACAGCAGAGTTGAGGTCAGGCAGACTTTGGAAGCTCCAGCTCTTAAAGCACAACTTCTATCCACATTATCAGAAGCACGTGTCTCTATAAAGTAGTGCAACTTTGTGATTTGTGTTGTCTAACAGTGTCATGGAGATGTAGTATATTGAATGAATAGATGACTTATCCCTGTCCCCAAATGGCTACAATGCATTGAGTTCTGCATTTATTATTCTCGTTTGTGTTAATAGGACATATTTCCTTTAATCAGCTAAGGTGCAATGGCTCCATCTAATGGTCACTTGGTGATATAAAGGCAAGTTGCTGAACTTGTTTACTCAAATTTTTTATTTTCAATATAAAAACTTGTCAGTATAACAAGTACTATAAAACCAGGCAAACAGCCTTGATTTTTTTTCTTGTAAAGTCTGAATGAAAAATGTGTACAAACAAAGCCAGAAGACATTTGGATTGATTTAATAACATATTTTAATTTCAGTGTTTTAGTATAAAAATCCCACCAGCCTGCTGTCAGCTGGTTTCCGTTCCCTGTTAACTGTGGTTTTTCCCAGAGAATCAGCTAAAGTACCAAATCTATTTACACACAACATCCACATTCAGAAGGACCAAAGAAAACAGGAAGTCTACCCACTGCTACCCTGCCAAAATAAAACATCAAACACTGTCACCTCACCCCTCAGATTTAATGCTATCAATATGGGAAAACAAAGACTGACACAGGAAAAAGAGAAGGGGCTTCTATGTGTGACTCCTAGTGCACCTGTAGTATTTTCTTACTTTCTCTATAAAGTAATGCATATACATTTTTGAATTTACAATAAATTAGTACAGGCACATTCTCTTCTCGCCTACAGCTGACTGTCCACTCCAGGTTGAGAAGATGATTCTATGACATTTTTACAGAAGACTTGAACTCATCACAGCAAACAAACAGGCCAAAAACCTGAAAAAAAAATCTAATAAAAACCCCATAAAAGATAATTGGGGAACCTGTGGGCAGCTTTTTTTTCCTTTGTTTTGGTGTGAATGATGCACTTTGGGCATTTTAAACTTTGAGAGTTTTATAGATGTTATATAAATATGTACAAACAGTAAAAAAAAAAAAAAAAAAAAAAAATAGTCCAGTAAAAACATTCAGAATTTAAAAAAAAAAAAAAAAAGCACACACAAAAACACATTAATGCCAAAGATGAGAACTTGAAGCTTGAGAACTCAATAACTTACAAAAAAACATACAAAAGAAGGTGAAATAAAAAGGTTCAATACAGTATGCATGTTTGATTTTTCTCTGTAGAGATAGCACCAGCAGAAATCCCAACACTGTCAGTGCTGTTGACAGCGCGGATCATCACCTCACTGTATAAATATCAGAATGCTGTGTACCAAAACTGACTGAGGGAATGAATAAATTAGTGTCAGGCCTTGTACAGGATATTTACAGGAGCTGCTGCTGTCACACACAATGATGGACAATTTCATGGCAGTGAGATTGCAGCAGTCTTGCAGCACATTTAAGGAGGTCAGAGGCCAAACTCTGCCACATTCAACAGGTTTAGACCTGCTACTTTTCAGTCCTCGCAGCCAAGATTTCATTTCTTTTTTCTTTTTTTTCCCCTGTCAACTTTTTGAATCCACTAACAAAGACGTTTTTCATTGCATAGCTCTTGACAAATAAGAACAACTGTTTCAAGCTACAGTATTTCAGAGAGGTGGAACCTGTGTGTGAGGAAGGGTGGAAATGATTTGGTTCCAGTTTGAAGGACATAGTAAACAAGATGTATTTGTGTTGTGCGTATACAGCAGACACCATGTTCGCTGCAGTGACAAAAACATGATTAAGAAATGGGTGATGGGAGGATTCTTGAGGTGGCGGGGCTTCAAATCGTGACACCAAGGCCAGTGTTCGGCTCCAGCTCTCTAACTCGGTCTAGATGGTTCATGGCTCGATCGAAGGCGAGTCGCACAGATTTTCGGACAGAGGACGACCGAGCCTCCATCAGCTTCATTCTGTCGAGCATCTTATTGACGCCAAAGGGAGCCATTTTGGATTTAGGAAGCCATTGCCTGATGAGAGAGAAGACCATTTTGGAAAATGTTTTCACATGTGACAAAGTGGAGTTCCTTTCAAGACCTTTTGTACAACACACAGAATGCAGTTCAGCATCTCTTTCATAGTCTGATCAGTCTAAATTGGTTTTGTTTTACATATATAGTAATAATTTGAAATAGGACAAAAAAGGTCTGTATTAAGTGGCTAATGTGTTTTGTTTTTTGTCTCAGTCACTCTTAAACAACATCAGTACAAAAGTAAATTTTTGTTAAAGTGAAGCTTTCCTTTTTTCTTCTTTTTTTTTTTCTCTTCTCCCAAACTAGGTCCCTAGAAAAACTGTTTGGGGACCACATCACAATAGTTAAGTTTCCTATTATGAACACATTAAAAAGCTGTCATTAAGCAGGCTACAGTGACTCATACATTGGCTCGCCACAGATATGACTGGTGGAGCTCGTCGACAACAGCGGGAGTAGATTAGAGTGGATCAAATGTTGCTTTCCAGGTTAAATAGGTTTCAAACGTACAATCTGTCTTGATCACGTCTTATGTTTTGTTTAAGCAAGATTAATTCAATCCCAGCTAACAGTGAAGGAAGTTAGCTGCTCACCAGCTGCGCCTGCTGTCGAAGAAGTGGACGAGGAAGAGTTTCTCTGCGGACCTGAACTGCATCCGCTCTCCGGCTCTGAGAACGTCCAACGGTGGCTGGGGAAGCTCCACCCCGCTGTGCTGACACATTGTCCTCCGTGACCTGGGGTCCATGATCTGTGAAGACCAAGAAAATGGAGCGGGACACTGAGGGAGGCAGACTTCTCGCAGGAAAACGTGTGGCCAAAAATTGGCACCTGGAGTTTGGGACTTTTTTTTGTTTTGTTTATTTTAATTTAAATGGCTGGCTGGAAAATTGCAAAACTACTAATTTGTCTTGATAAGTACATTACTTTTGGTTTGTTTGTGTTATTTGAACAGCCCACTAACATCATCAAGTCAGTGCCATTTCTGTGAAGAGTTAAATATCTGCTTCTGCCATCAACTCCACATCTAAGCTGTAAGTTGTCCACGTCTTGCTTGGGGGAAAATCTTTCTGTAAAATGGCTCAATTCCTACTGAGCTCGATCAAATAATTCAAAATGCAAAATTAGCTTTGTCTCCACTCGGAAGTAAAGGAAATAGAGAAGATCTAAACAGTTCCATAATTACTCCATTTTTATTTCATTCTTACAGTAGATGTGATGTTTTAATGAACGTTATTTTTTTTTTTGGATGGGCATATTTGAAAGTGTTTTCTGCATTAGAAAAATCTGACCCTGAGCTTTTTTTTTTCTAATTGAAATGATTCTCATTTCACTTGTTTCCATTCTAGCTGATCAAGTAAAGCTAAAGACATTATTTGTAGCCCTGCTACAAGTTGACTACTCGACTTACATTTTACATCTAAGTGCAGTGACTAAAAACATCCCAGTTAGTTAGACATTCAGACTAAGGAGTTGGCAAATATTATACCAATTAAATACAGAGTACTGCCTTTATTTTTAGACAGTACTGTGTGAGCAGTCTTACATGACACTGACATTGTGCCAGCCAAGTTATTTAGCTAAGGCTTTTGACAATGTAAGAAATAAATTACATGCTTAACTATAAGTGGACTTGATTTTCATGTTGCCAACTTTAAAGTTTGTAACTAAAACTGAAGGATGCTGTTCTATACAAACTAACAGTTCCTGTAAAGTG
The DNA here is from genome assembly GCF_963576455.1 of Neolamprologus multifasciatus. Classification (NCBI taxonomy): domain Eukaryota; kingdom Metazoa; phylum Chordata; class Actinopteri; order Cichliformes; family Cichlidae; genus Neolamprologus; species Neolamprologus multifasciatus. Next base: position 42,770,780 of record NC_140445.1, on the reverse strand, counting down.
ACTTTCTTTTTAAGTGACACTGATCAAAAGATCTTTGTTTCTGACTTGCAAACTGTATTTTAAAATCATATTAATGAACTTAAGCTCTTTAAAGAGACTATTCTGCCCAGATTTGCAAGGAGCAAATTGTTGTTATACATGATGATGTAATGTATTTGCATTAGACTGCCTCTGACCTTAAACCCTTCAACGCAGTCTCTTTCCACCCTGTCATTGGTAACAGGGGATGGATTCTAGAATGCATTGTTTCTTTCCATATGTGAAAGTTGGGATGTAGTTGTTGAAAAGAACTTTCCTGGATTTTATTTGTTAATTCCACCAAAAAGGGGGATTGGTTCAGTGTTTCTATTTGTTAGCAGATTTACTCAAAATGTTATGGATGGGGTTAGCATGACATTTTTTAGCAGAGGTGGGTTCTTGGCCCAACTTGAGTGATTAACTTGTGGTTCAATCAGGAGAAGGATCCAGGCTTTTTGGAACAATTCTTTACCATTGTGACACTTAGCCTTTTTCCTGGTTCTCAATGCATGTTATAGAGGGAAATTTCATCCTTTGCCCCAGAGGGCCAACTTTCAGGGACTATCCTTTAACTAGAGATCAATTTCACATTGCTCTGCGGCTCCATGACTCACTGGTCCTGAAATTCATTATCCTAATACAAAATTTAGGGAGCTGGCTTTTATTATGCTGCACACAAGTGAAACAATCTGCAGAAGCCAGTAAAATTAGATAAACTAATCCAATGTAATCCCCCACCTTGAACTGACAGTTGTGTGAATGCGTGAGATTTCTTTCAACTGATGCATCTTAAATTATTGCCCTGTTTGTTGACATATTTAGTCACTTCCATGTCCTTTGTGTTTTCTGTATACCAATTCAAAGCACTTGATTTCCAGTATTTACAAAAAAAAAAAAAAAAAGCTGAAGAAGTGCATAACCTGGTGAAAGAAGGCAGCATTCAGAGAGACGAGCATGCAAGGCCAAGTCAAGCCCAATACACCCAGAGCGAAGCGACCCACACTACACACGACAACAACAACCATTCCACTATCAGCCAGCTGGAAGCTCCTGCGTGGCCATGAGCACAAATTACGAGCTACAGGATGGACAATGGCAGAGGGGCAGATGGGTAATGAGATACAGAGGGGACTAACACTCACTCACCAGGGCAGGGAAGGAGGGATATCCACTACATTTAGCCCAAACTAGTTTAAGAGGCTCCAGAACAAATGGAGAAGCAGCAGTGGGTTTCCACACCTCTACAGGAACAACAACAAGCAAGTTATGAAGGATACACTGCAACAGAGAGCACAACCAATCTCAACGCACACACACCGCCAATAATACTTTCTATTAAGTAGACCATGTATACCATTTTTAGGGTGTATATTGTATGTACGTGTGTATATAAAATGAAGGCATGTGTGGGTACTGGCTCTTTATTTTTTTTAATATGTCAGTGTTCATTTCTATATTAAGTTCACGTACTGCTGATACTTTTCATGAATGGCATAGGAAATAACTTTCTTTAGATTTGCTTTTACCATTGCAAACACTCACACTCAAAAACAAACTGCACACGCACTCTCACAAACACACACACAATCAATCCAACTTCCTAACTTTAAGACTGTCATAATGCAATGCTCATTAATGTCGGCAGTAATGATGAACAATGCAGTTTTAGAAGTTGCACCACATCAGCTCAAGTACAATGTAGCTGACGGGCACGAGTGTATAATTCGCTTTGAATCCACAAAGAAAATACCAGTCTTTAGTTCACTTCCACCTCGTCCATCCGCAGTTTCCTGTTTCTGTTGTTCTCCTGCGTTCACAACTTCCTTTGTAGCTTGAACTCACAGTGTGAGTGCAGAATATGCTGACTTAAATAAGCTGACTTAAATTAAGTACCTGATGAACCACTTAACTTCAGTTTCAGAACCAGTGTGGAAGACTTCATTGATGAATCGGTGATTTCATGGTTCTGTAGTAACCCCTTTTCAAGGATTTCTATTTAAAGGATTTTTACATCAAAACCTATGACACTCAACATGACTCATTCAACTTCAATTGCTCTGTATTACACAGGTGTAAAAGTAGAAAAGTGAGGATGTAACATGAAAGCAAGAAATTAATTTAATAAAATGCTGCATGCTTGGACATAAGAAGTATTAGTATCCCAATAAAGAGCCACTCTTTAATTAGTTTAGTAAATGCCTTCAGAAGACAGAAGTAAGAAATGACAAATCAAAGCTTGCCAAGCTGTTTCATGCACACTCATTAGGTCACAATCCAGAGCTGATCGGCTCACCTGAAGAGATCTTTGCAGCTTTGATGAACTCGCCATTTTCAATGCAGGTCATTAGAGTGCTTTTGTCATCCACAGTGCTACGTCGAGCGGTGGCCGGTCGCCCTTTACCACTTTTAGACAGGATAACAGTCCTGAAAGATGCAGGAGCAAAGGTCAATAAGGAAAATATTTTTTGTTTTGTTTTGTTTTTTTTTAAAAAACTCATTTTATGAGCTGCTGGAATGATTGACTTACAATTATTAATTTTGTCTTCACCAATTCATTTTCAAACTCCAAATCTAGTTAAGCAAGTGAAACCAAAAGAAACCTACTTCATATTATTAAAAATACATTTTTGTCTTATGATGACATTTTGTTCCAAATTATTAAATATCAAATTTTATACTTCAAAAGAACTTTTAGTTTTACAAAATATAAGCTAATCGATAATACATCAAACTAGGGGTGGGTGATATATCAAATATACTTGATCTATTGCAAGTTTTCCATGTACGATGGATAAAACAATTATAAATTGCCATGGCAGTTTTTTTTTCTCCCATGCATCCAATGCATCATTAATCCCCCGCTCCCAACCAGAAATGTTTCTACCTGGCACACTGCACTGAGCATGTGTGTTTATATACAACCAGATAAGGAAAAAACATATCGCAGCAGGAGTTTCAGACGAGCGAGGGATAGAGACTATCATTTGGATTTCACAGGAAGGATGCCGTAAAACTATTGCCGCTAAAGGTTGCAGCACCACAAATTTATTCCACCAGCTAAAAAGTCATCCAATGCAAAATGAAGCCCGTTTTAAACTCTGCATGTCAGCGTCTCCCCACACACAAAAGAAAACGTTAAATAAACCGGCTATGACACCTGTGACTGTTCTTGGTTAGTTCTTTTTATAGACACTATCAAGACTTTTGTTTCTGTAATTTGAAGTCATCACATTTTTTATTCTACTATTTTTATACGTTATAACCACAAACAAGCACCTTTTTAATGTCAGTCGTTTCATTTTGCCTCGTGAGGTTTTTTTTTTGCTATGATCTTTTGTTTGTTAAAGGTCTGGTGTTGACCACAGAAGCAGACTTACTGTGACAGTATTGTCATTTGTGGAAAACCTCTGTGTGCAACTGACGGTTAACTAATTTGGTTTGAAAACAGAAAGTGTCTTGGCACCTTTCACCTTGGAGGCACATATATTAATTGTTCTGATTATACTATAAACTTGGTCACCACAATGTTAACACTGGCAGAAGTGAAGGACAAAATTATGAAAATAAGCATAGCCACTCAGGATTTGGTTGGTTCTTTTCTCACTCACCTTGTGTCACAAAGGATACTTCCACTTGAAGAGATGCTCGACTCGGAGGCACAGCGTCGGCGTGGCTCGAGCAAACGGGGAGATTGTGAGACCACACCCTCCTCTTCCACCACAAATCCATTTGCCATTCCTGAGAGGGATAAAAATACAAGAATTGTTTTAAACTCACTGAATCTTTTTGTCACCAGCGAGACTTTGTTTGCAATTGAAACAAAATAATTAATATCTGACAGGCACCTGTACCAAGGCGTTTGATCGGCGACTCCTCGTCGTCCTCACCATCAGCGCTGCTGCTGCGTTTTCTTTTCTTTGGCAGAAGGAGCGTCTCCAATCGAGGTATCACTACTGACAGGAAGGTTTTGGCGCCCAGGGGTGGGGGGGACCCAGAGGAGACCTCTTGGGTCCGGGGTGGTTTCTGTGGGCTAGCACTTTTTGACTTCCGAAAGAGCACATTGGTCCTCCGGTTATAGCGTTCCACGTAGAGGTCACTTTTGGGGAGCAACGACTCTGGGATGTGCCCATTAGGGGTGTCCGATGGCACTGAGGTAGATGTGTTGGTGACGTCCTCAAACTCTGTGGGTGTCTGGTCCAAGGGCTTTGTGAGCTTCATGGGGGTCGGGTCTAAGTCCATAGGCAAAATTTGGGATGGTAAGGTTAATGTCTCTAATGGTGGTGGAGGTAAAGACTTGTCTTCCTGTGGCATACTGGGATCTGCCAGAAGTTCTCGTAGTGGTTGGTCTTCAGATTCAGCAGGAGATGGGCTGGGATCTGGAGTAGAGGGTTGTGGTGGCAGGGAATTCTTCAGGCTTATCTCACTGCGGACCTCCGTGATGGTTTTCTTGAGTAGCTTTAGCCTCTTGCTGCGGGACGGGCTGTGCTTCATGGCTATGCTCAGGTCCAGTTTCTCCAGGAGCTCCTTCAGCTGATCCTCCAGAGGAGTCTTTTGGCGGTACGTGGGAGTCAGTAAGCGGTCCACTACGGAGGACAGTGACATATAACCACATCATTATCCTGATTACATGACTATTTTACTATTGAACTCACACTTTCACTGTTTAAATATTTATTATTATTCAATATACTTAAGAGATAATGATGAAAGATAAGTTACTTATCACTTTTAGATATGTATTACTTCATAAAGCAATATAAACCTACCATCTTCCCAGGTGAATGGCGGTGTTGGCTCCAGTTTCGGAACTTCAGGAAGATGCAACCCACCAGGGAAGTCGAAGCCAATCCTCTCTGCTTCTCTGCGGGCCCTGCGAAGGATGGCTCCGCCATGGTCTTGCATCCGCTGAGCTGCCTTGTAAAAGAAGGTGTCCTTGGCATTGTATGTCATGCAGTTGGATATTATGAGGTCAAAGTCGGCTTCAAACTCCTCCAGGCTCCTGTAGAAGTGAGCATCGATTCTTTTTCTCATGGTGGAGAAGTCAATAGGGTTCTTGATGATATCCAGGTAGTCAGGTACCTGCAGAGAACAGAGAACAGACATCAGAGGCTGCAGTCTAAGAGGAGGAAGAAATTCTGGTTCACGATATCCCTTTTTTCGAAAGGCACGCTGGAAGGTACTGAGCCTTGACCCTCTAAAGCTTGATTTTTATGGATGATCAGTTTGGGCACTAGTTTCAGAACCTGGATGTCAATTTTTAAAGCTCAAAATGGTCAACCATTGCAACACAGGTTGTCCAAATTTAGAAAACAATGCATGCTTTCATTTATATCAAGAAGCTTTGCACTCACATAAACAAATTGCATTTCTTTGATCATTGGCACAAAAGGTGCTATTAGTTTCACTGTTTAGATGTTCATACAACCCACTTGATACTGAGGTACGGAATCCGTGCTACATGTTTCACTGTCAGGGCAGCACGGTGTTGTGTGGTTAACACTGCTGCCTCACAGCAAGAAGGTCCTGAGTTTGACTTCACCACCTGGCTGGGACCTTTCTGTGTGGTGCTTGCATGGGTTCTCTTCCTCCCACACTCCAAAGACATAGAATGAGTGGGGTTAGGTTAACTGGTGATTAAAGTGTGAATGGCTCTGAGTGGTGACCTGTCCAGGGTGTACCCTGCCTCTTGCTCTATGGTATCTGGGATATGACCCTGATATGGAAAAGTGGAAGAGGACGGATGGATGTTTCATCGTGGTAAATATCACTGTAAAAAAAAAAAAAAAAAAAAAAAAAAAAAAGGAAAAAAAGAAAAGAAAACAGTAGAGAGAATACCACAGATGCACAGGAATCGCTGATTTGAATCGCAGGCCCCTATCATACACTCTCTATTTGCACATGGACAAATATTCTTCAATTAGGCTGAAGACTGAAGAGAGTGTGGAGCCAAATACACATTGTGGAAGTACACGGGCCTGAAACCCTGTCTGTACCAGTTGAGCATGGTGGAACCAGACTTGTCCCACATAATAACACAAGGAGCTCTGCTTTATACCACACAATCTGCTGTTAAACTTGCAAATATGGTGACATGGTGGTGATCCATGATATCCCTGGTAGTATGTTATTTACACTTTTACCATTAGTCGAAACCAATACTCATTAACAAATTGGTGTCAGTGCATCTCATTATCTTGAAATTTTCATCACGTGAACATGGGACATCATTCCCGAGTTTCAATGGAAAGTATGCTTTTAAGGAATGCAACTGATAGAGCACTATAATGTAATGAAAAGCCAGTCATCTTAAATGCAATGCGTGAAATGTTTTCTGAAATGAGAATACTTTCACATTAAATTGGGTCTTCTTGAACTGGTGATTTCGGTTCAGTGAACTACTTTTAGTATAATGATGGAGACACACTTGATTTGTTTAATACAGTTATGTAGATGTTAAACAGACTTTATAAATAAACATCTTTGGCTAAGACTATGGCAGGAAAAAGAGGTGTTGCTAAATGTCGTTATATATTAGCCATTTCATTTGAACTGGGGAAAAAGACTTGCTTTAAACTGTTTTAAAGTGAATAATGAACAACTGCTGACCTCTTTAATGCTGACAGGCTGAGCGAATATGCTGTACTGGTCCTTCTCCTGCAGCTGATTGAGCACAGCTCTCAGCAGGATGTTGAAGGGAGTCAGCTGGACCTCCAGCACTGATTGCTGAAGCTTCATCTGTCGAAAGAAGGTAGCCAAACAATGTTAATCCACATGAATGGCATGAGGTGTTATCAAGAGTCCAAGGTCAATGTTTATTAAAACCGAATGTGTGTATACAGTAAATCCCATTTTGTGGTCGATGTTTATGTTTTAGCGCATTGGGTGTTTGAGGCACATAAAAGGTTTTAGACTAACAGTCCAGTAGTCAAATTTGTGAGGAGCTGTCCAACTAATCAGTGGAATTTGGGATGTTGTGGGTAGTAATGAGTTAACTAAACAAGAACAAATATAATTAAAATAGTGAGTAGTAAATGAAAAGTAAAATATTTAGCTTTAACTTGAGAATAAACAATGTGTCCTGAAAAGAAATGATGAAGCTCTGCACTAGACAATCGTGAAGTAGTAAATGCTGAAAGGGTTTTACCTCCTCCCTCTTCAGTTTTTCTCTCTTCCTGATGAGCTCCAGCAACAGGCGGGCTCGCTCCAGGTCGTGACGGAGGCGGTGCCACTCTTTCAACTGCTCCTTCAGTGCCTGGTTAGACTCCATATGGTCCTGCAGGAAACAAGCATCAGCTTAATAACAAGAACTACATTAAAAAGGACAATACCCTACTGTGTGAGGTTGCTAGCTGTTAACAGAACTGACCGTCTTCTTGGCTTTGGGTGGCTGTGGGTTGGCCTGTAACCGGCGGATTAGGGGCACATTGTTCCTTGACTGCCTCTTCAGCACCCAGTAGCTCAGCACCCCCTCAACAAATGAACGCTTCCTCTGAACTGATACCTGGTTGAGGATGGTATCAAAACTACCCAACATAGAAGAAAAGGGGAATATTAATCAGTGAATAATAATAATAATATTTTTGATAATATTTTCTCCGTAGCTCTAAAAAGCTGTCAGATCTCTGGCTTGTCATTTTTGACCAATCAGATATCTTTGTATTTGTATTTGTATTCATCTCTTATAAACATCACTGCTGACACACCTGTGGAAAAAACCTTTAACTCCACTATATTGGAATAATGCTGGCAAAGTTCTCTTGAAGTACTACTGATAAATATCACTTATCTCAAGTTAAACTTTCAATATTTACTTTTTCCAGATTCATACAGTTTTACTGTTTTCTGTATGTATTAAAAATCACTACCTTAGATAGCACTCAACTAAAATTAGAAGCAGAAAAAAATTATAATTTCAAATGAAATAAAGAGGACAAAAGACCAAGGAGAGAGAGTGTTGATTTGGTGAGCTAAGGCTGACTGTTACCTTGAAGCAGTAATGCTAGGTCCAGAGCTGGTCGGAGTTTCAGGTTCCGTTTCTGGTTCAGGGTCTGCTCGTTTATTCTTTTTCTTCTGCCAGCCCTTGGCCTTCCCTTTCTTTTCAGCTCGCTTGTGAAAGGCTCCATTTTTAGGGTGGGGCTCCTCATAGATGTTGAGTGGCCGGCGGTCACAGCCTTCAGGTGTGTGGCTGCAACAGTAAGCAGTCTTTTTCACAGAGAAAGTGGTGGCACCAGATGCAGTCACCTCTTTGACAGGCTCCATCTTCATGCAGAGACCAGCTTTCTGAGCGCAGCTAACGTGGAAGGCGGTGTAACAGTTGATCTTGTCACACTGGATGCACGCGCCGACACCTTTCTCCTTACACAGATAGCAAGTAAGCTTCCAGCGAGCAGGTGGGATGTTGCGGACACCGTCAATGGGCTCGATGAAAACTGTGTCCGAGAAGCCAACTTCGGGCACCCACAGGGCACATGCTACATGGCCCCAGCGGTCATCATCTGTCTTCTTCAGAGCTCCTCCTCGATTCGGGCAGAAAACACACTCAGCCGGTTGCGTCGGACACTGGAGGCAGTGGCGACAAAGCCACTGGCCTTCGGGGATGTATGGCACACCGTAGCACTCCTGGTGCACGGCAATGTTGCAGGAGTCGCAGAAGAGGATGACATTACTGTCAGCTCCATCTCCATCCATGCATATACAGCACACAGCATCTTCATCCACAAGTGACTGCAGGTCACTCTGACCCTGCGTGGCTAAGAATGACTCTTTCTCAAAGCGATCCATGAGAAACTCAAACAGGTTGTGTGACACTTGACTTATGCCCTCACTTTTTCTTTTCTCATTGATGATCTCCATCCAGGCATAGTCTTCCTCATCCATGTCATACTCCACCTCCTCATCCAGCTCCTCGGGTGTCCTCTCAGTGTATTTGTAGTAGGTTGCTGGCCTTTTCGGTACCACTGGCAGATTGTATTCAACTGTTCTAACCTTCGGCTCCAATAGGCCACTGGCACTGCTGTGGGTGGCACTACCACCATGTGAGGTGGTGAGAGCTGCATTCTTCTTCTGCTGGTTGTTTTTGAGGCGGACAGAGCGCACCAGAACCTGCTGGGGCTTCTCGTTATTCTCCTTGTTGCTGTTACACTCCATGATCTCTTGAGCTGTGGGGTCGTCGTCTGTGATGACATCCAGCTTGTCGTAGATGCTGAGCCGGTGTACACGGCCATCCACCTCCAACTCCACCATTCGCTGAGCTTGTGCATATGTCAGTGTCTCCCGGTTGGGCGATGGCTTGATGGGAGAAGTCTCTCTCTTAATCACTGCTGGGCGTTGGTTTCGACTTTTCTTCTTCATGTTTGAGCTATGAGGACCCTGAAAAAACCCAAGCAATGAAACAAATGTGTAAATATATGTTTTAAAATGTATACTCTTTTGTAAATCATCGTTGGGTTTCTTGAAAAGCGCTACACAAATCTAAGTTATTATTATTATTATTATTATTATTATAAATAACTCGCTGATCTAGCAGCTGCTGAGAAAGCTGTCATGTCATGGATTTCACTATACATGTCTGCATGTACACAACTGGCTGCTGTCACATCTTCCAACCCTTGTTTACAGATAAGGGAAAAAATGTCCTGAAACAAAGTTTTCACCTCTGTATTTTGTGTCTTCTTTGTCAAGCCTAATTTAAAGTAGTAGTAAGCCTTCTACATTTAAATGACGACTGCTGTCTTTTGATCCTGATGATGCAATTGTTTTGACTATATTAAAGGAGTGCTATGTTAAAGTTGCTAAACAAAACTCTGTTCATTACATTAGTTAGGGAATCATATCAAAATACTCCAAAATGCTAATTAGTAAATATTAAATAAAAACCTTAATGTGAGATCCAGAATAAAGTTGTGACGTAAATTTTAATCCTACAGTAAATCTCATCTATTGACAGAAAAACAGATCAGGACTGGGGCTACTTGGATTTTAATTTCTTGTGCTCTTTATGAATTCTCAGCAAATCTAAAGTTGGCACACCATTAAAAAGATCTATCTTTCTGTAACCAAAACGTGAAAGATATAGTTAAATGTCATAGACGAAGAAAACCACCAAAACCTACTTTCCAAGCGTATCTATTATTGGCCAGGTAAACCATTATCAAATGAATTATTCCAGCCATGTTTGCATATGTATATCGATTTCCCTGAAATCCAACTCCCCCCAAATAACGCTATTACTTAGATTTGTACCTTCGCGACACACACACTTTATTTTATTTTTTTAAACCAGGGCAAGTGAAGTTAAGCTAGCAGCTTTGAACATAGTGCTCCAACGTGTGCTGGTGCACCTTTAACTCGTGAGATCAATGCGCTTTCAGCCGGCTGCGCTAACAGTACCTTCAACCTTCACTGGACAAATGAAAGAAATGCATCGAGAGCAGGAAGCAGCAATGCCGAAGACAAGGAGCCTCCGATCTGCGCAACCTGTGTGGTTTGTTTCCTGAATAACAGCGGCTCCATGTAGCTGCAGCTTGTTACTAGATCCATGTCCGGTACGGTAGGTACGGTAAGTCCGTCTAGACAGTGATCCGTGCTATGTTTCGAACCTGCTTTAGAACGACCAATCAAACACTGGCGGGTTACAAGAAAAGACAACCATGTTGTTCCCCTTAATAAACAGGCGGTGGCCTCTCTAGTTGCTAGTCCGTCCAGAAACCGGGCTAACATTAGCCTGCTACTACAGGGACTTGAAGAGGAAGGAAATATGGCGACTAACACAAGAAACTACCTCAATTAAAAAAGTTGTCTTTTTCTATGAGTAGCACGGTTTGGTTTTTAACTTAAATGTATCCAGGGTACAGGGAAAAACATTAAACGGGTAAAACGAGAGTGAGGTAAAACTTACCTCGCTATTTTCAAGAATTAAGCTTATAAAAACAGCAGCAATGGCGGTGCGGCCTGCGGAGCGAAGCAGCAGTTAAATCCACATTCAGTCTGGTCATCCAAAGGCGACCGCGGCTCGCGCTGAACCGAGTGAACCTTAGAAGTGACCGACAGGTATCCAGGGCGACGGGAGCGGTTTCAAGTGATATACTAGGATATGAGGCTTAAAATCGATCGCTGGGACTGTGGAAAAGCAGTAAGAAGTGGCAGGGCTCAGCGGCTGCCTGAGCTTCTCTTCCCCCACAACAATGCGGTTGTGTGAGTCGCTATGCCGCGACGTCACCACGCAAACCAGGAAGTGTATATATATTTATTATTATTATTATTATTATTTCATATTTAAATACGAGCATATGGTCTCTAAATACGATACGCAAAGATTATTAAAAACATTAAAGTCGTTCTGGCATCCAACAGATGACCGATCGAAAGGGTATGGACTTTCCGACCGCATCGCTTCCATATGGTACACGCGCTAACCGCTTGTGGGGTCGTCTGAAAGACGTTTTGGACTTTAGTAAAAGGTAAATTACGATTCAAGGAATATAAAACTATGAGCCATATATGTGTTTGTAATTGTAAATTTTATTTTTCTTTTAAATGATTGCATTAAATATATACATTTAATGTATATTAATATATCTTTTATGACTGAATCTGAATTTATTTAGAATTTTCTCTAATCCATGTGGATTAATAAGTATACATACTGGCCCAAATATATACTACTGGTAGTTTCTCTTTGCATAAAATGATTTTTGACAGCCTTTATGTATACTTCTGGCACTGCCAATAATATCAGTCAACCATATATTGATCTATTTTTATGACCCTGAAAAAATGTCTCGTGTTTTTTTTTTTTTAATATAATAAGTAGAAACTGCACCAGTATAAATGCTGAACAGTGAGTTAAAAATACCATCCGTAAGTTTCATAACATATGTTATGAGATTTACGGATTATATTAGGTATATATTTTAAAACTATTACTGTTCCAAGTAGATAATCCTTGGGGTTATTGGCAAGAGTAATAGAGATTGACAGACCACGTGACTTTCGCGCATTGCATGCCGGGAACTCGTGGCAAAACAATCCAAGTACCGCATCAAATGCAAGCGTTTGCAGCACCGCAAAACATTCATTCTCCGGTTCCAATAAATTCTTGGGTTTTCTTTGCCCCCCAAAAAAGGAACGTACAAAACGAAGGAGAACAATACCGGTCCGTACAAAGACAGACTTGATGAAAAGTCAAAGAAAAGATATGAGGAAAAAATCAAAGGAGTGAAAGGGTTAGACCCTTATGAGCACACAGAGTGGACAAAATACGTTAGCGTGCTTCCCAAATTTCACCATGCTCATATTTATAATTACACGGTTCTTGGAGTGAGTGCACACACTCATGAAGTTTAGTAACTTCAGATCACTGCAACAAGCCCAGGTACAGTTTACCAACGGATGGGTACAGGACCTTGAAATGCACCGTGTAGAACGGAAGACCATCGTACGTATCATAAGTTTAGCAGTCTCACAAATCGTCTTCATAAATACACAGTCGTTAACCATTTATTAATAGGACCTTTGAGCTCAACGGTAATTAATTAGTAGTGGAAATAATTTCTGGTACGGATTACAGAAACGTAGCAATGACAATAATATTGTATGCTGTAATCATACTGGGCAATTAGTGATACAAAAAATCAATTTAAATTTATCCTGTGAATAAAAGTATGTTTTTGTCAATGTACCATGGTAATAACAGAAGCGAAACGCAATATTCTGTCAGGACAATTCACTATTTATGCACAATAAACAAAGGAGCATAGCGCGACAATTTCTGTTCAGCGCCAGACTTGCTTGTAACCTATATCACCAATTATGTTATGAAAAATGACGTATTAACTACTACAAAACACTGACCTTTGTGGAAATGCTTGGAGCAGACTAACGTGTGAGCTGGAGTGTTCTGGGACGTTATATTTGGTCTTTGAATGGCTGCAATCCAGGCCATCCGTCGCCTCTTTGTTACTTCGGAAACATGGCTCGAACAATTTCTCTTCAACGACGTAATCCGATAACAACCGATCTCTTTACCCGTCGGCTTCCCGTGGCTGTCATGCGACCGGCTATTGCAGTTAATAATACAACAGCTTCTTGCCATTTTTTGTGTTTCTTTTTATCGCTGTATAACTGAAAGCCTGCGTGCGCTAGTACCTCTTGCCACGAGTTCCCAGAATTCTTTGCGGTTTTACCCCTGAATGACGTCACATTTTCAATCTCTATACTAAACATCACCATAGTGAATGCTTTTATTTCACTTTTTTTTTTAAAATACAATTTTATTATAGTGTGACAAAGGAACAATTATTAATCATGGAAAAAACAACATAATATTGACTGTGCCTGGTTTGGCTTAAGATAACATTTTTCTCAATTTAAAAGTAATGGATAAAAACATTTGTTTCAAAGAATTTTGCATCAAAATACAAACCAATAAAAACATACATCTCTGCTCAGAAAAAACATTCAAAACAGCCTCCTGTGTCTTTGTTGATAGACATACCACTACAGGCCTCATAGAAATTAAACTGCTAGCCATCTTCTCATCTGTCAGGAAAGAGTTCTTTTAATAGTAACTATCCACCGTATCCGGGTGTTGGCCGATTTTGTTTTTTTTTTTGTTTTGTTTTTTTCTTTAAACCACCAAGAACATAACTGATTTGGATCAGGTTGATTCAGCGTTTGGCTCTGGCTCATCTTGGCTCTGGGTGGGACAGACTGATCGAGCATCCTCTCTGGACAGCAGGTTCTTTTTGCGGAGATGGCAGGCCTGCTGGTATGGGGGACGTATGGGTGGCTGAGTAGGGGGCGTATACTGGTACTCTTTACCAGCATCAAGCTGAGGAAAGGCAAGAAACAGCCAGGACACAATGACAGCAAGGAGAAAAATACATTAATTTCTTTGGACAATTTGTACAACAGTATTTATGTATGTAGGTAAATAAGGATTATTTTTGAACGGTGAGTCAAGCAAAACTGCACCCCCTATTCTATTTCACTCATTTATTATTAAACCATTAAAATTCAGTATTAAGATATTGGAATATTTATGCATTCCATATTAGAGTGAAAAAATATAAAGCAATATAAACCAAGACATCACAAGAAAAACAAAAGTTAAATTACAAATTACACTCACTCAGACATTTTTTTCCAAAATACATTAATTAAAGTGGACATGAAACACTACACATATAAAGACCAATTTACACCATGGAGCTCTGCTCAAAAAAATGTAAGTTATTAAAACATGTTTAATGTCATTTTATGTCAGTATACACATTGACCTACTTTCCCTGCAGACGTGCTGATGGGATTCCCGATCGTGCTTCGGTAAGAAACATAGTTACGTTTGTGGTGTGATGTGCATGTAGTGTGCTGCTATGTTGTAAACTGTCTGGACGTGCTTGGGAAAACAAAGATTTTATTGCATAAAATAGAGCTTATTGCATCTGCTGATTTCCCCACTCAGTACACTCGGCCAGAGGAGGAAATATCAGCTTCTGACTCCAGCTTGTTGGGCCGGTGAACCACCCGTCACCTGGCTCAAGCACACTCTTCCACACAGTTCTCATTTATAAAGTGCTTTACAAACCTGAACATTACAGCTAACAGCTGGATTTTCCCATGTCACAATTAGCTAGCAAAACAATAACAAACCACTGATTACTTAAGAAACAGAGTGAAAGTGGACAGTATATCCTCAGTTTTAACATAAAACTCATTGTTGCTCCCAGAGACCGCACAAAAGTGGCCCCCTCCCCCTTTAGACTGATTTTTAGATTTAGTGTAGTTTAGTGCTTTCCACAGATTTATCAGTTCTGTCACTAGTTAGCTAACACAAACTAATGTGTCTATTAGCCCCAACCAACCAACCAGTGATGACACGTTCCGTACTGGCACAAGATTATAACATGTTATAAAATCTTTAAGCACTTCTATCTTAAATACAGCTTCACAGACGGAGTTATATCTGTCAGTTTTTGAGAGCAGGGCTCCATGGTGTAAATTAACCTTTATACACATACGGTTTCATGTCTACTTTAAATTTGGTTGGCAAGTTTGACTCTGTATCAGGATCAAGAGGATAAAGCAGCTCACCTGCAAAGGGTAGGTTCTGTCAGAGTCAAAGGCACTGAGGTCACCACACGCCAGGAATGGGACAATGACACGGTTTGCACCTTCTAACTGGTTAAAATCCACATCTTAAGCACAGAGACCAGAAGAGAAACTTATAGGTGTGAATTTATGCTGCAGAAAGAGACTATGCAAAAGTTAATTCAACATTCAAAGGAAGAAGCAAAAGATGTGTAATGCAGTGCTGCAAAGTCTGAGGTTCTGTTCATGCAATACACCATGGTTTGGTATCTAGCTTGTGTTGGCTTAATGTGCAAGCAAGGAAAAAGAAACACGTGCCAGGACCTACAGATGCAAACAATGTAGTATTTAAACTTTAGCTTTGAATAAAACTTACTAAATATAACTTTAGCTTATGTGCAAGAAAACTCCACAGGGTATTTTTTTAAAAGAATTACCAAATGTGGCCACAAAATTATTGTTAGCATACACTATTTTGCCAAAAGTATTCACTCACTTATCCATATAATTTAATTCAAGTGTTCCAACCAACTCCATGGTCACAAGTGTATAAAATCAAGCTCCTAGGCATGCAGACTGCTTCTACAAACATGTTTGAAGGAACGTCTCGCTCTGAGGAGCTCAGTGAATTCCAGCGTGTTACATGATAGGATGGAAGTCTAGTGGTGAAATTTCCTCACTACTAAATATTCCACAGTCAACTGTTAGTGGTGTTATACCAACTAGAGGAAACGATTGGGAAGGACAGCCACGAAGTAGTAGCCATGTAAAATGACAGAGCAGGGTCAGCTGATACTGAGGTGCATAGTACGCAATGGTCCAACTTTTGCTACAGACCTCTAAACGTCATGTAGCCTTCAGATTAGTTCATAAACAGTGAATAGTGTTTCATGGAATGGGTTTGCATGTCTGAGCAGCTGCACCCAAGCTTTACATCACCAAGCACAATGCATGTCATCACTGGACTCATTGGATCAGTGCAGAGGTGTCTCTGAAGTGACAAATCACACTTCTCCATCTGATGGAGAAGTCTGGGTTTGGCGGTTGCCATGGGAACGGTACTTTTCTTACTGCAGAGTGCCAAGTATAAAGTAGAGGGGGGATTATGGTGTGGGGTTGTTTTTCAAGACTTGGGCTCAGCCCATTTGTTTCATTCATCATTGTATTGTTTTCATCATTGTAGAAAACCTTTCCAAGAAGAGTCAAACGCTATGATAGCTGCAAAGGGTTGCCCACCAATATATTAAACACTATTGATTAAGAATAGGATGTCAGTCTAGTTCATATGTGTGTAAAGGCAAATGAACTATTACTTTTGGCAATACAATGTATGTTACACACTTAGTAATTTACATCTGTAAATGTTAAGACAACTTATTGTCTTGCAACTAAAACTACATGGTTGAAAACATGAGAAAACTTATTTAGACTTGGTTTACAGAACAGGGTGATAATTCTGACCCAAGTACAGTTTCCTGATCCAGTTCAGATAGCAAAGTAAAGACTTATGTGGTTAAATGGTTGATAATTACCATAGGAGTGATCCAGCAGAGGATTAGACATGTTGGGGATGTAGCCTTTGGGAGGAGAGTAATTCTGACAGACCACGAAGGCCTCTGTACACAGAAAGACAGATCATTCACTCAGTATGTCAACAGAGGTCATTCAAATGTTTGAGATGGGAATGGGTGTGTAAAATCAAACAATGGATACTGGATTAGAAAGTTCCTCGGAGAGAATCTACAAACAATTTTATAAGACCAGGCAGCCATTCATTATTAGTATAAGATTTTGTGTAGCCCACTGCCTGTGTGAGTGTTGCTGAAACATGTAATAAAACCCCCAGCAAATATAATTTTTTTTGCTTTGGATTTCAGAATAAAATAAGTAAATGAAATGGAGATGAGATTTTCCTTCTATTAGATCCATGCGAGTGGGTTATGACTGTGGTGGCTCACCGATGCTGGAGTTCCTGCTGCTGCGAGGCTTGGTGCAGGTCACACCATCGAAGAAGAGCTTCAGCTGGGAGTACAGCAGTGTCACATCTTTACCTCTGAAAATCTGTCAGAGAGAGTAAAAGCCCGGCTGTCAGTACAGGCCAATCTGACAAGAGACATGAAACCCAGGACCCACAACAGGGCTAATTCAAATGGTGGAAAAGGAAGGTTTTACGCAGCTGTGTAAGAAAGCCAACCAAACCCAGGTAGAAAATATTTTTCATCTTCTCTCACCCTCGTTCTCTGCTTCCTGCTGGAGCAGGGGGGCTAGGAGGAGGAGTTGGCCGTCCGACTGGGATCCGGAATGTGGGGCCTCCCTGCTGCTGCGGAGTCGGGGCGGTCTGCTTCTCCCCACCGCAGGGAAAAGGGTAACACAACCTGGGTCTGGGTGCAGTTCCCCCCTCCAGGGGCAAGGGTACCTAGACCCGGTTCGTAGAGTACGCTTGGGGAGTGTGATTGTGTGTACAGCGTCTCTTTATGTCTGTCTCCACGTTGGTTGAGTGTGGAGTAAGTGCATATGAGAGCATGAGGGTGGGAATGGATGTTTGTATCTGTGTGTGCCTGTATGTCTGTGTCTATATGTCAGGTTGGGTATCAGATGCCACCTCTCTGAGGACAGCTCAGGCCCTCCAAGGTTTGGAGGCCTATCTCCCCCCACCACTTCCCCTGCCGGGGGCGGACTCCCTCAGACATCGGTGCGTTGGTGGTTCTTTGTGTCCGGGGGTGGGCGTCCGGGTACACACCGGCTCACTCCTTGGCGGCTGCTTATCGGGGCCTGGAGCCTGGGGCTCGCTTGGGCCACCTCGGAGGTGGGGTGCCCCCGGCCTCTCGGCCTGGGGCTCGGTCACTCAGGCACAGCTGGCTGCCGGCGGAGCTCACGGGCACGTCACTGCAGCCCCCTCTGGCTTCTGCTCCGTGGCTGCTGGGTGACCCCTCATCTGGGACTCTCCTCGGCTCTTTCTGGGACAGTGGCGCGGCTGCCCCTCTGTTGGTCTTCCTTGGTCTCTTGTGTTCTGGGGGCCTCTGGATGTCTGGAGTTTTGATCTCCTCCATACCTGCTTCATGCCCTGGAGGACGGGGCAGTGGCCCCCCACACCCTCTAGCAGATCATTACATGAGGGAACCTTTTAAGAAAACAAGCGCGTCCATGCTCACAGGTGTACACACGGGTGATCACACACACAAACTACACCCTTTTTGGCTCCTACCTCAATGCACACTGTGCTGTCGATCTTACGTGCTGCACAATAATGTTTAATATTTAGTAGTTACTGTCATATTCCCATATATCATTGTGATGTGGTTTATTGTATTACTCTCGTTTTCTTCTGCTTGTTTTCTTTTTTCTTTCTCAACAGGTGATCCAGGTGATCGATATATGTATTTATTTTTTTATTTATTTATTTTTTTTCTTCTGCTTATTCTGTTGGTTTTTGCTTTTTGCCCTTCTCCCCCGTCCCTCTTCTCAACTGTCTTTCTTTCCCTCTTTCTTTCTCCCTTTTCTTTCCCCCAGTCAAATCTGTCCCGTATTCAGCAAGTGAAAATAAAATAAAGAATAAAAGGTGAATCAAATGGACCATTACGGCAAAGCTGGGATGGTCAATTTGGTAAAGAAAAACCGTTGGGCATCTTTCTTCGCCTTTAGACAATAATTCTGATGGCAAAAGAGCCAAACGGGACAGGCAAAAAAAAAAGAAAAAAAAAAAAAAAAGAAAATATTTTTCAATTTCAGTTTTAGCGTGCAACATTATTGTGCCGCCTCCTGAAGAGTTCCAAGGTTTAGTTAGTTTAGCTAAGTTTTACTTCTTGTTAAGTAAACCACAACGTTATGCACTTATGTTATACTTAAAATTTCATGGGACCTTGGATGCTTTAGTGCTCACATTTGATGTACAATACTTTTGATATATACATTTGACATATAATACTCTGTCACTATTGTTGCACTACAGCACTACTACTGCTGTGGCAATAGTTTGACAGTTCTAGTCTGTCATAAATGACAGCAGGAAAAGAAGGACGGGAAGTGTCCATGAGACTTTAAGAGAATGGGTGGATGGATTTTAAATGACTGTCACCTCTCTGGCAGACAGGACTCATTTATTTAACATCAAATGTTATAAGTGTACATTTATGAATTACCACAAATCCTGAGCTCACCTTAGCCACAAACGTTCCTCCAGGCTTCAGGACATGTGTGGTAATGTTCAAAGCCTAAGAAACAAACAGCTGTTAGCGTGACATCACAAGAAATCTGACAGTGCAATCAAACACATCTCTGTACTCACAGCTAACAGGAGCTGAGCCTGGATGTATTCATCCACATCGTGGAGTCCAGTTACTAAGAAAAGAACATAAGAAATAGAATAAGAACAACAAGAGGGGGACAAAGGAGACTTAAGAACCAATGACGTCAGACAGAAAGCAAGCCTCTCACCATCTGGAGCTCCGTCACACACTACCAGGTCAGCCGGCTGACCCTCAAAGTGGCGAATTATTTCCTGAGCTGTTGACACCTAGGAGAAAGACGTTGACATAGGTCTTCACTCCTCCACGCCTACGAGTTGAGTTACTGTCATTACTGACATCATTGTGCTTATGTCCCTACCTTGGTGATGTCTCCCTGGATTTGAGTAACTCCGGGCAGAGGAGCCATGGCCTGGAGGTCCACTGCCACAATCTTCACTTCCTCACCGCTCTCACCCTTTTCAACTTTCTCTGCACACCCTCTTTTAATAAAAACAAACAAACAAAATGCACAGAATAGTTTTTTGGTAAGTAGACACATTTTATGAATATATCATAATCCAAATACTTTATAATAGAAATAAAGCGGCTCCAAAAAGATTAGATTAGATTTAAAGACAACCACAGCTGATGCCAGTCTAGGGGTCACTTGGTGCAGACAGCAAGAGCAGCATAAGGATGGTGTATTATTCTTAGCATGATATTCTGGTATTTCCAGCACCTTTTTTAATCCTATAGGTGTTTTCATACCTATAGTTTGTTAATTTGATCCAAATCAGTTGATGAGTTTGTAAACTTGTAGTTTTTTCCTGTGGGTTAGCTTGTTTTCATACTGAGGAAAATCTAAAATGCGTCACTACAAAAAACATGAGAATGTTCAGTCAGCTCATTAGCCAGATGTGTCTGGGGCAAGTACAACAAAAGTAAATACAGGAAGAAGGTGCTATGTTCTGGTATATTGGAGAACACAGAATTTACCTTCATTTCAGAGCTTGTTGCTAGCCCGTACAGACCTTTGCACATCTATAGTACCTATCTGCACTGAGAAAACAAGCATACATGGATGGCTATGGGATGGGGTTTTTTATAGCTCAAACTCGTGATGTAGTTGGATCAGGTTCACACATAAACAAACTGCTCTGGAGTTTATTTGTAATGGTACTGAGACCACCTCCTCCAAATTGTCTTGGTGGGGTTGTTTTGGTCCGCATCTCATTACGAATACTGTGTTCACACTTGCACAAATGAACTGCACCAGGTAGGAAAATGAACTGGAGTTCAATTGAAATGGATTAAATTGTGAAAACACCATATAAATATGAGAATACACCCCTGCAGCAGTTTATATGCTATAAAAAGAGGAATAGGATAAGAGTTCAACTCTAAGGCCCATGTTATTTCTTTAATGGTATATTTCTAAAAAAAAAAAAAAAAAAGATTTGTTGTATAAAAGTGTAATATACTGCAGCCATGCAAATCATTTTTGCTCAGCTAGGATATGTTCACTATATGTTGGCATATTAAAATAAGTAACATGTTACCTGAGTTTCCGGCTGAGAACCTGACTCCAACTTCCAGGGGCTGCACAGAGATCCACTGCTCTGTTTACACCTAAAGAAGAAGAAAACAGACATTTATCAACAGACACAATAGTACAAGGGCTGGCAGTGAGTTTTTCATGTCACTATGGAGAAATTTTGGCCCACTATTCTTTAGAGAATTATTTTAATTCAGCCACATTAGAGGGTTTGTAAGAATGTATGCCCTATTTAAGCTCATGACAAAACATCTCAATACTAAATCATTTTATATCAAGAAAAAGTCACATCAGGGTTTTCTAAAGAACCCTTTTTCTACATATACTGAACTATTGATAAAAGTCTTTCTCAGGTGACCTATGGGTCTCACCTGTGAACAAGTTGAACTCTTGATCGAGCTGCAGCAGCTTGAAGGCGCTCCTCGCTCTCCAGCCCTCCTCTTTGGCCAGTCGATAGTAAATGTCTCGTTTGTCTTTGGAGGACCGACCCATATTGACCTATGACCCCTCTGAAGGAAAACACACAGTCACAATGGCCCCTATACTTTTAGAGGTATTATCGCTATAATGGAAGCTGTCTGTATAACACAGGCTGTATTTCTTGAGTATTGTTGCATTTGGATTTCGTTTACTACAGGAGAAGACCCGCTGCATGGCTGTCCGTCCTTGTTGTTTGAAGGTAGGTTAGCGTCTTTGTGTGAATTAAATTCAGGTACATACTACACAAAACACGTAAAAACACAAAGACTGGTTCACGACATCCAGATTCACTTACTTTCACGTGGGCTTTGCTGTTGTCGACTGTGAAAAGGCTCTTCTTCTTTTCGTCCTTCCGCCTCTTCTTCTTCTTTGGTGCTTAACGGCAATTGGCATCCAGGATAGTGCATTGCTGCCTCCTGTAGGATTGTCGAATCATTTAAGGTCACTAGCCAATCATTTTGCTTCTTGATCCTCTTATGTCGCCAGAGGTGGGAAGTAACGAAGTACAAATATTTCGTTAATGTACTTAAGTAAAGTATAGATACCTGAAAATTGTACTTGAGTATTTATTTTTCTGAAAACGTTACTTTTCCTCCTACATTTTCACACAAATATCTGTACTTTCTACTCATTTCATTTTCAAAATAGACTACTTTTGGTTTAACATATTTGAAGTGATTTTTAATCCCATACCACAGCAGGCCTTCAAACATTAAACTGATTTGAGCCAACACAGTAAAACATGAAAGGAAGTCCTAATGGTGTGTCAATCACCAGGGGTTAGCGGTACTTCAGCATCTACCTAGCTCTATAGAAGAGAAGCATGTACAAAGTATTTTCAAATGTAAGGTTTATGTCAGCTCAACAAAGACACAGACTGTTTGTTTCTCACACAGTGTGTCTGCTAGCTAAAGGTGTATGTGCTGCTAAACTTAATTTTACTCAGAGATGGAAAAAGATAAGAAAGTCAGGACAGGATAGGAAGAAAAGAAGTTGTATTTAAAATTAAGGCCTAGCCAGTGGGATTTGATAAGGGGAAAATTTAAAGCTTACATGTAAATCCTCATTTTTTTAAATAAGATATTTGCTCTGTATATGACATTAAAATATGTTTTTTTCATATTGTGAAACATCCTGCAAAACAAACTGAGGTATAGCTTAGTAACTTTGTATTATTGAAAGGCTGCATGAAAATACTGTGCAGTTTAACACAGGATAAATAGATTGGTTTGCTGTACTGTGTCGGACTGGTGAACAGAAGCTGTGATGTTCTTGGTCATTGGTAGGTTAAATGAAGGGAATTGGAAATGATTTTACATTTTTGGTGACAACACGTAG
The DNA here is from genome assembly GCF_963576455.1 of Neolamprologus multifasciatus. Taxonomy (NCBI): domain Eukaryota; kingdom Metazoa; phylum Chordata; class Actinopteri; order Cichliformes; family Cichlidae; genus Neolamprologus; species Neolamprologus multifasciatus. The sequence goes on along the minus strand of NC_140445.1, from coordinate 42,748,073 downwards.
ATTCATTCACTGAATTCCACCTTCACACCAGTTTTATACTGTTTAGCATAGAGCATATTAAGACTGAAAGTTTATATTCCTTTGTACTAATACAATTTTATCATATTAATACAGGATTCAGTTGGCTTTGCACAATAATAACTGGTAGCCTACAAATGGCCTTAAAAGACTACTTTTTACTTTCTTACTTTGAGTACATTTCAGAGGCTGCACTTTTTCACTTTTCATTGAGTAAAGAAGTAAAATCAGTACTTTAACTTTTACAGTATTTATAACATAAGTATCTGTACTCGTAATAAATGTACAGAATGTCTGCACTTTTGCTACCTCTGAAGAAAACTGAATAGTGCTGCACTTACTAAATCACTGTACGCCACTTCTACGTTGTACATTATGTCCTTGACTCAGTTTCCATCATTTCTTTCCTTTTTCTCATGGATTGTCTGCATGACAGAAGAACACACTTAACTGTCTCAGTCTTGTGACCAGAGTTGTTATAGGTTTGTTGTTTCATAACATTTTTCAGACTGAAAGTGAAATATTATAAAATACTGACTCAATTAAATTGCGTTAATATTTAAAAATATCTTTTCTAAAAAAAAAAAAAATTAAAAATGACAAGCCAATAAAAATGTACATGGGCCAGTAAAACTGAGCCACTGACCTGAGGGATTTGAACTTGGACACTGAATAATTGTTAATATTGATTAACATGTACACCAACATACCCTCAACACAAAAACTTTGCATCAAAGCACAGGGCAAACTTCAGAATGCTAATATACTTGCTTCTCAACATTGCAGCCACCACATTTCGCTTTAAAGGCTTGCAGAAACAAACTCACTCATTTACTTGCACGCTTAAACACACAGATGCACATGTACAAAAACTCATAAAGCCTTCAAGGAAGAAAGCGTAAAGATGAATTTTTACGCTTTACTTTAGATCTTTTTTTAACAAATGAAACAGATGCTCCACAGCCCTCAGCCTCCAAACTACAGCATGTACATCATTTGATGCGGTCCAGTGGCAATCCTAGACTTGCTGGGTCTCTCGTCAGATGGGGGACTGGCCCTTTGCCTTAGCTAGGTAGGTGCATGATGTTGTGGCCAGGTGGCTGCAGCCTGACCCTACCCCGCAACAAGTTTTCGTGCTGAACATGGTGGTTCTGGAGTAATTCATGGAGGGGCTCTTGGCTGGGACAGCAAAGTGAATCCGCTGTCACCGGTCCTCGAGCCTTGAGATTGCCGTGACCCTGGCTGAGGACCATCCGGCAGCGCGGCTAGCTCCATCGCGGGAGCAGCCGAGGCCAGCGGCAGGAAGTCAGGCAGACCTGGCCTAAACAAGGTTTCTCAAGGTTCTGCTGAACAACAGCCATTTCCTTTGATTAATGCATTGTCTCTCCACAATTCCCAGCAGCCACAGAAACTGTGCCCGGCTATTCAGAAGCTGTGCAATTGTCAGGGCAGAAGTGCTGGAGATGCGGGCAGCATGGACACATCCTCGTGATGTTCCACAGCACCAGACCTCCGACAACTTCCCCTGGTTCAGGAGAGACATACTGGGCTCCGGTAACATACTAAGAGGGTATATACCAGGCAATGGTAAACTCCGGCTACATGCAAATCCTGGTTTGCACAGAGTAGGACTGTGTAGGATTTCTTTAAGTTAAAAAAGTGTTTTTAACCTTTACCTATTTGTTATTCAGTCACATAAAAATTAACCATGTGGAGGACAGATTGGCACCTGTCCGGCAGTTGTCAACTTTTAACTTTCCAGCACGTAAAGTAAAACAGTTGCCATATTTTTACATAACTACACGTTTCTGCAGAGCCGTACAACATAACCTACATGAGTGGCCAACATTACTGCTGGCCGTCACGCTTGTGTGTAGAGTATTAAACAAACTTATTATTATATTTGGCTTGCCATAAGTGTTCCTGTAGACAGTTCTGCTCTTCAAAGCTGATCATACCTACATTATGAGGGCCTTGACCCTGATTGACAGCTATTAATAGAGAAAGACTGAGTCAGAGTACTGGTGGTGGCAGCTGTGACAGGGAAAAGCTGTGTAGTATAGTGAAAAGAATTGAGACCAATATTGTCTGCTTCTATATAAAAAAAATATATAAAAAAAGTTTAATTGGAATAATGTCCATGACAAAACCTTTCCTGCCAGGATTCTACATTTCAAAATGTCAACAAATAAAATATTTTAAAAAACAATAATGAAGATAACTTACAAAATACAATAAATGCATACAAAAGTATATACATATAACAAAAATGCATGTTTTCAAAATAAAAAACACAATATTTGCATTGACTGTGCATTTTATACCCTGACAAACAGATGAGGTTGGTTGCAGGTATTCCCTGTCAAGCACACTGGATGTGGACACATTTTAAGTAAAATCAGCCCTGCAAGAAAAAAAACCCAATCAACTGAAAAACCGACTGTCCAGATGATTGTTTAACCATAGAAACAAAAAACAAACAAACAAAAAAGTGTTACATTGCAGACTTACTTGATATATCTGGAAGACTTAAAATCCCCTGCAGCCTTACAGATGATTAGATGTTCCATTGCCCTGATGTGGCTCCACACAGCAGAATTTAATCAGATGTTCAAAAATGTTTTCATTGGCTCAACGTCTAGAGATTCTCTCCCTTTGCAGTCTGGTTTTTGCCAATGAATGACATTTTCCCCATAGCAGCTTTAAATAAACAAATTCAAGGCACTTTTAACGCAGCACAAAGGTGCGCCACAGCAGCAAACTGCATCCACAACTGTGAACAACTCCCACCGACATGAAGTCATAGACACTGAAGGACAGCTGTCAGTCAAGTCCAAATCATGCCCACCATGAGATTCTACTGGTTGGGAGGGGAGTAGGAGGAAGATGGATTCAAGGAGGAGCAGGAGGTGTTATCTTTAACAGCATGAAGTGTGATGGCCGCCTCGTCTGTTCGCTGAGCCCTGCTGCCCATCAACCAAGGGTGGAGGAAGATCTGCTCCAGGGTTGGCCGGTCGGATGGCTGCTGGCACAAACACCAGCCAATCAGCTGCTGGCATTCTGCAACAGAAAGATAAACTACTAGTACAAAAGCTTGAGGCACAACACACTGACCAATGACCAATCATTTATATCAGGGGTCTCAAACTCCAGTCCTTGAGAGCCGCTGTCCTGAAACTTTTCCATGTGTCCCTATTGCAGCACACCTGAAGACAATTAGTAGGTCATTAGCAAGACTGTAGAACTTGGCTGTATCCCAATTCAGGGTCTGCAGCCTTAAAGGCCAATTACGTCACAGCAACGCGACGAAGGCTGTCCCAATTCAAAGGCTGCTCGAAATGCGTCCCTCAAATGCGTCCTTCATTTCACTGAATTTTAAGGACGTGGCGGTGTAGACTTTGTGGCCCAACATATCCCAGAATGCATAGCGCAGCGGTGGGTGTGGATAATTTTGCTGGGAAAAAAAAAAAAAAACGGCGGGACAGGGGCGGCCGAAGAGTAAACTTTTAAAAGTAAGTACTGAATATTATGTTACTTATTTATGTGCGAATGTTTAATAACGAAGAACATTAAAACATTACTGTTGGCCACATGTCGGCAAAGTTATGGGACATTAGCGATGTTTGTACTAACTTGGTTTTAAAGCCTTTACTTTAAAATATACGCCGTTCAATAGTTGACGTTAATCTTACAGAGAATGTGATGATTTTATGGATATTTAAAGTAAGCACTGAGACAAATTTATTAATGCCAACATATTAAAAGAACAATATTTGTCTCTCAGTGTGTGTGTGTATATATATATATATATATATATATATATATAAAAAAAACACCCAGCACGCCCCTGCGGGCGGTTTATCCTTCAAGCTCGGGTCCTCTACCAGAGGCCTGGGAGCTTGAGGGTCCTGCGCAGTATCTTAGCTGTTCCCAGGACTGCGCTCTTTTGGACAGAGATCTCCGATGTTATTCCCGGGATCTGCTGGAGCCACTCGCCTAGCTTGGGAGTCACCGCACCTAGTGCTCAGATTACCACGGGGACCACCGATACCTTCACCCTCCACATCCTCTCGAGCTCTTCTCTGAGCCCTTGGTATTTCTCCAGCTTCTCGTGTTCCTTCTTCCTGATATTGCTGTCATTCGGAACCGCTACATCGATCACTACGGCCGTCTTCTTCTGTTTGTCTACTACCACTATTGGTTAGCCACCACCATTTTGTCCGTCTGTATCTGGAAGTCCCACAGGATCTTAGCTCGGTCATTCTCCACCACCCTTGGGGGCATTTCCCATTTTGACCTCGGGACTTCCAGGTTATACTCGGCACAGATGTTCCTGTACACTATGCCGGCCACTTGGTTATGGTGTTCCATGTATGCCTTGCCTGCTAGCATCTTGCACCCTGCTGTTATGTGCTGGATTGTCTCTGGGGCATCTTTACACAGCCTGCACCTGGGGTCTTGCCTGGTGTGATAGACCCCAGCCTGTTGAGGAACCAGGGCACCCTGACGAGAAGTGGGCTACTGGAACAAGAAGGCATCGGTGGGCAAGATATATATATATATATATATATATATATATATATATATATATATATATATATATATATATATATATATATAAAAATTTCCCACCTGTGGGATTAATAAAGGTCATCTTATCTTATATATAACACAGTTATATATACAGTGCCAAAGAAACCTGTCTTTGAGTGAAGATTTAAGGTGATAGGAAATATAAATATATCAATAAATGCAGCTTGAATCTTTACTGAAGCTCAGTATTTGAAACAGAGTTCATTCACTGCTGTAATAACTAATACTGATTGAAATTATAACTTTAATATTGGCCATATTATATTTACATTACCAAAGTGAGATGACTTTGGTCTCATGAACAACATTAGCTAATTGTTATTTACTAGCTAATCTTAAATGACTGTTCAGTACAGAAATGAAGCCCAATAATCATGATTTCACAGTCCCGTGGTCTCAGCCTCAGATACTTATCAAATCAAAGCTCATGTAGAAACAAACAAACAAATGAACCAAAGATTTTCTCCTTCATTTCTGTCAAACAAAGCTGTATGAAACATTTCCAGCTGTTAGTGTCATGGTTGCTAGGCAACCTGGGCAGCGCAACGGAGGCTAGACCGTCCCGTTTCACAAGCCTCGCACTTCCAGCCTTAGCGGTCTTTGAGTATGCGGCCCTTGTGGACCGTTAAGGCTGCGTACTTTAAGGCTGCAGACCCTGAATTGGGATACAACCCTTGAGTGCATGCTGAGGTGGCAATTCAGCCATTTGATTCATCTTACAGCAGCTCATGAGTGAATGAAAATGGTGCAAAAGTATTTTTAGAAGTACATTTTTCCAAACACTTACATTAACTTAAATTTACTTGAGTAGAGTTAGGGGTTGCCACTTCAGCATGCAGTTCTATGCTCTTGCTAATGACCTACTAATTTTATTCAGGTGTGTTGCAACAGGGACACTGGCCCTCAAGGACTGGAGTTTGAGACTCCTGCAATAGGGTGAGTCACAACAATCTGAGTTTCCAGCTCTTATACACAATCTTGTCATTGCATTGTCTTTGTAAATACTGTCACTTCTTTTTCTGCCATAATCCAGTTTGCACTGGCACAGTGTGTTAGTAAATAGAGTCAATCAACTCAGAGTGGATGAAGTTGTTTCATGAAACAGAGCCCAGGATAGCCTCTTACATGCTTCAATATGAACATTGTGAGCATTTGTGTGTTTGATGTCAGTTCATTGGTCAGTTTTCCCACCCTCTTTGCCACTAAAAATACCAATGCTGCAAAACAAGAACAGAGACAAGTAATAGACAATTTCTATCACTGGGTAGACTGACCTGAGGAGACTTTCCGTCTGAAATAGACCTGTCCCGTTAGGATCTCCTCGTCATGTTCAAAGGGGATGTCTCCACACACCATGTCATACAGCAGCACACCCAGTGACCAGACGGTGGCTGGTCGCCCATGGTATCGATGGAATCGGATCCACTCTGGTGGACTGTACACTCGTGTCCCTGCAGGGAGGACAAATACAGAGAAGCATCAGGCATTTTAAAGCCAACTCCTGGCTGCCTATAGAGTCAGGAACATCTCCTCCTCATCAATGAAGGCAACTTTCTGAGCATAATGATCCATCTCTAAATGGTAATTTTGTGTGAGTGGGGGATGTGTGGGTAGGAGCACAAAATAGTGACAGACACAAAACAGTGACAGATAATGGGACATTTGGACTCACCATCAAACTCTGTGTAGACAGTGTCTTTAAGAACAGCCCCTGAGCCAAAGTCGATGAGTTTGACCTGCTCGGTCCTCAGGTCCACCAGCAGGTTCTCGTCCTTAATATCACGGTGGACAACGTCACAGGCATAGCAGTGACGTATGGCCTCCAGTACTTGCAGGAAGAAGCCCCGTGCTGCCTCCTCATTAAGAGCGCCACGCTTTGTGATGTAATCAAACAGGTCCTGACATGGCTTGGGGTGCTCCATCGCTATAAACCAGCCATTCGCCTGCTCCCACCAATCCAAGAGCTGCACCACGCCAGCAAAGGTCCCACTCACTTTCTTCAGCAGCACAATCTCTAAAGGAACTAAAGCTCCGCACTGAGAGAGCAATTTAAATAATCAGGATGTTGTCCTTTAAATTACATCAAGTTAAATACAGATAAAAGTATGCAAAGAAGAGGAAGACGATCATGTGGGTTTTTATGAAGAATGGCACATGAGGACCAACAGGTTGCTGAAAATCCAAACAAATCTAAAAACAAGGAACTAAGGTGTTTGGGGTGTTTTGCTTGGTAAAAAATTCATGATTATAAAGACAAGATATACTTTATTTGTCCCGACAGTTGTGATGTTCCTTTGTTACAGCAGTTTATAAAGTTAAGGTAAACAAAACCTATATCCTGATTTTTAAATCATTTAATGCATTCATGCAACAAGCACCTCATCCTACAAAAGTACACTCACTCTGACAGTGGCTTTTTTGTCTAATCATAACCAGTCATGCATCTATACCAAAACATGCAAAGAACACAAGGAAACTGAGGGAACAGTAAGAAGCTTCATGGGCCATACATAGCAGCAGTAGAAAGTTAGACTTAGTTATTGACCAGACATATTCATTTTATTCATCTATTTGTGAACATGAAAAATAATTTCACATAGTAATAGAAGCTGAAGTGGTAAGAAAACAGGTAGTAAGGCAATTAAAACAGTAAGTAAAAATGCAGGCAGCCCTTACCAGAGAACCCCACTCAGTCACCCGATCCTTGCTCACATGTTTCACTGCCACCTACATGTAAATAAACACCATCAAAATATTATAAACGCATCCTCAGAATAAAACTGAATAAATTCTCTTTCTATACTAAAATACAACCCATCATACAGCAGCTTTAGGGTAGATCTGTGCATGCTGATAATATGAATCTTTTGGTCTAACAATGTTGTTCCTGATTTATGAAATAACTTTATTTTTCCACAGTGTTTAAAATCACTATTATTGTCAAATTCCTACTTCCAATTAGAGATGGACCGATCCGATATTACGTATCGGTATCGGTCCGATACTGACCTAAATTACTGGATCGGATATCGGAGAGAAATAAAAAATGTAATCCGATCCATTAAATATCAAAAAAGCACCTCAAAAAACTTGCGACACGGTGTAACTCGGCTCATAACCGTAGCACGTCGGAGCAGTGTGGTCACGTGATAGAGCGGCTGTGTGTATTTGTAGCCTGCTAGCAAACATTTTATCTCTGAGGAAGTTATCTCAGATAGAAGTAAAGCAAGTGTGTAAGTTCATCTCTGAATGTTTGTAAAGCATTCCCGCATTAAGCTTAACAACCGATATATAGAGCAACTGCCTCTTCTCTCTTCCTCCCTCTGCTACTTCAATCATGAAACTGCTTAATGATCAGCTGATCGGCTTTTCTGTCGCGAGTCCGTCTCTCTTCTTTGTTTTTGGCCCACTTTGCACCAGAAAGAGGAAACCAGCGGCTGAACAACAGCAGCACTATTAAGCTTGATAAGCTGTTGTTAGAATTTATTTAATATTACTTTCTAGACCAGGATCTTTTTCTACGCAGCTGACGGCTGGTAACTGTGCAGGGGCGGATCTAGCAAAGTTTAGCCAGGGGGGCCGATAGGGCATGAACAGGGAAAAGGGGGCACAAAGACATACTTTTCTTTCTTATTCTCATTTAAAATATCTAGCTTTTAATTATTTAATAATTATCTGAATCTTACACCCAAAGTTTTAATCTGATGTAAAATGTATAGAAGTCCATTACTGTATATAATAACTGTTAAGTCTAATATACCCTAGTAAGCTGTAGTACTTTTTCCTTTGGGAAAGTACCATCTGTGAATTCTGCAATTCTGTTGAAGAAAGATGTTGAATCTATTTAATTATTCTTGAAAAATAATTTATTTCTGTGAATTTTTTTCACCCTGCATCAAATTAAAGTTGATTACATTGATTAAGCATCATGAGGAAGAGGGTGGTTCCCTATTTTCTTTTGCTGGGAGTTTGCAACCCTATTAGTTAGGTTGCTTAATATTTCTGCTAAGTACTCTTTAAAATACCAGAATAGGAAGGATGGTGCAGGTTTAACTTTATTAGATTGATCAGTGTTGCTGATCTATGAAATATTTTGGGTGCAGTGTGTTTTTTTTTTGTTTTTTGTTTTTTACATACAGGTATAACAGAATAGCTTTAGTGTTGTTGTTTTTTAACTTGAGTATGAACTTATACAAAAAGCAGCAAGATATTAAAAAAACATTTTTGTTGATTAAAAAACACACTATATCGGATTCATATCGGTATCGGCAGATATCCAAATTTATGATATCGGTATCGGTATCGGACACAAAAAAGTGGTATCATGCCATCTCTGCTTCCAATAAGTAAAGATTATTTAGCAGAAGGTACGGAGAGTAAAGCATTTTTGTTTAATAACCGGCTTTCTTTGTGACAACAAAGACAAGAGCCAGGCATGCCAGCACTGAGTCCAGCTGCACAGCTGATAGCAGTAAAAGAGGAAGTAAGAGTGACAGATGTGGGTTTCAAATAAAAGCAGTTTTTCTTCCAAACTGACAAAATGAAACGGAATTTTCAATTTTTTGTTAATTACATAATAAAATGATTATAGATAAAATTACAGCTATGGAAAATTGTAATGATAATTTAGGTGAGAAGCCAATACTTTTAACAGACTAAGGAGATGCTGTAATTGAAAACAACAATTTAAAAAAAAAAAAAAAAAAAAACAAAGCCTAGATTAAGTGAATTCATATGAATGTGACACATTTACTGGAGAAAACAACAAGATTTAAGTTCAGAGCAAACTACAAGTCATGTAGACACTGGTCTTAAATAAAGCAATGCCTCTTCATGCTGGCTGTTGAAAGACTGGACCAAATTAACAAAGACTGAAAAATTAATGACTGTATATTAATTCATTATTTCAATTCAATTAATTCGTATTTGAGATAATTGTTTTCATTTAGTCTCAAATTCAGTCTTCCTTTTTAATGCAAGAACCTTGAGGCCTAATACAAAATATTTAAGTAGGATTGTCAGTTATTGTTTTTAAACTCGAACATTCAAGTACGGCTTGATTTTGAAGGGTCAAACAGGAAACTCAGCTGTCTGCTACAAGGCATCTTGACAATGAGAGTTGGCCATGTGCTGCGACCAAAACAAAGCCGCCCCTCGGCTCTTACCGGCAAACCATCAGCGAGGCGAACAGCCGAGTAAACGGTACCGAATCCCCCACTGCCGAGAACCGGACCCAGCCGGTACTGCTTCTCTGCGTTGGCTGCAGAGCACAGGGAAGAAAAGTCAGGGCTAATCAAAGTCATGTCAACTTTGCAAATAAACCCCAACATAGTACGTCCTGCGATTAGAACTGCGTGTAATCGTCGACACAAACGTACACATCACCGGATACACTTGCAACGTTTAAAGCAAAGACAAAAACTCACTTTACGTTATACAAGACACCTAGATGTCAAAATGGTCCCGTCCTTGGCCTGAAAATGTCCTAATTTAACAATGAGCGCGATGTATTCGGCAGATATATGAAACTTTAAGTGGTTTAAGTCCCTCCGATTGGGGTCAAGGTGTCCTAGCTCCATTCAGGCTGAGTTGATTTCAATACTTAAAAAATAAAAATAAAAAAAAAATATTCATTTAGTTTAGTCACATGTTAGCTAAATTAATAACTAAGTCCAGAAAAATCTGTATTTTGTATCAGATAACCCAGATTTTCCAACCCGGTTCGAAATTCCGGCTTCGAATAATCCATTTCTAATTAAGACTTGAAGCGTGGCGGGTAAAATAAAGTGACATGAAATGGACACAGCTGCAAAGTCGAGGCTGTTACCTTGCTGGAGCTTCACCGGTAGGTCCATGCTGAACGACATGTGTGAGAGGGTGTCCAGTTTAGAGAGCAGCATGCTGCTCCTGACTTCTCCCGAATAATTCAACCGCACCGAGAAATTATTGGCGCTACATATCCTCAGAAGAAAAAAAAAAAAAAAACAGTCCTCGGCTCTTCTCACGGGAGAGATAAACATAACCTAAAATCAATTCCGGATGTGGTCCACAGAGCGCAAACCCCGAAGTCCGCGGTTGCTCCGCTATAACGCTGCTGCCAGTATATACAAGAAAATCCTTCCGCCTGACCCCCGCTGACACACCAACTTGTACCACAAAGCTTGCTACATTAAAACTACACGAACACACTTAAATTTAAAAAAAAAGTGCCCCATGCTGTACCAGTTTTAGGTAAATGTGAAGTCATTTGCTTGAAAATGTAGTCGTAATTCAATGAGAAACCCACGGCCTAGTTTATTCTTTACGCGACTAGTGCAGGGATTCGGAGACGGTCACTCGGCAGTGCTGCAGCACACGAAAACGAAAAAGCGCTTCCCCCAACAATAAATGAATGAATAAATAATATTAAAATGCAATAATTTTAATATTTGAATTAATGATATGATATTATTATTTATGGTAATAAGGTTGGTTGGACAATGAGAAAAAGTTAATGTGATGTCGTTTTTGTTTTGTTTTTTTCCAAATCATTCGCTAAAGACTGGTAATGGAGATGATTTGCTATTGGAAGCTCCAGTTACTCATATGTTACTTTTTGGGTCAATGTGAAGATTTAATTTTGTTGTACCATTGATTGTCCATGTTATGTATAGACCATCAAGACCACTGTTGTTAAATACCATAAAGTAGCAATTTTAAGTTATAAAAGTATTGTACTAAAAAAAGATTTCTTAAGGCATATTTGTTTTGCAAATGTAAGCAAATGTAAATTTGGGGCAAACTAATTTTTTGATTTTTGTATCAGCAACAACCACTAACCCTGTATTCACCCCTTTCAGTCCTGTCCACTACATGAATGTAACCCCGATCATTTGTTCTCTGCTATATTTAGCTGCTTCTATTTTAAAGCCTGTGCAATAACTGATCCACTCTAAAGAGTGAGTCACTGCTCTTGAGCTCTACTCCAAGAGTTTTGGAAATGCTTTAACATCTTGTGTAATTTTTTACAGAGGATATTTGTTACTGCCAGCAAGTTATAATGTCAGTGTACAATGGAGAATCAGAGGACGGTGACAGCTTCAATGGTGCAGACTGTGAAAGGTATCTACCAAGGGCTGGCTCTGGTCTTGTCTCGGCTAAACTAACTATCGTGGTTGGAGACAGACAGTTCTCTGAGGAGAAAATGTTACTGGTGCAGAGCTGTGACTATTTTCAAGCTCTGTATCGCTCCGGTATGAAGGAATGTCAGCAGGAAGAAATCCACCTCAAGTCTCTGCGAGCTCAAGGATTCCTTTTAGCTTTAGCAGTTTTACATGGAGAGAAGCCAATTCTGGATGAGGACGACATTGTGGAAGCCATTGAATGTGCAGCTTTCTTGCAGGTGCCCCCACTTACTAGGCATCTTATTGACCTTCTTGATGCAGAAAACTGTCTGCTGATGTATCACACCTCTGCAGTCTTTGGACTTATGGATCTGTACCATGCAGCAGCACTGTTCATTCGAGACATGTACACTGACCTTGAGGTAGAGGTCAAGAAATCCTTACCATTAGAGCTTATCTCTTATGTGGAGTCTTTGACCCCCCATGTTTTCATGGCTGTAGGAGCCCATGTGACCTGTGGTTTGGATGAAACTGTACATGCTGCCTCAAGGACCATCTGCTACCTCAATGAAACTGGCAATACTTGGAAAGTGTTAACAGATCTTCCACTAGAGGCCAGCACCTCAATGGCTGGAGTGACTGTTTTAGACAACAAACTGTTCATAATTGGTGGCATTCATGGCATCCATAAACAAGTTGTGGAATCTTGTTTCTGCTACAGTGTTGAAAGCAACAGCTGGAGCAGGATTCCCAGCCCAGCACAGCTGCGTTACAATCTTAGCCTTATGGGTCTCCATGGTCATTTATATGCCATAGGAGGGGAGTATGAGCGAACAGTAATGTCGTCTGTGGAAATATACAATGTAAAAAACAGAACGTGGACATTTGCTGCTAATCTACCTCGGCCGGCAGCAGGAGCAGCTTGCACCAAAACCATGAGCAGGATATTTGTGTGTTTATGGAGGCCAATGGAGACCACTGAGATCTACGAGTATGCATCTGGGGAAAATGAGTGGCATCTAGTTACCACACTGATCAGGCACCAAAGCTATGGTCACTGCATGGTGGGCCACAGGGACAACCTCTTCATCATAAGAAATGGCCCATCTGATGACTTCCTAAGATGCCTCATAGACTGTTATAATCTGAGCTTGGGCCAGTGGTCAACCCTGCCTGGACACTTCGCCAATAGTAAAGGTTCGCTATTCACTGCTGTTGTAAGAGGGGACTCTGTGTTTACACTGAACAGAAGCATGACTCTAGAATACATAGTGGAAGGTAAAACCTGGAAGCCTAGACGGCAGATGAAGGGTTTTCCAAGAAGTGGATCTGTGTGGACATTTCTGCTTCAGCTGCCAAAAGCTCTCAGCCTGCAGTAGTGGCACTCTCTGCTTTTTGGATTATCATTATTATTTAAATTAAACTCAGATGGGGTTTTGTTTGTTTTTTGTTTATTACAGCAATATTACTATTTTTAATTATGATGCATGCGCAATCATCCAGGTAAGTGAATAAAAGAAAGTTGATCTGTTCATCTGGATGTAGTGTTTTCCTTGGGAGAAACGTTTCATCACGTATTTAAGTGACTTTTTCATTCTCAGCTGACCATAGCTTACCCCAGCCTTATAAACAGCACATTTGCATAATGACTAAAACTAGCACCACTGACTGACAACAGACCCTGAAGTCAGTTTCATCATCGTTAAGATGAAAATTGTCATCATCAATGATCAATGGAAGTTGACTATCATTCCCAGAGAGTTGGGGAATGGCTGCTATCCCAGTACTGTAAGAGTGATCGATTAATCATACTTTAATTAATCATACTTTATTCACCCCGAGGGAAATTGGGTTAAGATGTAAGATGTACACTTAGGCCCCCTCCTCAATTCAGAGATTTATAGAGATAATTTTCCCAAAGGGTCACATGAAGAAAGAGACTGGGACTGAGCCAATAAAATGAACTCAGTTTTGCTCAGTAGTGATTTTATCTCTTTATGAAGTGCTACTGGTAAGAGTACATGTTTAGAAAATGGAAATGTGAAACAAGCATAGTAAAAATGATAACATTTTATTATCAGCATTACCCACAACAACTGAACAAAATGTGTACGTTTTTGCAAAATTTCAAACACTTTGAATTTTATACAAGGTGCTCTTGCTACTCTGATTGCAGTTTAATTACTTCAGGTGCAGCTTTTCAGTTTTATTCTTGTTCAGTGAGAGAAATCTAGTCTATTTTGGCTCTGAACAAATTCATTAAATTTAGGTTCAGCCTCTAAAGTTAAAATGTGGAGGGCGCACAACAGAAGATCTGCATTTGCTGTGGATTTCACAGTCCTTGCTCTTTGACTCAGCATTTTGTGTGTGTGTGTGTGTGTGTGTGTGTGTGTGTGTGTGTGTGTGTGTGTGTGTGGGGGGGGGGGGGGGTCCTTTTTAGTTTTTATTATTTTGTTTAATTTAATTCTTAGTTTGTCTGCTGTATAGGTCTTCTCTATCATGTTTTCCTTTCTGGCTCTTTCTTGTTACTGTTGTATGGTGTTTTGAGCTTTGCGTCATTTCTCTTGTAAAAGATTGCTTGGTTATACTCTCAGTTTAGTATTTAGGGTTCTGGTTATAATTTCCATGTGGATTTTGTTAATAAGAAAAAAAATGAAAATGTGGTGCTTGAATGTGAAATATATAGTTTTTAATCCATAGCTAAGATTATTGATTCTATTTTTTTTTCTTCTTTCTAAATTCAGCCACACATTTTTCTCCTATTCATGTTAATGGGATAATGGTACATGTGAACTCTTATTTCCAAGTGAATGAAGCATCCCCAGGCAGCTCAGCAGACAGCAGCAGACTGTATAAAAGTATAACAAACTGGGAAAGGACACAAAATAACTGACATGCTATTCATTTTCCTAGTTTATTATTTATTATCAATGTATATGTTTAGAAAAACAGAATATAAATATGGAGTAAACCCAGTCATTTATCCAGGCCTGACACTGAACTAGAATGGACACCTGTCCAAAAGACTCTTGTGCACTGGTAGAAGGCAATGTGCCTTCTACCAGTGCACAAGAGTCTTGGAACAAATGCAATGATTTAACAGAGAAAGTCCCATCAAATATATATGAGGCAATCCAGTCTAATAAAAAATGAGATAAATGATTCAGGCCATCTTCATAAGGGGGGAGACTGAAGGAAAACCTTGACCCTTGTTTCGATCCAGGGGGTCAATGTGGACATTGTGGAGGACTATAAATACCTTGGAGTACACATTGACAATAAACTGGACTGGGTTAAAAACACCACTGCACTCTACAGAAGGGCCAGAGTCGACTCTATTTTCTGATGCGGTTGAGGTCCTTCAACATCTTTTTGACAATGCTCAGGATTTTCTATGAGTCTGTTGTGGCCAATGCCATCCTCTATACTGCTGCGTGCTGGGGCAGCAGGTTGAGGATTGCAAATGCCAACAGACTAAATAAACTGATCCGCAAGGCCAGTAATGTTGTGGAGATGGAGTGAGACTCCCTTAGGATAGTGTCTGAGAGGCAGATGTTGTCCAAGATAAATAGAATGCTGGATAATACCACCCACCCACTCCATGACGTGCTGGCTAGTCACAGCAGCACGTTCAGTGAGAGACTAAGATTTCCAAAAAGCACCACTGAACCACACAGGAAATCATTCCTGCCCATGGCCATCTCCCTGTACAACTCCTCCACCTAATGCAATGTAGACTGAAATAGTTACGCCTTTTGCACAGTACCTTTGTACAGTAAAATAGCAAATGACAAAGTTCACAGGTTAGAGGTACATGTCAATCATATATATTTCACCTCTGTGATATTCCCACCCGTCTAATATTCTTGATATTTATAATTGAGCGCTTTGTATATATTAGTGCTATTTCTTAAATGTGTTAACTCTGTAACATATTGTATTAATTAAGTAGTTTAGTCTATTACTGTTACTGTCTTGGAGCAACTGTAACCCACATAATTTCCTTAGGGATTAATAAAGTATTCTGATTTTGGATCTCAGGTACACAGCCTTATTTTGAGAAAGACTGAGAACAATAATGAGCATGCTAAGGTGGGAGACAAACAACAATGTTAATTGTGTCAAATACAACCCTGGGACTGTTCCTAATACTATCTTCTTCTAGATCTTCTGTAATTGTAAATGTGACCTAGAATGAGGGGAAGGCCAATGTCTGGTCTGCACACATGGGAGGACGCCCTATGTGACCCCCGTCAGCTTTAGTCTGGGACAGATGCCAGGACCCAGCCTAGGTGATGGATGAACGTCTGTCTATAGACATTAATCTTGTCATGAGTGTTGGGG
Source organism: Neolamprologus multifasciatus (assembly GCF_963576455.1). NCBI lineage: Eukaryota > Metazoa > Chordata > Actinopteri > Cichliformes > Cichlidae > Neolamprologus > Neolamprologus multifasciatus. Next base: position 42,732,015 of record NC_140445.1, on the reverse strand, counting down.
GCATGCTCTGTATGCTCTGCTTCTCTGCAAACACACATGAACCAATCCTACTACACACTTTAAACAAACAAGAAAAACATGCCAATTATTTGTTGTTGATTTGTTTCATGCAAGTTATAAAATATTTTAAAATATTAAGTAAAATGTAACATATAGTCAAAAAAAGAAGATAAATCTTAGTATTTATCGTGGTGGATAAGTAGAAGCCAAGAATAAAATAAATAATGATAGATCACACTAGATCTGACCTAATACGCCTACCTATATCTTCACTTAGAGGTGGAAATAGCTGGGGAAAACCCTTAAATATACAAGCTGCAGATCTCAAGTTTTTGGACACACACACTTAAGTGAAGGACAACGTCAACAAACCTAAACAAACAAAATGAAGTGTTTTGTTTTGGTAATAAAAGGCTACTGAAAACAAGTCACGTTTCCCAGCTAACACAGGGGAAGAGGCAGGGTAAAGCCTGGACAGGTTGCTGTTGCAGGACTAACACAGAAAGACAAACAACCATTTATGCCTATGGTACTTGGTGGTAGAACATGCAAACTCCACACCACAGAAAAGCCATGGCCAGATGGTGGAGTTGAACTCAGGACCACACCATCATGCTGCCCATGATTCCTTCTATGGATTGATTCAGTGCAATGGACTGAGAGTGCCTGGTCGAGATCCAACATTTGGTGCTGAAAACCAAGACAAGTTTTGCCAAGAGGAACCCGTGACATAGGCACGTACTCTCGGGACTCTATGTTCCTTTAAGATTCCACTATTCCAGTAAAACCCAAAGATGCTCCATTCCATTAAGATCTGTTGTCTGGGGAAGCACCTAAAATCCATTGACACTAATTGTCATGTTTTGGAAGCCAGACTGAGATGATTTCACTTTGGTAAAATTATGCATTGTCATGCTAAAAGTAGCTATTAGATCAAACACTATACCCATATCAGGATACACATTAGCATTATGACTCAGACATAGTTTAGAGTTCAGATCATCATGAACTGGCCATAAAGGGCCTGTGGAACACCAAGAAAACACTGTCCACAATCATTACACTACTAGCCTGTACTTTTGATATACGGCAGTTCTAGCCAGTCATTTGGTAACATGTTAAAAAATAATGGCAGTTAAAGCTTATGTAAGCTGGTAGAATGAAATTAAATCAGTTGTTGTGATCAAAAATAAATGGTATGTTTTCCCAAAGCACTTCACTTACATTTCAGTCTTGTCTCACTTTTCAGAGAAAACAATCAGTCCCCATGATCACAGATGTTCCCTCCTTTGTGTCTTTTGGTTTTCAGACTCCCCACCCATCCCACCCATGTCAGCAGAATAACCTGTGACTCTGGTGAATATAAAATGTATGAGTTGCTGAGCTTTTCTGTCTGTCTTTCTTTAACTAGTCTGTGTTGTCAGGCATTGTGTGCATGTTTCTGTGGACAGAAAAGAGGCGTGGCTGAAGACATTTTTCACCATGTCAGTCTCTGCTGACCTTTGACCTCTTAACTAATCTCAATATGCTTGTTTTTCCTTACATAGTTGTTACCATGACTAGCTCGATAGCATCCAAGAGAGTGTAGGTTGATAAACAGCTAAAAATAAAGGAAGATAAGACTAAGACAAACTCCTAATGAGATGATGGATGGTGTCCTATGAAAAGCAGAGGGCACCAGTTGTGGATCTGCCAATTCTTGTGTTCTGTGGTAAATCATGATTTACACTGTGCCAGGCAATGAGCACAGGGCCCACAAGAGGATGCCATGCCCTCAGGCCACACTCATGAAGTCCGTTTATAATTGGTCAGAGACATTCACACCAGTGGCCTCCTGGAGGTCCTTGCATAAAGGAACTGATATTGGTCCTGCTGTTGGGTTAAGGACCGTCAGGCACATTGAGATAGCTTTTGGGCAGGTAGTTAGACCATGTATACACACATACACATATGCATATACATATACATATAAATGTTTGCATGTGTACCCTATCTCCTCTTTAAAAGGTGATCAATGTGAGCGAAAAAACTTTCCTTTTTTTTTTTTTACACTTCTTTTGTTTCAAAATTAAAAATGTCAAAGATAACATGGTTCTACAGGCAAACTAGTATTTTTGGACCAACAAGGTGATTTCCAGAGAGCAAGTGGCTGAAAAATTGGAATATCTTGGAAGGGTGTGTAGTGTGTTCTATGAGAGAGAAAAAAAAATCTCAACAAGGGGAGGACAAATGATAGACTTGTAGTCAAGACCGCCTAAACCGAAACCAAGACAATACCAAGACCAGAGGTATCGAGACCAAGACCAAGACAGAGACAAAAAAGTCTTTAAACTGCAGCCAGATGCTGCTTCGTTTACGGGTGTCAGGCATATTTATGTGTTTTTGCAATGCACTCGCACAGCCCTCCTCACTGCTGTATACTGTCTCACCCACTTACTGAGAAGACAGACGCATGCTCCACTTGACTGTCGCGTCTCTCACGCTCTCTGTTTTTCACATAATGATATTATCCTATATCCTCGCATGTGATTGACCACAATATGGAGGGATTGGAGCATAGCCACTGTGTGAGAGCTGAGCAGCGAAAGGAAATTAAGTGAGGAGCCGGCTCTCGCTCAATGGGAGTCCACTATGATTCACTATAAAGCACTCTCTAAGCACGGCTCTTAGAGCTGATGCTTTTGTGCATGACACATTATCGAACGTTACGTTGTGTGTCATGGATACTGTTGACTGACTCCAAATCTCCCGACCACTATGTCAATCTGAGAAAGAAAGACCTAGACAGCGAGACCAAGACCAACTTGTAGACCAAGACCAAAGTCCGTCGAGACCAAGACAAGACCACGTAAAAGTGGTCACGAGACTAAGACCGGTCTCAAGACATCCAACTCTAACAAATGAAGAAATGGCAGGCCTCCAAATAAGCATCAATATGTAGACTGGAAGTCAGGGGAGAGGTACAACAGTATATCTACAGCCAACTACATTAAAGGAAGTGGTTTGGGGATCTTTCAAAGCAGTCAGCTTCTTGAATGTACATCATTGGCTTCATTTTTCAGCATGACAATGGCTTCACTGTTTTTAAAGCAGCATGGGATCATCATGGCAGTAAAATAGTAAAAACACCTAAAGAAAAGGTTTGCAAATCCCTTCAAGAAGCCTTGAGAACTATTGATGAAAAACTTAAATTTCAAGCAAGCCTGCTCAAGATAATTTTGTGTGTGCGTGACTTTTAAGACAATTAGATTTGTACATGTTCTGTATTTGCCCCACACTGCATTAACCTTTATGTTTTTAGATGTTTCAGTAAATGACTACAGCAGTGTTTCCACTTTATAAAGGTTGACTATTAATATTTTCGTATAATTCTCTATTGATCACATGAAGCCCTGAATGATGACTATTTTTAAGTTTTCCCTTGGGTACCCTAGATTATGAACGCTTACCGCTGTCTGATGACGCCATCTTGTGTCCAGCGGCAGTTGGTCTTCAGGGTTTCTACTCCACGGCCGTATTTCATACGGGTCCACATTTCCAATGCACGCTATTTTCTGCAAGTACCGCTGCTTCGCCTCTGAACGAAATAGGTCTCTATACAGTCCATTCTCTTTTGAGCTGCTTTTAAGCATCTTGTAATCATCGTTCCAACACAGTGTGTTTGTTTTGATTCGTAGACCCCGAAAATGGTGCCGCGCTCCCACAATGCATTGCGGCGTGACGTCAACTCCAAAGTACGTCAACTAGTGAGCGCGACCCTGTGGGAAGAGACTTTAGCTCCCTTTCACGCAGCTTGTGTGGAAGCTTTGAGTTCGCAGTTTTGTTGACTCAACTTTTAAAGCTAGATTCTTCGGTACGTTTAAGACCCTTATAGGGAACTTGCAGACCAAAAATCGACGGAGAAGCAACAAACCCGAAGACACCAGCTCAGAGGTCTGCTGCTAACAGGAAGTTGTTCACGTGATTTAACAAATAAAGGTAAGAAACGTTCGCATTGTTCGCTACAATGTTCATGCAGCTGTCATTGAGACTTAAATGTGTTTTTCCACTGATGTGGTAGACTACTATCAGGGTCTGTTATATCACTTACATTCAGGTCACTATATTTCATTAAGTATTATATTTTTTCCAATACATGTGTAATACAATTAATATAGGTTCCAGACAGGTCGCCAGCAAAAAATAGTATTTTAATGACTTGTCCAAAAATTTCAAATGTTTTGGCATTTTAAGGTATACAGTGTAGATCAGTGGAGCACAGTAATGACACTGAATAATTGCAAAAAGGAAAAAAAAAATTTAACAGTTATTCTTGTTATTGACCACATTCTACAGTAGAGATGTCAGTCATGTTAAAGGTCCAGTCCGGTTTTTGGAGGTGTGGTCTTAAACTTTTGATCAGCTGTAAAATAGCCGTTTTAGTTTAAATGTTGTTTTCAATAAATTGCATGCCCCCAAAAATGTTTTCTTTCACTCCCATTTCTTCTTGTTTTCATGTTGAAACTTGTTCAGATCCAACCATGCAAAATAAGATTTTTTTGCCATTTTTCAAGTAGTCTTAAACTTTTGATCGGAACTGTATTTAATACAAATGCATATAATGCTTGAGTGATTCAATTCCAAATCCAAGTCAAGTAATGTGTTTGTGTATTTAGTTCAGGATGGACAGGAAGCAGTGTTGTGTGAAGCTGTCGGTTCAGCCATCCAGAGGGCTCGTGGATGAGAAATTCATTGTCCTCGTCCAGAATGCCCTGCCTGGTTCCCAACTGACCATCCGTGCCCTGCACCGGTGTGAAGATGGACACAGCTGGGAAGCGTTTGGTCACTACACTGCTGATACCACAGGGACCATCAATGGTACATTGTTCAGTACTGAGACCTGGAAAACTAAGAGAAGAAAATGTAGAAAGATGTGCAAGTAGGGCTCGGCAGTATGGCCTGAAATCTATATTGCAGTATAATTTGAAGCAGTGCGGTAACTCTGGTTGTGCTTACTGACCTTAAACCAATTTTATGTGGTACACGGTGCTCAAAAATCTGTCAAAAATGTTTTAGTACAACTTTGGCAAGCTACGAAGCCGCACCGCTTGATGGATTGTTGAAGCATTACGGCTACCGCAGCCAGGAGCCTTGCAGAGTAATCTGGGTCCCCTTCAGGTCCCAAGTTAAATGAATACCGCAGCATAACTGAGAGTTAAAAACTGTCTAAATAATTTTATCTTTAATAAAATGGTCAGTGTTGCTGCTTTACCAGGTGTAACAATTAAGATTAACATCCATGCATCCATGAAAACAAAGTTTCTTAAATTTAACAGAGTTAGAAGTTAGCGTGAAGTTAGCTCGCTAGTTTCCACCTAAACATGATACACCATGTTCTAATTGAGAGATTTCTGAAAAATTAAAATGTACAGCTCTACTCTTACTTTCAACATAAATGGAGACAGAAAACAAGAAGCAAGAAGAATGAGTTGAGTAAAATTTGACTTATCTGACTATTATGTTTCACATAATGTGCCTTACAATCCGGTGCGCCTTATTGTCAGAAAAAAATGGTAGCCATGAAAGCTACCCCCAAATTTGGGATTATAGATGACAGAAATAACATAATGTAATGAGGTAATTAAAAAGTTAATTAGATAACATTTTCTGTCGTCAACAAAAGGTGCTTTGTCTCTTGGCTATTACTGTCGCCCAGCAAAAGTTGCAGATGATATTGCTTGCAGCCGCTGCAATGCTTTCGACCAAAGCAGGCGCAGATTGATGATACCATCAACATGCGCTATCATGGTAGAGCGGTATAGTCAAAATCTCTACCGTTGGCCAAATTCATATCGCTTCTACCGTATACCGTTTATACCGCCCACCCCTATGTGCAAGTATCTAAAAGATTGTGTTTTATTTTACTTTTTTTTAGTTTCAGAGGATCCCAGTATAGGTGGGACATATTCTGGTGTTGAACAGATGGGTCTACTGTGGAGCTTCAGACCAATTCCAGGCAGCAAACCTGGACTGAGGTAATCTTTTTGTGTAGATGACACCAACGCAGAATCCAGTATTGGCACCATAGATGATTCTCCCATCTCTCCTCAGGATGCGAAAGAAGAACATCCAGACTCCCATGGAGGTCACAATTTCTGTTTACCAGGGTCACCAGACAGAGGGCTTCGCAGATCTGGTGCCACTCTCTGGTGTGGTGGTGGAGCGCTGGTATATGGCACCTGGTGTGCGTAGGATTCCAGTCACAGAAGGTGGACTCACCGCAGCCCTTTTTCTGCCCTCGGGTAAGTCCTGAAGAAGGTCCACAGTGAGATATCCTGTGGGTGTAAATTAAATCAGCACATGTTTGTTAACTTGTCTTAAGGTCCTGGACCTTTTCCTGGCCTGCTGGATCTATGGGGGGGTGGAGGGCAGTTGGTGGAGTACCGTGCAGCGCTTTTGGCCTCTCATGGATTCGCTAGTATGGCCATCGACTACCTGACTGCTAAAATCACCATGGAAACTGGAAAGATGGTGGACAACCAGTATTTTGAGGTACATCTAACAAAATTAATGTTTTGGTTACAAGGAAACAACGTTAAAAAAAAAAAGGAGATGGGTTCAGCTTGTCTCTTTCACCTCTATAGCAATGTTGACCACCCTGGGCTTCCACCTGAGTTATCCTTCTTTTTGACTCCAATGAAGACTGTAGTTTACAAAATCACATTGTCTTCAAAAAGACTTGAAACAAGCAATTAAGCCCATAAAAGCCAAACCAGAATGTTTACTGATGTCATAGACTGAAGGATTTCAGGTCCATTCCATAGACTTCCATACATGTCTTTTTGCAACCACATGAATCACCATATGGATCATGGAAAACAAGGTATTTTAATACACTTAGACTTCTTGATACTGTTGCGTACACCAGTGAATAAAATCGGTTTTCATAGAGTCTGTGGTAAAAATGAAGTAGTCATGCACTTTTGGATCTGATATTAAATGATCTTTAATGCCACTTTCCTCAAACAAAGTCTCTGCAATGTCTGATTACATGCATGCAACAGCATCCTGCCTCCAGCATTTCCTACCCAAGCACTATCCTTGTGCTTGGTTAAATTCTCTTAACCTTTCTGGTGTATGAAAACAGCTCAGAAATCTCTGTATAATGTAAACCAGATGAAGTTAGAGTGACAGCGAGACAGTTTACAGCCTGAAATACTTTGAATGCTACAAAGCTCTGGGCTTTTAGATGCACCATGATTCATGTCAGGTTGATTAAGACAGCATTTGCGTCCTGAATAAAACATTTGGGTGATGTCACGAGATGCCACAAAGAAATGGAACATCTGATCATCTCAGATCATGTATGCCTTAAAAGATCTTCAGTTTCTTTAATTTCAAATACTGAAATGCAAGCTGCCCTTGAAGCTGCTGTCACTATGCTGTGTGTGTGTGTTTATAGGTAACTAGCCCCATGAAAAACTGTCTCAAAGTGTCATTCTCTTTCACACACATCTTTAATCAGACAACAGAAACGAGAATGAAAAGTGTTGAAGTTGTTTTAGTTTAAAACTTTTAAAATCAATTAAAATTTGTTGTTCATGTGTTATGGCATGCATGGTCCCTGCATGATTTTTAAAATATAGATGATATTATACCATGGACTATGGTTTCTGTCATCCTGAGTTTTAGTTTATATCTTTTGGCTTTTGTACAAGATTTTGTGTTTTGTCTAGTAATTATGTTGGTACCTTTATGTTTTGAGGAATTGGGTTTGACACTTCCTGGCCCTAAAAATCCTCTTGAAGAATTTGTTTATCTAACCTTAAAGATCAAAATGAAAGTCCTGGTTTTGGTGTTACCTGTTGTCTGATATATTTTTCCACCTACAGACAGCCTACAGAGTCCTGCAGCAACATCCTCAGGTCTGCGGCAGCAAGATCGCCATGATAGGTCTTTCCTTTGGCACCAGTATCACCCTCAAGATGGCTGTTTACTCTGAAGTTATAAAAGTAAGACATTTTTATAGTGACACTGGAGCTGGAAAGTCAACATCAGTCTGTTTTCAGCAACAATGCATGGTCAGGATGAATAAATAGGTCCACCACTGGCTGTGTTTTTAAAGTCACTGGTTTTGGCAAATTGCTAATTCATCATTTCTTAGAATATTCTTGTCTACCCATCTTATTCCTAATCAGGTCTTTTTGTCAGTTGATAACATCTGTGTATTTTATGTGTTTTTTTTTCCAGCTCAGTGCTGCAGTCTGTATCAGTGGGAGTCATGTGCAGCCAGTTGATGGATCTGTGGAAGAAATATTGAGATTCTTTCAGAAGTAAGTTTACGTGTTGTCAGTTACTTTTTAGTTAAAGCCAAATTGGAAATCTAATATAGAAAGATGTTAGAATAATCCTTTTTAACTTTCCCTTTTAATTTTTTGTCCCATCAGAAATGGTGACAAGACTCGCTTCAGTGAAAAGAACGAGGTGATCTGGCGAGATCTGCTGTTGCCCATCCCCACCGACCCTTCACTCAAAGTCAATGTGGGTACAACCAGCTAAAGCATATTTCTGTCTTAAAGCCCTTACACACGAGAGACGATAAATCCATGCTTATATTTTGTGCATTAAAAGTCACCTTTGGATTCATCTAATGTAGCCATTCACACCAACCACGTAATTATTCCTGCTGCTGAGGTGGGATGCAGTAAGATAAACTCATCATCGCTTCACTTTATTTCTTTCACAACTAGGGCTGGGCCATATTATATCGTTCACGGTAATACCGGTACAATGTTAGGCAACGGTAAGAAAATGAATATGGGTAAAACGCGCATGCGCAGTGCCTTTGTTTTCATACGCACATGGCCGATTGTTGAGTGAAACGGATGAACCAGAATTGGTTTGTAAAAATGGTGCAAGTTCAGTGATGTGGAACTGGTCTGGTGTTTGTCCATCAGATACACAACAAAGCACATTTTTTGTAGAACATGCAAGCGGGCCATCGTTATTGCCGTATTTGTCGGACTAAGGTGCTCGTAAATCTGGGAGTAATCTGGATCCTAAACTCCGTCCCCTTCAGGTCCCAAAGTCAAACGAACACACAGCATCGCTGAGAGTTAAAAACTGTCTAAATTCTTTCATCTTTAATAAAACGATCAGCATTGCTGCTTTACCAGGTGTAACTATGAAGTTTAACATCCAGGCATCCATGAAAACAGAATTTATTACATTTAACGGAGTTAGAAGTTAGCAGGAAGCTGGCGGAAGTTAGCTCGCTAGTTTCGCTAGTTACCTAAGCATGATATAACATGTTCTGACTGAGAGATTTCTGAGGAAATTCAAACGTACTGCTTTGCTATCACTTCCAACATAAATGAAGACAGGAAACTAAACAGCAGTGACGTTTGTAGGGTTACTGAAGTTGGGCTAGGTGGTATATAATGATGTGCTACGTGATCGCTAGCGATACAGCTATGCAGTGTTGCCAACTCCTCAGTAAGGAAAATCGCTATTGGTTGTCCTAAAAGTCGCTAGAAGTCGCTAAATGACGTCATCGCCTAATTTGCATAATTGGTCATGCTAATGTAATTGTAACCTACGCTGCTGGAGAGAGAAATAACATCGTGGACGAGACATAAAGTGAGCAAAAAACGTCCTAAATGCATTTAGAATTTATTTAGAACTACAAATTAAATTTCTTTTAGCAATTATTGTTTTTTGTAATGTCACAATTCCAACCCTGCTCCTTTACCCGGGCTTGGACTGGCAAAAGTGACCCGAAATAGGCACTCTGGTGGAGTTACTTTGTGTGTGTGTGTGTGTGTGTTTATAAGTAGTTTTAAACCTGATCCACAAAACAGCATAAGAGTAAAAGAAGAACTGACTGCATTACAGCACCCGCTGCTTGTTGAGAGTAGAAGCGATATGCGCTTTCACGTCTTTTTTTAGCAACTTTTTTAAGAAAAAAAGTCGCTAGGGCGTCTGAAAACTCGCTAAATATAGCGACAAATTCGCTAAGTTGGCAACACTGCAGCTATGTTAGTGTGAGGGCACATGCATATAACTTGTGGAAAACTGTCATGTAGGGCCTTTAGCGGCCTGTCTGAATAAGCCAAGAGGAAGTGACATATTTAGGAGAGCCCGTGGGAGCGCAAAAAAAAACAGGGAGATGCGCTGTTGGGAGCGAGCGGGGTGTGCGGTACTGATCCCGCACGTGCCATTACAGCGGAAGACACTAAGAAAGCCCCGCGGTCAGAACGAACCTGAACGAAGAGTAACCGGGAGGTTAGTGGGGCAACGGACGGGATCGCAGCAAGCTTATGTGGAATTTCCCTCCGTGTGTGGAATCCGACTCCGGTTACAGCAGTTTTGTTTTTTTGTGAACCCGAGTCTGGATATCCTGCTCCAGCTGTGGAATTTCTGGGCAGCCTAACAGACAGGAACTCTGGTTCACGACAGCTACACCTAGAACTGTTTATTGGTTTCACATACCAGGGACAATTCACTGGATCGGACTTTACTGTAAAGACTGGAACTATTTTTTTTTTTTTTTTTTTTTTTTTGCTGTTTGTAATGTGATGAAGCTGTGTTAACCATTCTAGATAAGAGAATTTCTGTGTTAACCTGAATTGTTCTGCTGTATTGTGATCTTTGCGCCCTTTTCCGGTGGCTAGTGTGGTGGGAGGGGTCGAGAACTCACAAC
>NC_140445.1:41817891-42076134 GCF_963576455.1 Neolamprologus multifasciatus | reverse complement strand
CTGGGATTTGTGCTCAAAAGTGGTGAAAAAATTAAAAATTCTGCTAAAAAGAGATGAATCAGCAGAATGTCTGCTGAAAAAAGCTGAATGAGCAGAATTCTGCTAAAAAGAGGTTTTTGCTGAAAACAGCTGAAAAAGCTGGGATTTGTGCTGATAAGAGGTGAAAAGTCTGAAAACTTTGCAGAAAAGAGGTAAATTAGAAGAATATCTGCTGAAAAGAGATTAATCAGCAGAATTTGTGTTCAAAAGAGTTTTTTCTGAAAACAGCTGAGTTTTGTGCTGATAAGAGGTGAAAAGGCTGAAAATTTTGCTGAAAAGAGTTGAATGAGCAGAATTTCTGCAGAAAGGATGGAAAGAAGCAGAAAGTTGCGCTGAAAAGAGATGAATCAGCAGAATTTCTGCTCAAAAGAGTTTTTTCTGAAAACAGCTGAGATTTGTGCTAATAAGAGGTGAAAAGGCTGAAAATTTGCAGAATAGGTGAATAAGCAGAATTTGCGCATGCAAGCAGGGAACATGTGCGGCAACTGTCACAGGTAGGATTCGAACCTCCGGGTCTCACGGCAGCTGCTCAACCCTCTGAGCCAAATGAGTTCTAGTCACAAGCAAAGATATGATAAGAAGAAAAATGTGCACTGTGGAGCAGAAGCTTAAATTAGCAGAAAAGAGGTGAAGAGGAAGAACTACTTTGTTGTGAAATGAGGTAAAGAGACTGAAATTTGTGCTTAAAACAAGTGAAAAAGCTGAACTCTGAAATTCTTTCGAAAGAGCTGAAGAGGCTGACATTTTTCAGCTACTCATTGAGCCAAACTGGTTCTCACGTAACAGAAAAACGGTGAAAAAGCTTAAAATTCTAATAAAAACAGCAGAAGAGGCTGAGATTTGTGCTGATAAGAGGTGAAAATGCTGAACCAATCAGAGGTACTGCTTCTGTCTGCTTCATCAGGCTGTGTACTTGTATGTATTTCTGCCATGGAGCGTTACCAAGAATCTGAGGTCCATATTAGAAAAGCTGCCAAAATCATAAAACGTTGCAGAATTGTAATAAATTATCAATATGAATTACAGGTCTGTGATAGTGTATCAATTTGTAGTGAAAAAAAAATGTTGAACAAGGTGGAATCGAACCCACGACCTTCGGTCTGAAGATCCGTTTCATTACCAATTGCGCCACTGGCAAAGAGAGCGGGCGCCTGGAAAACCGGGTGATGAGCAGTCAGAATTAGATCGCGGTAAGAGGCGAAAAACGCCGTTTTTTGGAGTTACAAAACGTCGTGTAACTCAAAAACTAGGTGGACTAGAAGCATAATTCTTGCACTGGGTGAATCAGGGGACTTTGGTGTACTTTGAGTGCGATTTTCATTGCTCTTTGTACAACCATTGCTGAGATATGACGAGAGAAGAAACAGCAGACCTCAGATAGGATTGGCTGGCGTACAAGCCGTGAAGGCCCCAATATGCAAATTTGAATGCCTGAGCCCTCAGATATGATTGGCTGGCTGGGAAGCCGTGCAGGCTCTTATTTGTGAATTTGAATGTCTCAGTCCTCACACAGGATTGGCTGCCTGGGGACCTGGCAGTAATATATAGAAATAGTATGATTAAGCATAAATACTACATTTAGTAGAAATACTATGTTTTAGCACAAATACTATAAAAAGCAGAAATACTATAATTTAGCAGAAATACTATATTAAGCACAAATACTATATTAAGCACAAATACGATGAAAAGCAGAAATACTATAATTTAGCAGAAACACTATATTAAGCACAAATACTATAAAAAGCAGAAATACTATAATGTAGCAGAAATACTATAATTTAGCAGAAATACTATATTAAGCAGAAATACTATATTAAGCAGAAATACTATAAAAAGCAGAAATACTATATTAAGCACAAATCCTATAAAAAGCAGGAATACTATATTAAGCACAAATACTATAAAAAGCAGAAATACTATATTAAGCACAAATCCTATTAAAAGCAGGGACATTATATTAAGCACAAATACTATAAAAAGCAGAAATACTATAATTTAGCAGAAATACTATAAAAGGCAGAAATACTATAATTTAGCAGAAATACTATATTAAGCAAAAAATACTATATTAAGCACAAATACTATAAAAAGCAGAAATATTATAAAAAGCAGAAATAGTATAAGAAGCAGGAATACTATAATTTAGCAGAAATACAATAAAAAGAAGATATACTATAATTTAGCAGAAATACTATATTAAGCACAAATACTATAAAAGGCAGAAATACTATAATTTAGCAGAAATACTATATTAAGCAGAAATACTATAATTTAGCAGAAATACTATAATTAAGCACAAATACTATATTAACCACAAATCCTATAAAAAGCAGAAATACTGTAATTTAGCAGAAATACTATATTAAGCAGAAATATTATAAAAAGCAGAAATACTATAATTTAGCAGAAATACTGTATTAAGCAGAAATACTATATTAAGCAGAAATACTATAAAAAGCAGAAATACTATAAAAAGCAGAAATACTATATTAAGCACAAATACTATATTAAGCACAAATCCTATAAAAAGTAGAAATACTATAATTTAGCAGAAATATTATATTAAGCAGAGAGAGAAGAGGGAGAAGCAAGTTTGTAGGTCAGTCAAGCAGCCTGGGAGCTGCTAAATTTGAATCCACCAATCAGAGAGGCTGTGTACTTTTTCCCGCCAAAACAGGTGCAGCCGTTTTTACACAGGCAGCAGAGAGACAGGATTTTTGCAGTCTATTTCTCATTGTGACGACTACCCTCAAACAAATGACCATAATTTCCTAACCGTAGGGGCTAGAACGGTCATTCTTACACCGTTTTGTTCAGAAGAGATGGGGGAATCTTCAAGTGTTGTCAATTTATCATTAAAATATGAATTATTAAAGATATTTGACTTGTAATGCACCATAACTGAGTAGAGGCGAAGCGAAAACTGCCTTGACTTGCCCTCAAACAATGCTTTCTAACTCTAAATCTATTTGGAGTATCGATATCATTCTTTCACCGTAAGAGACAGCAGGCTTTGGTGAACAGTCATGGAAATTTTCAGGTCTCTCTGGAAATCTATCAAACAGATATGACGAGAGAAAAAAGTTTTTCATTTCCAGAGTTTGAAATTTGAAGAAATCTGAGCGAAGGACGAATTTCCTACCCTCAAACAAACGTAATTCATGGCCAAATGGTAATAGGTGAGAAAATAATTCTTGAACTGTGAGCGTCAGGAGTGTCTGAAGATATATCGGGACAAGCCTCATGTCTTAACTTTGCTTCGTTAAGGAGATATGACGATTCGAATATGCCTCTCATTACAGTAATCAAGCGGTGATTTTGAACAAACTCTCCATTGACCTTCTATGGAGAGTTTTCAGACTTTGTGTTGGTCTGAGGAGATTTGCCAAAATTCTATAAATTCCACAACAATGATAGTGACATTTTCTGAAAGCCAGCAAAAATACCTACGTTTTGATGTATAATTTGTGGAAGTTGAGTGAAAATGGAGCAAGTAGCAAGAAGTTGTTCGGACATGAAGAGAAGACTGCGAAACTTACAGTGCCTCACTTAGAACCAACTGCATAGCAACCATAACAACGCATGTATTTTGTGAAAAATCACAAAGATGAAACTCAAAACTTAAAGAGGGATAAGATGAAAACGGTAACAGATATGAAAAAGCTGAATCATAAATCAATAGCCCAATAATTTGTGAACATTTTAAAGTTTAAATGGAGTTTCTATGTGAAAGTATGAGGAAGTAGTTAAGTTTCAAAAACTATCAAGTTTTAGCAGAATTGCAGAAGTTTCCCATTCATTTCAATGGGACAAATTAAAGGAAAAAAGCTTAATATTTTAAAAAGTATAATAGTTATAAATAGCAAAAATCATAGCAGGAATTAGCAAAAATAGCAGAATAGTTTAAAGTTTGAATGGTGAAAATAGCATAAAAATTGTGGAAGTAGTTAACGGACAAAAAACAGGAGCAACTTGAAGAATAATAATAAAGAACTAGAAAAATTTGCATTTCCTGCGAAAATGCTGTGTGGATGCCTTAATGCTGAAGATGTCTGCTGAAAAAAGCTGAAAAAGTTGCAAAAAAATTTTTGCCCTGAGCAGGATTTGAACCTGGTCCTTCTGGTCCAAAGGCAGCCACTCAGCTCCCTGAGCCAAACGTATACACACAAAGAACAGGTGGAGAGACTAACAATTTTACTGAAATGAGTAGAAGCTGCTGAGAATTGTGCTGATAAGAGGTGAAAAGGCTGAAAACTTTGCAGAAAAGAGTTGAAAGAGCAGAATTTCTGCAGAAAAGATTGAAAGAAGCAGAACATTGCGCTGAAAAGAGAAGAATCAGCAGAATTTCTTCTCAAAAGAGATAAATCAGCAGAATTTGTGCTCAAAAGAGTTTTTTCTGAAAACAGCTGAGATATGTGCTGAAAAGAGGTGAATGAGCAGAATTCTGCTGAAAAGAGTTCAATCAGCAGAATTTCTGCTGAAAAGAGTTCAATCAGCAGAATTCTGCTGAAAAGAGTTCAATCAGCAGAATTCTGCTGAAAAGAGTTCAATCAGCAGAATTTCTGCTGAAAATCGGTTTTTGCTGAAAACAGCTGAAAAAGCTGGGATTTGTGCTTAAAAGTGGTGAAAAAATTTGAAATTCTGCTGAAAAGAGTTCAATGAGCAGAATTTCTGCTGAAAAGAGGTTTTTGCTGAAAACAGCTGAAAAAGCTGGGATTTGTGCTTAAAAGTGGTGAAAAAATTTAAAATTCTGCTGAAAATTGATGAATCAGCAGAATTTGTGCTCAAAAGAGTTTTTTCTGAAAACAGCTGAGATTTGTGCTGAAAAGAGGTGAAAATTCTGCTGAAAAGAGATGAATCAGCAGAATTTGTGCTCAAAAGAGTTTTTTCTGAAAACAGCTGAGATTTGTGCTGATAAGAGGTGAAAAGGCTGAAAATTTTGCTGAAAAGAGTTGAATGAGCAGAATTTCTGCAGAAAAGATGGAAAGAAGCAGAAAATTGCGCTGAAAAGAGGTGAATGAGCAGAATTTCTGCTGAAAAAAGGTGATAAGGCTGAATATTTTGCAGAAGAGGTGAATAAGCAGAATTTGGGCTGAAAAGTGGTGAAAAATGTAAAATTCTGCTGAAAAGAGTTCAATCAGCAGAATTTCTGCTGATAAGAGTTCAATCAGCAGAAATCTGCTGAAAAGAGGTTTTTGCTGAAAACAGCTGAAAAAGCTGGGATTTGTGCGTAAAAGTGGTGAAAAAATTTAAAATTCTGCTGAAAAGAGTTCAATGAGCAGTATTTCTGCTGAAAAGAGTTTAAAAAGTTTAACTGTTAACTGAAAGAAATTGTGCCATAAGCGGGATTTGAACCCGGGCCTCCCAGTCTGAGAACGGATGCTCATCTCACTGAGCTAAAACACAGGTCAACCCGGCAAGGAAAATCAGTGAGGCCACTGATAATGTGGCAGAAAAGGGCAAAAAATATTGCAAAAAAAAATCAATATCTCAAAAAGTATAGAAGTTATGAGCACCAAAAGTCATAGCCGGCATTAGCAGAAAGAGCAGAATTTTTTAAGATTTGAACGGTGCAAATAGCACAAAAACTGAGGGAGTAGTTAGGCGCCAAAAAGTGTACGGAAGCAACCAGAATAATAAAGTAGGATAATAATAAAGACTAGAAAAATTTGCATTTCCTGCGAAAATGCTGTGTGGATGCCTTAACGCTGAAGATGTCTGCTGAAAAAAGCTGAAAAAGTTGAAATGTTGCAAAAAGTTGTATGGCGGTGAAGAAATGTAAAATTCTGCTGAAAATAGGTGAAGAAACAGAAAATTTTCTTGAAAAGTGGTGAAAAGCAAAAAATTCTACTGAAAGGGGCAAAGACGGAGAAATTTTTGCTGAAAAGTGGTGAAAAAAAAAATTGCCCTGAGCAGGATTTGAACTTGACCCTCGTGGTCTCAAGACGGCTATTCATCTCACTGAGCCAAAGTCAACCTCACAAAGAAGAGGTGGAGAAACTGACAATTTTGCTGAAATGAGCAGAATGGCTGAGATTTGTGCTGATAAGAGATGAAAAGGCTGAATGATGGCAATGAGGTGAATGCGCAGAATTTCTGCTCAAAAGAGATGAATCAGCAGAATTTCTGCTCAAAAGAGTTTTTTCTGAAAACAGCTGAGATTTGTGCTGATAGGAGGTGAAAATGCTGAACCAATCAGAGGTATTTCTTCTGTCTGCTTCACCAGGCTGTGTACTTGTATGTATTTCTGCCATGGAGCGTTAACAAGAATCTGAGGTCCATATTAGGAAAGCTGCCAAAATCATAAAACTTTGCAGAAGTGTAATAAATGATCAATATGAATTACTGGTCTGTGATAGTGTATTAATTTGTAGTGAAAAAAAAAATGTGGAAAAGGTGGAATTGAACATACGACCTTTGGGCTTCAAACCCGTGTCATTACCAACTGCGCCACTGGCAAAGAGAGCAGGCACCTGGAAAACAGGTTGATGAGCAGTCAGAATTAGATCGCGGTAAGAGGCGAAAAACGCCGTTTTTTGGAGTTACAAAACGTCGTGTAACTCAAGAACTAGGTGGACTAGAAACATAATTCTTGCACTGGGTGAATCAGCGGACTTTGGTGAACTTTGACTGCGATTTACATAGCTCTTTGTACTTCCGTCGCGGAGATATGACGAGAGAAGAAACGGCTTCATTTTCGGAGTTTGAAAACTGAGAGGAGGACAGATTTCCACTCCTCAAACAAACGTAATTCATGGCTCAACGGTAAGATGACTGTAAAAACTGCTTCGACCGTGAGTGTCAGCAGTGTCTGAAGATGAATTGGCACAAGCCTCATGTCTTAACTTTGCTTCGTTAAGGAGATATGACGATTTGAAAATGCCTTCAGTTTCAGTATTTCAGCTCTGAGTTTCACAACCTCCCCATAGACTTTGAATGGGGAGTTTTTAGACTTCGTGTCACTTCGAGGCAAATTGTGAAAAAAACGTAACTCGCACGATAATTATAGTAACACTGTCTTAAAGCCAGCAAAAATACCTACGTTTTGATGTATAATTTGTGGGGGATGAGTGGAAATTGAGCGAGTAGCAAGAAGTTGTTCAGACATGAAGAGAAAATTCAGAACGCACCAGTGCGCACTCTGAGTTAATTGCATAGCAACCATAGCAACGCATGTATTTTCTGAAAAATCACAAAGCTGCAACTGAAAACTTAAAGAGGCATTAAATGAAAACGGTAACAGATATGAAAAAGCTGAATCACACAGGAATAGCCCAATCATTTGAGAATGTTTTAAAGTTTGAATGGAGTTTCTACGTGAAAGTATGAGGAAGTAGTTAAGTTTTAAAAACACGCAAGTTTTAGCAGAATTGTGGAAGTTTCCCATTCATTTCAATGGGACAAATTAAAGGAAAAAAGCTTAATATTTTAAAAAGTATAATAGTAATAAACAGCAAAAGTCATAGCCGGAAAGAGCAGAAAGAGCAGAACAGTTTAGAGTTTGAACGGAGAAAATCGGCTGAAAACTGAGAGAGTAGTTAAGGGCCAAAAAACGTACGGAAGCAACTAGAATAATAAAGAATAAAGAGAAACAGGAACTCAATAGTGTGGATGCCCTATGAGGGCATCCACACAATAAAGAGAAACAGGAACTCAATAGTGTGGATGCCTTTGAGGGCATCCACACAATAAAGAGAAACAGGAAAACAATAGTGTGGATGCCTTAAAGCAATTTGCATTTCCTGCGAAAATGCAGTGTGGATGCTTTAAAGCTGAAGCTGTCTGCTAAAACTAGCTGAAAAAGCTGAAAAGTTGCAGAAATTGTAAAAACTTTGCAGAAGCAAAGGAACTTTGCTAAAAAGTAATAACTTAGCAGAACTGCAATATCTTAGAGGAAACATAATACTTGGCAGAAATACAATAGCATAGCAGAACTTGGCAGAAATATTGTAACTTACCAGAAACATGATAACTTCTCAAATATACAAGAATTTAGGAGAAATAGTATAAGATAACAGAAAGAATATATTTAGCCAAAAATACTTAAACATTACAGAAACACTATGATTTAGAAAAATAGTACAACATAGCAGAAATACTGTGATTTACCAGAGACACTTTGATGAACTATGAATATTGCAATTTTAAATTAATACTATGTTTTAGCACAAATACTACACAAATTGTATGATTTGGCACAAAAACCATGATTTGGCAAAAATACTATGATTTAGCAGAAATGCTATGATTGAGCAGAAGTACTAAGATGTAGTAAAAGTACTTTGATTTAACAGAAATACAATTATGGAGGAGTAATACTTTAAAATGGGAGAAATATTGATACACACAAACATACACAGAGCCTAAAGGGAACAGTATTCTTGCAAAACGTCGTGTAACTCAAAAGCTAGGTGGAATAGAAGCATAATTCTTGTACTGGGTGAATCAGCGGACTTTGGTGTACTTTGACTGCGATTTTCATTGCTCTTTGTACAACCGTCGCTGAGATATGACGAGAGAAGAAACGGCAGACCTCAGATATGATTGGCTGGCTGGGAAGCCGTGCAGGCCCTGATTTGTAAATTTGAATGTCTCAGTTCTCACAGAGGATTGGCTGCCTGGGGACCTGGCAGTAATATATAGAAATAGTATGATTAAGCATAAATACTACATTTAGTAGAAAGACTATGTTTTATCACAAATACTATAAAAAGCAGAAATACTTTAATTTAGCAGAAATACTATATTAAGCACAAATACTATAAAAAGCAGAAATACTATGAAAAGCAGAAATACTATAATTTAGCAGAAATACTATATTAAGCAGAAATACTATAAAAATCAGAAATCCTATAAAAAGCAGAAGTACTATAATTTAGCAGAAATACTGTGATTTAGCACAAATACTATATTATGCACAAATACTATATTAATCACAAATACTATAAAAAGCAGAAATATTATAAAAAGCAGAAATACTATATTAAGCACAAATACTATAAAAAGCAGAAATCCTATAAGAAGCACAAATACTATAAAAAGCAGAAATACTATAAAAAGCACAAATACTATAATTTAGCAGAAATACTGTATTAAGCAGAAATACTATATTAAGCACAAATATTATAAAAAGCAGAAATACTATATTAAGCACAAATCCTATATCAAAAGGCTTTCTCTCTCTCTCTCTCCCTCTCTCTCTCTCTGTCTCACACACACACACACACACACACACACACACACACACACACAGAGGGAGAGAGAAGCAACTCTGTAGGTCAGTCAAGCAGCCTGGGAGCTGCTGAATTTGAATCCACCAATCAGAGAGGCTGTGTACTTTTTCCCGCCAAAACAGGTGCAGCCGTTTTTACACACACAGCAGAGACAGGATTTTTGCAGTCTATTTCTCATAGTGAGGACTACCCTCCAAACAAATGGCCATAGTTTTCCTAACCGTAGAGAACGGTAATTCTTACACCGTTTTGTTCAGAAGAGATGGGGGAATCTTCAAGTGTTGACAATTTATCATTAAAATATGAATTATTAAAGATATTTGACTTGTAATGCACCATAACTGAGTTGAGGCTAAGCGAAAACTGTCTTGACTTTTGATTTAGCAGATATACTATACTGTAATCAGCACATATACTGTAACATGACAGAAATTCCTCCACTTAGTAGTAATACTATAACATAACACAAATGTTATGATTTGGCACAAAAACCATGATTTGGCAAAAATACTATGATTGAGCAGAAGTACTATGATTGAGCAGAAGTACTAAGATGTAGTAAAAGTACTTTGATTTAACAGAAATACAATTATGGAGGACTAGTACTTTAAAATGGGAGAAATATTGATACACACACACATACACAGAGCCTACAGGGAACAGTATTTGTGCCATGGAGTGTTAACAAGAATCTGAGGTCCATATTAGAAAAGCTGGTAAAATGATAAAAGTTTGCAGAATTGTAATAAATGATTAATATAAATTACTGGTCTGTGATAGTGTATTAATTTGTAGGGAGAAAAACATGTTGATCAAGGTGGGATTGAACCCACGACCTTTTGGTTGAAGACCTGTGTCATTAACAACTGCGCCACTGGGAAAGAGAGCGGGCGCCTGGAAAACAGGGTGATGAGCAGTCAGAATTAGATCGCGGTGAGGGGCGAAAAAACGCTGTTTTTTGGAGTTACAAAACGTCGCGTAACTCAAAAACTAGGTGGATTAGAAGCATAATTCTTGTACTGGGTGAATCAGCAGACTTTGGTGCACTTTGACTGCGATTTTCATTGCTCTTTGTACAACCGTCGCGGAGATATGACGAGAGAAGAAACGGCAGACCTCAGATATGATTGGCTGGTTGGGAAGCCGTGCAGGCCCTGATTTGTAAATTTGAATGTCTCAGTTCTCACAGAGGATTGGCTGCCTGGGGACCTGGCAGTAGTATATAGAAATAGTATGATTAAGCATAAATACTACATTTAGTAGAAAGACTATGTTTTATCACAAATACTATAAAAAGCAGAAATACTTTAATTTAGCAGAAATACTATATTAAGCACAAATACTATAAAAAGCAGAAATACTATGAAAAGCAGAAATACTATAATTTAGCAGAAATACTATATTAAGCAGAAATACTATAAAAATCAGAAATCCTATAAAAAGCAGAAGTACTATAATTTAGCAGAAATACTGTGATTTAGCACAAATACTATATTATGCACAAATACTATAAAAAGCAAAAATATTATAAAAAGCAGAAATATTATAATTTAGCAGAAATATTACACTAAGCACAAATACTATAATTTAGCAGAAATACTGTATTAAGCAGAAATAGTATAAAAAGCAGAAATACTATAATTTAGCAGAAATACTATAATTTAGCAGAAATACTATAAAAAGCAGAAATACTATAATTTAGCAGAAATACTATATTAAGCAGAAATACTATATTAAGCAGAAATACTATAAAAAGCAGAAATAGTATAATTTAGCAGAAATACTATAATTTAGCAGAAATACTATAAAAAGCAGAAATACTATAATTTAGCAGAAATACTATATTAAGCAGAAATACTATAAAAAGCAGAAATACACACACACACACACACACACACACACAAACACACACAAAAAGAGAGAGAAGCAACTTTCTAGGTCAGTGAAGCAGCCTGGGAGCTGCTGAATTTGAATGCACCAATCAGAGAGGCTGTCTACTTTTTCCCGCCAAAACAGGTGCAGCCGTTTTTACACACACAGCAGAGACAGGATTTTTGCAGTCTATTTCTCATAGTGAGGACTACCCTCCAAACAAATGGCCATAGTTTCCTAACCGTAGGGGCTAGAACGGTAATTCTTACACCGTTTTGTTCAGAAGAGATGGGGGAATCTTCAAGTGTTGACAATTTATCATTAAAATATGAATTATTAAAGATATTTGACTTGTAATGCACCATAACTGAGTAGAGTCAAGCGAAAACTGCCTTGACTTGCCATCAAACAACGCTTTCTAACTCTAAATCTATTTGGAGTATCGATATCATTCTTTCACCGTAAGAGACAGCAGGCTTTGGTGAACAGTCATGGAAATTTTCAGGTCTTTGTGGAAATCCATTAAAAAGATATGACGAGAGAAAAAAGTTGTTCATTTCCAGAGTTTGAAAGCTGAAGAAATCTGAGCGAAGGACGAATTTCCTACCCTCAAACAAACGTAATTCATGGCCAAATGGTAATAGGTGAGAAAATAATTCTTGAATTGTGAGCGTCAGGAGTGTCTGAAGATATATCGGGACAAGCCTCATGTCTTAACTTCGCTCCGTTAAGGAGATATGACGATTTGAATATGCCTCTCATTACAGAAATCAAGCGGTGATTTTGAACAAACTCTCCATTGACTTTCTATGGAGAGTTTTGAGACTTTGTGTTGGTCTGAGGAGATTTGCCAAAATTCTATAAATTCCACAACAATGATAGTGACATTTTCTGAAAGCCAGCAAAACTACCTACGTTTTGATGTATAATTTGTGGAAGTTGAGTGAAAATTGAGCAAGTAGCAAGAAGTTGTTCGGACTTAACTTAACTTAACTTAAAGTGGCTCACTTAGAACCAACTGCATAGCAACCATAACAACCCATGTATTTTCTGAAAAATCACAATTTTGCAACTCAAAACTTTAAGAGGGATAAAAGTAAAACGGTAAAAGATTTGAAAAAGCTGAATCATACATTAATAGCCCAATAATTTGTGAACATTTTAAAGTTTAAATGGAGTTTCTATGTGAAAGTATGAGGAAGTAGTTAAGTTTCAAAAAAAAGCAAGTTTTAGCAGAATTGCAGAAGTTTCCCATTCATTTCAATGGGACAAATTAAAGGAAAAAAGCTTAATATTTTAAAAAGTATAATAGTTATAAATAGCAAAAATCATAGCAGGAATTAGCAAAAATAGCAGAATAGTTTAAAGTTTGAATGGTGAAAATAGCACAAAAATTGTGGAAGTAGTTAACGGACAAAAAACAGGAGCAACTTGAAGAATAATAATAAAGAACTAGAAAAATTTGCATTTCCTGCGAAAATGCAGTGTGGATGCTTTAAAGCTGAAGCTGTCTGCAAAAACTAGCTGAAAAAGCTGAAAAGTTGCAGAAATTGTAAAAACTTTGCAGAAGCAAAATAACTTTGCTAAAATGTAATAACTTGGCAGAACTGCAATATCTTAGAGGAAACATAATACTTGGCAGAAATACAATAGCATAACAGAACTTGCCAGAAATATTGTAACTTACCAGAAACATGATAACTTC
This sequence comes from Neolamprologus multifasciatus, assembly GCF_963576455.1. Lineage (NCBI taxonomy): Eukaryota > Metazoa > Chordata > Actinopteri > Cichliformes > Cichlidae > Neolamprologus > Neolamprologus multifasciatus. Next base: position 42,063,282 of record NC_140445.1, on the reverse strand, counting down.
TCAAATATACAAGAATTTAGGAGAAATAGTATAAGATAACAGAAAGAATATATTTAGCCAAAAATACTTAAAGATTACAGAAACACTATGATTTAGAAAAATAGTACAACATAGCAGAAATACTGTGATTTACCAGAGACACTGTGATGAACTATGAATATTGTAATTTTAAATTAATACTATGTTTTAGCACAAATACTATAATTTGGCAGAAATACTATCATTTGGCAGAAATACTATGTTTCAGCACAAATACTCTGGTTTAGCACAAATATTATAACATAGCAGAAATACAATTATATAGCAGAAATGCTATATTTAGAAAGAAAAATATAATATAGTAGAAATAATATGATTTAGCAGAAATACTGTAATCAGCACATATACTGTAACATGACAGAAATTCCTCCACTTAGTAGTAATACTATAACATAACACAAATGTTATGATTTGGCACAAAAACCAGGATTTGGCAAAAATACTATGATTTAGCAGAAATACTATGATTGAGCAGAAGTACTAAGATGTAGTAAAAGTACTTTGATTTAACAGAAATACAATTATGGAGGAGTAATACTTTAAAATGGGAGAAATATTGATACACACACACATACACAGAGCCTAAAGGGAACAGTATTTGTGCCATGGAGTGTTAACAAGAATGTGAGGTCCATATTAGAAAAGCTGGTAAAATGATAAAAGTTTGCAAAATTGTAATAAATGATGAATATGAATTACTGGTCTGTGATAGTGTATTAATTTGTAGGGAAAAAAACATGTTGACCAAGGTGGAATCGAACCAACGACCTTTGGCTTGCAGACCCATGTCACTACCACCTGCGCCACTATGAAAGAGACTGGGCGCCTGGAAAACAGGTTGATGAGCAGTCAGAATTAGATTCTGGTGTGAGGCGAAAAACGCCGTTTTTTGGAGTTACAAAATGCCGTGTAACTCAAAAACTAGGTGGACTAGAAACATAATTCTTGTACTGGGTGAATCAGCGGACTTTGGTGTACTTTGACTGCGATTTTCATTGCTCTTTGTACAACCGTTGCTGAGATATGACGAGAGAAGAAACGGCAGACCTCAGATATAATTGGCTGGCTGGGAAGCCGTGCAGGCCCTGATTTGTAAATTTCAGGGCTAAATGTCTCAGTCCACAGAGGATTGGCTGCCTGGGGACCTGGCAGTAATATATAGAAATAGTATGATTAAGCATAAATACTACATTTAGTAGAAATACTATGTTTTAGCACAAATACTACAAAAAGCAGAAATACTATAATTTAGCAGAAATACTATATTAAGCACAAATACTAAATGAAGCACAAATACTATAATTTAGCAGAAATACTATAATTTAGCAGAAATACTATATTAAGCACAAATCCTATAAAAAGCAGAAATACTATAATTTAGCAGAAATACTATAATTTAGCACAAATACTATATTAAGCACAAATCCTATATTAAGCACAAATCGTATAAAAAGCAGAAATACTATAATTTAGCAGAAATACTATAATTTAGCAGAAACACTATAATTTAGCAGAAATACTATAAAAAGCAGAAATACTGTAATTTAGCAGAAACACTATATTAAGCACAAATACTATAAAAAGCAGAAATACTATAATGTAGCAGAAATACTATAAAAAGCAGAAATACTATAAAAAGCAAAAATACTATATTAAGCACAAATCCTATAAAAAGCAGAAATACTATATTAAGCACAAATCTTATAAAAAGCAGAACTACTATATTAAGCACAAATACTATAAAAAGCAGAAATACTATATTAAGCACAAATCCTATTAAAAGCAGAAATAGTATAATTTAGCAGAAATACTATAAAAAGCAGAAATACTATATTAAGCACAAATCCTATTAAAAGCAGAAATAGTATAATTTAGCAGAAATACTATAAAAAGCAGAAATACTATAATTTAGAAATACTATAACACACACAGAAAGAGAGAGAAGCAACTTTATAGATCAGTCAAGCAGCCTGGGAGCTGCTGGATTTGAATCAACCAATCAGAGATGCTGTGTACATTTTCCCGCCAAAACAGGTGCAGCCGTTTTTACACACACAGCAGAGAGACAGGATTTTTGCAGTCTATTTCTCATAGTGAGGACTACCCTCCAAACAAATGGCCATAATTTCCTAACCGTAGGGGCTAGAATGGTCATTCTTACACCGTTTTGTTCAGAAGAGATGGGGGAATCTTCAAGTGTTGACAATTTATCATTAAAATATGAATTATTAAAGATATTTGACTTGTAATGCACCATAACTGAGTAGAGGCTAAGCGAAAACTGCCTTGACTTGCCCTCAAACAACGCTTTCTAACTCTAAATCTATTTGGAGTATCGATATCATTTTTTCACCGTAAGAGACAGCAGGCTTTGGTGAACAACCATGGAAATTTTCAGGTCTTTGTGGAAATCTATCAAAAAGATATGACGAGAGAAAAAAGTGGCTCATTTCCAGAGTTTGAAATCTGAAGAAATCTGAGCGAAGAATGAATTTCCTACCCTCAAACAAGTCTAACTCATCTCAGAACGGTAATAGGTGAGAAAAAAATTCTTGAATTGTGAGCGTCAGGAGTGTCTGAAGATATACTGGGACAAGCCTCATGTTTTAACTTCGCTTCGTTAAGGAGATATGACGATTCGAATATGCCTCTCATTAGAGAAATCCAGCGGTGATTTTGAACAAACTCTCCATTGACTTTCTATGGAGAGTTTTCAGACTTTGTGTTGGTCTGAGGAGATTTGCCAAAATTCTATAAATCCCACAACAATGATATTGACATTTCCTGAAAGCCAGCAAAAATACCTACGTTTTGATGTATAATTTGTGGGAGTTGAGTGAAAATTGAGCAAGTAGCAAGAAGTTGTTCGGACATGAAGAGAAAATTGCCAAAGGTACAGCGGCTCACTTAGAACCAACTGCATAGCAACCATAACAACGCATGTATTTTGTGAAAAATCACAAAGATGAAACTCAAAACTTGAAGAGGGATAAGATGAAAACAGTAACAGATATGAAAAAGCTGAATCATACATGAATAGCCCAATAATTTGTGAACATTTTAAAGTTTGAATGGTTGTTCTAGGTGAAAGTATGAGGAAGTAGTTAAGTTTCAAAAACAAGCAAGTTTTAGCAGAATTTTGGAAGTTTTCCATTCATTTCAATGGGACAAATTAAAGGAAAAAAGCTTAATATTTTAAAAAGTATAATAGCAAAAAATAGCAAAAGTCATAGCTGGAATTAGCAGAAATAGCAGAATAGTTTAAATTTTGAACGGTGAAAATCGGCTGAAAATTGTGGAAGTAGTTAAGTGCCAAAAAACGTACAAAAAGTGGCAACTAGAATAATAATAATAAAGTATAAAGAATAAAGAGAAACAGGAAAACAATAGTGTGGATGCCTTAAAGCATCCACACAATAAAGAGAAACAGGAAAACAATAGTGTGGATGCCTTAAAGCATCCACACAATAATAATAAAGAATAAAGAGAAACAGGAAAACAATAGTGTGGATGCCTTAAAGCATCCACACAATAATAAAGAATAAAGAGAAACAGGAAAACAATAGTGTGGATGCCTTAAAGCATCCACACAATAATAATAATAAAGATTAGAAGAACAATACTGTGAATGCTTTTCAAGCATTCACACTAATAATAAAACACTTTAAGATGCCACTTAATTAAATTTTTGTTTATTACCACGTGTGAACATAATTGAAAGGTCTATGTCAGTCATCTGTGTTGGTTACTGAACACATCGATGTGCCTTCGGCCAAATATTAAAAGACACCTTTTGTGTTTTAGAGTGAATATAAGATGTACTATGATAGATTTAGTTTTTTGAAGATGGGTTTCCAGCATTCAACTGTCTGGAGTAATGGAGTAATGAGCCTTAACCATTACTGTGTGTAGAAATTTTCTTTGGTAAAATGGTAAATGGCCTGTATTTGTATAGCGCTTTTCTAGTCCCTAAGGACCCCAAAGCGCTTTACACAACCAGTCATTCACCCATTCACACACACATTCACACACTGGTGATGGCAAGCTACATTGTAGCCACAGCCACCCTGGGGCGCACTGACAGAGGCGAGGCTGCCGGACACTGGCGCCACCGGACCCTCTGACCACCACCAGTAGGCAACGGGTGAAGTGTCTTGCCCAAGGACACAACGACCGAGACTGACCAAGCCGGGGCTCGAACCGGCAACCTTCCGATTACAAGGCGAACTCCCAACCCTTGAGCCACGATCGCCCCACTATACTATACTTTACTGTGCCCAAGATTTTTTTAAATGTAAACTTAATGTTGGGTTTATGAAACATGCACTGAGCAGTCTTGTTCTTCAACTGTGCATGTGTTGGTGAATAATTTCTTTTTATAGGGAAACAGATTTGAGGTGCAGCGGAACAAGTAGTGACAACATTGCAAGAGAGAAGCCTCTACTGCTACGAAAACAAAGCAGAGAGAAAGAGAGAATGATAGTGTTCAAGGAAGAAACCACATAATAAGAAACTGAAAACAGGCGGAGAACAAGGGTCGCCTTATCTCCCAGCCCAAGACAAAAGAATCAGAGCATTTACTAAAAGAAATCATCTGTCATCCAACATCTGTTTAGTGCCACTAAATTAGACTGTATGAACAAATGTTTTTTGTTCATGGCTGTTTATCAAACATGAACAAAGAACAAAAATCCAATACAAAAAACAAAACAAAACAATACAAAAAATTGCTTAAGTTACTTTCCCCTAATAGATTTCTGCGTTAAAAACATGCACACACAAGGAGACAAGTCTTAATAACTTGAATTTAACATTCAGATGAAAGGTCATCTCTCTGTAATACCAGCAAAAACACATGCATGTTTGTAACACTGACGTCAGGCAACAACAATTTTAATCCAATATTGGCAAGAAAAAGGTTCCTTTAAATGTAGCAGTGACAGGAAGTGCACTAATTTTAGCGTGGGAGGAACCAGTGAGGGTTTAAACTGTCTCTCACAGTCACTGGTCAGGGCAGTTTTTTAAAAAATATTATTATTATTTCAAGTACATATACAAATACGGCAATCAGTGCTGCACAAATTCAAAGGATTACAATGAATTGCCAGAAAGAACAGTGATTACAGTAACAATGTAATCATATAAAACAGAAATAATGAATTTTTACATCAATATAGATGTGTAAAAATGACCAAGATGCAAAATTGAGTGAAATGCTGCCTATTAGAGAAAACAAAACAAAACAGACAAACAAAAACAAAGGGGAAAAATATATAAAGTTTCAGTTATTCAATTCAGTGGGAAGATGCTTAAGAATATCATATAGTTTTTGTGGTTTATAAGTAATTTAAGGATTTTATATATAGTTTCAATTTGTATAAGAAAGTAACAAACCTGGGGATGTTTTGGTAAATCTACATTTGTGTATGAAAAAATTTGCTATACATAAAATAACATTATCCATCCAACATTGTCCATCCTTCTTATACTGGTCAGGACCAGTTGCCACAGTGACAAAACAGAATTGTACCACTCTGCTGCCATCTCCCAGACTCCGCTGTTTTAGAACAGCGCATGCGCTGGCCGTGACGTCTCGTGACGTGACATTTGAAATGAGCCGGGAAAGTAGCTACTGAGGAAGACTACGATGAAGTGAGAGCAGCTAAACGTGTGAGTGAGCTTAATAATACACTGCGCAATAATACACTGTGTGTACAGGTGTGGGGACGGGATGGCGCTTATGGCAAAGGTTACGCTTCCACCTTCAGTCTGTTCCTACTTGTTACTAACTTCATGGGTTCATAAGATCTCTGTCATACGCTCGTCCCTTAAACAGTGTACATGCTGTATATGCTCTCATATAGAAAGACTTGTTTGACAACCCGAGCGTACCGATCACGCGCACGGATAGGTTGTTGGCAGTAGAAGCAAACAGGTTTCCGACATCAGTTAGCTGTAACTGCACTGCGTGTGGCTGGCTTTTATAGCTCTTGACCCTTACATTTCAGTGGTCTTCTCCTTCCCTGTCGTTGCTCTCTCTCTCGTTCACTCAGAGTAATGGTGAATTAATAAGTTGTCCTTGTGTAGCGCTTTGTCTTAACACGTAATTTTATGTATTTTCCACAGACTTCCTGTAAATGTTTCAGAATAAGAGCTTGGTTAAGAAATGACGGTGCATTGAAACAGTAACGCCCCTTTAATTTGAAACAGCTACCGGAAGTGCCGAGTTTGTATAAACAAACAAGACTGTAATATGGGTTTTGACAGCATATAAGCAGGAGCCAGACCTTTGGTTTTAGCTGTCCTTTCATTGACGCCTATTAAAGTTTATAAGCTGATCTTTTAATAAGTGTTTGACCTGTTTGTTAATCCGTGTGTGGACGTATTCCGGTAACTACGAACAGCACATGGAGTTCATAATTATCAAACTGTCAAAATATAACGTACGTTGAGAAAACGCTGACCATTTGTGTATTATTCCACTGGTTTACTCTTCAGATCTCTCTCATAGTGCATTGTCATATTCATGCTACCTTGGTCCATCAAAATTGTCAAAGTGTTTGAATGGAGCCATGAGGGTCATCAGTGTAAAAGTGATGTGTGTCTGACATAATGCGCTCGCTTTAGGAGATGGATGGAGCAGCAGTCTCACATGTCCCATGTCTACAACTTAAATGTTTAAGGTTTTAGAGAAGCAATGTTTTTCGATCTAATTTTCATTGATTTTCATTTTCTTCTCCTTAAGCAGTTTGATATCATCAAAGTTCTACTTTAGTTTTGTGCATGACCTTCACCTGCATGCTTGACAGGTTAGAATTTTAAATTCCAATTTTAATGGTTTTAATTTGACCCTGTTTCAGAAAAATGGGCGACCTCGAGGATATCAGCCACCACATTCATGACAGAATAACTTCTATAAAACACATGCTGGATCTGTCAGTTATTGGTATGACATGTCCACTTGTATGAGACTGATGATAGTATTTGCATCCATGGGAACCACTGCTAAGTTTTGTGACATAAAATGTCCCTCCGCATACAGAATTGCCTCAAAACAAGATGAAGAAACTTGGACAAGAACTGTTTGCCCTGGAGAGACTTCTGGAGGAGTTTGAAAAAGGCATTGACCGGCAGAAGGAGCACCTGAAGCATCTCAAGGTAAAGTAGAGCCGTTTGTTTATCTGTTGGAACAAACAAGTCCAACATTCACACCAATAAAGAAGAATAAGCTGTGACCGCCATAACTAATTTTAACTACTGCATAAACCAGTTAGTCACTGATACATGCCATCCAGTCAAGCCCCTGAAGTGATATTCATTTTTAGCATGAATGTCTTGTTTTTCCTTTGCTCAGAGTGGACCTTCAGGGGTGACTACATGCACAACATAGAAATTCATTTCTCCTGACAGTTTGATCAGCAAAATGGCTTTTAAATGTTTTCTAAATGAAAACCTAGATAAACAAAATTTAGTTTCCTTAAAAAGCACCCTTTGAGGATGCCAGAATTTTGTGAATGCAGGAAACATGGCAGAGATGAAAACAAATAATGAAATCATCCGGAGTAAAACATTAAGTGAGCGGAGGGTTTTAGGGTTTGACAGTCTCTTTTTCTCACTCAGGAACTTGATGAGGTTTTCCAGAAGCATCTGCAGGATGTTCAGCACATTAAGAACAACATCCCTCCACACATGCCCCGGAAGAAGGGCCTGCTCAAGTGAGAATACCGGCATTGCTTACTTATGTTTTTTTAATGGAAAATGGGGGATTTTATTTTGGATAAAGCAGTATTTCTCTAATGATCTATGAATCAAATATATTTGGCAACCCGCTTCAGCATTTTTACCTTTTTTGTTATGTTACCCTTTCAACAGAATGTTGTTTGTGCTTAATTTTTTACTTCTCTTTGTTTGAAAAATTGGCACTAACTATCCAGCCCGGTCCTTCCTGTCATGGATTTCCATACTGCCTGCTTCTCTGCTCAGACTGCTGTTGTAGCAGTCTTTGATATCACTCAGATGCTGAACCACAACTCCCGGTGTTACCATCCAGCTCATGGGGGGCAGCAGGAAGCAGTTGTTGTTGTTGCTCTCTGGAGATCCATCGGATCATGTGCTGCTAAGTGGAGCTTACCAATGCTTCAAGCAGAACTGCAGATGGATTAAGACAACTGACTTCATTACTCTGCTGTTAATCAAAAAGTGCTTGGTTGTTTTCCCCCTGCTCTTCTCAGCATAAAAACAAACGCATTATGTTTGCTTTCAAATGTTGCTGTACCTTGGTTGTAGAGCCCACCACCTTACAAAATATGCAAATGCTTATGATCTGTTATTTTCCAGAGGAAGCGAACCTGCAATAAATCAGAAAGAAGCTGTAGAGGTTCAGCCAGCAGAAAAAAAGAGCAGCAAGAGTTTTGTCAGAGAGATGGAGTTCGTCACTATGCCAGAGTTTGAGAGCATCCCTCAGTAAGTATAATCAATCACTGTAATTCAAAATGACCTTATGTATGATGATCACCTTTGTGAAACCCACTTAAACTTTGCTTTGGATCACCTTCCGTTTCATTGCAGTCATTCAGGTGCACTTATCCAGTCCAAAGGACATCCCGATATCCTTGCTTTATATCTTGGTGTGGTGGAGCAGTGAGTCAATATCTCGCTTATTCCTGGCCTGCAGGACTAAGCGTCTAAGCTCTGGCTGGATCTGCCCTTGTGCTTTTGTGCTTGTGCTACCCACCAGAGCTCATTTAGAGACTTCTTGTACCTCTTATTCATGTAGGACCTGTGTGTCATGACACCCTTCTGCATTTCTGTTAGTGGCTGACATCCTTCCTGAGTTCTCTGATTTTATGACTTCCAGCCGTCATCATAGGGCAGTCTGGCTACAGTCAGCTCAGCAGATGTCATTGGTGGCTGGGCCTCATCTAGTTCGGTTACACTGCTCTATTCGTCCATGGTTGGCTCATTATGCCCATACCGCTCACTATTGCTCCCATAACAGCTGAAGACATAACATGAAACGTGTTTTTCTGATGTGTGTTCATACAGGTACATGAAAGGACGTGTGACATATGAGCAGCTCAATGCAGCAGTGCAGAGCATCAATGCTGCTGTAGCAGCCAAGTACAAGATTGTCCATCAGTCCTTGAAAACACTCAACAATCACTCACGAAAGCTGCACCAGCGCTTTAAGGACCAAGAGACCAAAGATACAAAAGGTATCCTGCAAGCCAAAATTGTGTGCTACTTGTGTACGTCTCAGGAAGACAGAATGGGCGTGTAGGTTTTCAGTCATAGAGGTCATGTTAGTCCAAAGAGCTTTCTTTCTTACCAAGCTCCTTAGTTTGCAACAGAAGTCTTTCTTGCTTTAAGATCACATTTTAGAATCATTGTGAAGGTTTTGCTGATCACTTTGAAAGCATCTCTGGGTTTTTCCCCCAAGACAGTGAAAATGTTAGACTTCAGTATTTGATATGTTGTCTTTTTAGTGTTTTCAGCTAAGCATAGGCTTTTAATGATCCACAGACCATTCTTCTGAGTGGGGCATGAGTCATATAAAGCGATGTAAAAATCATTTTTGGACTAAACAGAGCAAACAAAACTGTACTGAAAATTAAAAAACAAAGGATACCGGTGTTATACTTGCTTGTTTTTCTTTTGCTTTCAGCTTTGTGGGCGAATCATTAAATGAACCCACATCTCAGATATTTGAGATCACTTTTTTCAACTGGCTCTTTATAAGTACATTATCACATCCATATTGGTCAGTTTCTGAGAAAAGATTGTTTGTAAAACACAAAAGTTTCAGTTGTGCTTAAATGTTTTGCAGGTCAGTATTTTGTGGTGGAGGATGACATTCGTGAATTTACCCAGATGAAGGTGGACAAACGCTTTCAGGGGATTCTGAACATGCTGCGACACTGCCAGCGCCTGCGAGAGCTCCGAGGGGGAGGACTCACCCGCTACATGCTGCTATGAAAAAGACGCTTTCAGTTAGTTTTTCCTTTTCTCTAGTACACTGCCATATTTGTAAATGGCTTACATAGGTAAATGTCATTTGTTGTGATAGGTAGACATACCAAACATTTAACACGCTTCTGGTATATATATATGTTTACGTACTTAAACTTCTATGTGTATGTTGTATTGTCATATAGTGTAATAATAGATACTAGTAATAATAAATGGCACATTTTCTCTTCTGTATCATTATGTTGTAATAATGTAATAATATCTTTACATGTCTGAAAGCTTGGTTATGATTAAATTGCTTTTTGTGTTTTTTGAGACTTCATTCAGAGATTTATAGCCCTTTTCCACTAGCACCTCTGCTCAACTCCATTTCAGTCGTTTTCCATTACAATTAAGTACCACCTATTGTGCATGAGGTCATTACAGCAACTTTCCTGAAACTCCTGCGATATCATTTGTAAGCAACACAAACATCACAAGAATGGAAGATGTCGTAGCAATAGTTGCTCTCAAGACGCTAGCAGAGCCAAAGACCACAAACCTGCCACAAGGTTAGACAAAGGGTAATGCTGTCTGCTCTGGGACTACACCAGGGTTAACTGGTAGTGGTTTATGGAATAAAAATTCTGTTCCAGACTGAAAACTTTATATTCCAGAGGCCGCTGGATTAAAATGGAGGCTCTCTTTGTTGGTGCCATGGTGAATCCTGGTATCAGAGCTCCAATGGTCATTCATTATCTTACTTTAATGCGTGACTGGTAGAATAACTCACATGCTTAACTCTGGAAGAACACACTCCGAGTTGATTAAAGTAAAGGTGATCAATCTCTTGTTACTCAGAACAGAAGCTATGGTCAGGCTCAGTTTGTGTAACAGGCTGAAAGTCTGTTTCCAGGTCCTCATGGACCTGGAAACAGCTCAGCACAGTGAGCCGTGTCTGCCTCTGTGAGGGAGCAACAGGCTGATTTCTGCCTCAAACCACCGCAGAGAGGTAAGCAGAGCCGCACAGCAGGGCAGCTGTCCGCAAACAAAGCGCTTGTCCTGGTGTGTGTGTGTGTGTGTGTGTGTTTGTTTGTGCGCGCTGTTTGGTTCTCGGTCAGCCTTCAGTTAAGCTTTCAGCTTCTCCAGTTTTGGAGAAGCTGAAAGCAAATATCATAAAGCGTCTTAGTAAGGTATGGAAAAAGCCCTCTGAAAATGCAGAATACTTACTATAAAAACACAAATAATCCGATAAAGTAAAACAGTATGGTAGAGCTCACTAAACCCATTAGAGAATAATTAGGAAAATGTAAAAGGTTTAAAATAAGGTGCAGTAAAAATATATGAGGAGTGAGGAGAGAACAGGAGTCTGCTGGGCAGATGTCACACGAGGTATGAAAGAGTTCATGCAGGTTTTGAAGAGCTGATTACTGACACACACAGCTATGCTCTGGGTGTATGAGGCCTGATGGGCGGGAGCTTTGCAATCTGGCCATTCTCTTTCCAGCTGTTAGCTTTTCTCTCTCAGTACAGTTGAGCTGCTTGCTCAGCACAGGCATGCTTCCATTCATGCCAACCTTTCCTGCTCCAACCCCGGAGGTGAAAAGATCATCACCACCATCGCTCATACTCACTTTATTAAGCAGTTGTTCCTGCACTGCAGACAGTGCATTTCTGTCTATTCATTTGGCAGAAAAATTTTAATTACCACTTCTAACAGTGGTAGAAAACACCCTCTTCCTTTGAGGCCTAACCCACTGCGTCAGTGGTCCAGGTAGAGGGTCGCCACAGCGCATCATCTGCCTGCATCTGACCCTTTTCCATGTAACATCCTCCACTTGTTAGCGCAACCTCTGCAAGTTCTCCTTCACTGCATCCATCAATCCACTCTGAGCTCTTCCTCATTTCCTCCTGCCTGGCAGCTCTAGATTGAGCATCCTTTGTTCAAACCAGCTCAGCGTCGCTTTTCTTGTTGCAATGTGTCTCTCACAAATCATGACACTCATTACCACTCACTCCACCCTGTCTTGACTCTCTTCTTCACCTCTCTTGTACACTTTGCTTTAGAAGGTTGATCTCAATGATTGTAGGGTCTGTCTTACAATATAAAGCATACCTCCACCTCTCCAGGCTCTCCTTCACCTGCTCTCTGTTCTCACTACAAATAGCTATGTCGTCTGCAAACATCACAGATCCACAGAGCCTTCTGCGTGAGCTCATCTGTCACCTTATGTGTCACTTCTGACTTCTGAGATGACCAAAAGTTTACAAAGTGAATTTAATATGTTATTTGTTTGGACCCAAACTGTGTGATTGAGCCTGTGAATTCATTAGAGAGCTGCTTTCACATAGAGTTGTGTAGGCTCAAAAGTCATGCTTTAGTTACAGATTGTTCCCTGCTGACCAGCTTTAAGGCACTTTCATGTTGGCTTCACTTCTCAGATCAAGAAGCTGTCCATCTTTTATACCACTTGAGCTTGTGTTTATGTAATTCACATTCGGCTCACGCTGCCTTTTGACTTTTCCTTCAACTCATCACCTTTTCCATCAAGACAAATTAAACATGATTAGGAAAAGGCAGATGAGGGAATCTGTTGATGAGCTAATAAGGGTTAAGAGGTTTACCACAGAAGAAGAACCAAGCAGTTGGACATTCTCTGTTCTTGCTTTAGAGCCTAACGGAGAGACCGTATTGATCATGGTCTTAGCTGCTCTTCCGCACACAGTTAGTGAGCAGCTGGAACGTCTGTCTGTTTCAGATCAAGTGTGGAAACCGGGGAATCTGCAAAATGAGCAGGCCTCCTTCATGCTGACAGACGGGCGGAGTGCTGTGTGGATGTTTCAGAAATCATCTGTGGCTGTCAAGCACTCCTATTTAGAGCTTTATCTTAGAGGCTCTTTAAAAGGCAGAAGCACACACTGTTGCTTTTCTCCGGTCTGTCTGTGGCTCTGTCACACAGCAGTCAGCCGTGCTATGTGGGGTTAACCAGTGCTGCATGCTTTACTGTTGAGTCATGCTCTCTCACTCTGCTAGCATGTCTTCTGAACACTGTATTTGTTGTTCTGAGTCGTACTTGTTCTGGGTGTTGTGATGCACAGCAGTGCAGTGTGTGCTTTCTTAAATAAATGATTGCGTGAGACATAATGCAGATGAATGCTACTTGCTTTACTTTCTCGTTAGTGTGACCTTGAAGTTGACAGGAACTAGAGAACAGAGTACAGACTAATGTTCCAGCTGCAGTCCAAGACAGTGGAGTTTGAGTCCATCCAACCACAGGAGGACAGACCGTGCGGAGAGGCAGCTAGGTGATACTGAGGTCAGCCGGTAAGAAAACATGAGATGGAAACAGCTGACTCCCTGATATGTTGGCTGTTCTTCATTTCTAGCTTTTTATCTTATTTCTCTCGGGCTCCTTAGCTAGTTAGCAGCAGCTAAAATTTCTTAAAAGCTAAGTTGATGGCCAGTGACAGTGTTCTCTCAGATGGATTAAAAAGTAGAAATTAAAATGCTTGTATGAGATGTCAGAAGGTGCCGGTGTACATGACTGTGTGCAGACAGTCCACACAGGCCCAGCCGTTACTGCAGTCTAACACAGCGTCGCCCATTGCTGTGCTTTTCGGATCCCACTGACTGATTCAGTTTGTTTCCGAAGAGAGTGTAACCCAGGTTTCATTTCTCTGTACACAGTCTACAGATGCCCCCTGAATGCAGCACAGGCTGGTGGTGACAGAAAACAAGTTCAGGATTGGGAATGCATTCATGCCAGTGACCACAGGAAATGCACAGACACAAAAGTTATTAAAATGTTGTGACGTCACAGCAAGCAGACGTGTTTCCTCTCAGGCGTCTTTAAAGTGAACTCGACACTGTCGGAGCACGGCTGATGTTTTTCAGGAGGTCCTGCGTAGCGCTTGTATGTTGTGCTGTGACTGCAGCAGTAATAGAGACAAACAGTCTGAAAAGAAGCTCCCTCACTCTACATCGTAACTGTTCCCATAGCGAAGCAGGACAGACAGAGGTTGTTGCTTTGTGCTGTAGGCACATACACGAACAGCTCCCATTAAAATCCTCTTTTTGGGTTTTTTGTCTCATGCTTCATTTTGCTGAAAAAGGCAAAGGTATCAGAAGCGTCTGCTCTGTGGTCTTATCAGAGTGCCGATGTCACTGAAAGCACGCTCTCCTGCCCGCCATGTCACCATGCTAGTGCTGTTCATAATACTACCAAAGCAACACTAACAAAGTTTCAGGAGAAAAGTCGGTCCATGTGCAGCCTTGTTGTTTCAGTGATGATTCTGCGGGCTGATCTGTGCTCCTAATGAAGCCACTGTGTCACCCCTGTGGAATTTGGCACATGTATAAATATCTTTGCAACAGTAATTGCCTGCAAGTGACAGCAGCCAGAGCTCAGCTGTGTGATTGCATCTGAGGTCAGGATAGTTTGACTTGAATCGCCCAGACACGTATACTGGCCAGTTTGAAAACATGAAAATAACAAGTGAAGCAGAGACGTAGTGGATGGTGTGTAAGCCTTCACAAAATCCAAACCCATGACTTATAAAGATTCATAACAACTGTACAAGGATGATTTTATAAATCACTTGTATTTTCACATATTGTGAGATTTGCATAAACTTCAGCGTGTAAAGTTTGAGCTGTGAACATCTTACTGCTGCCATTCTTCCCCAGCAGCAAGAGCGCCTCCCAGAAGTCCACTTCCACAAAAGTAGGTCACAATAGTCCCAGAGATGCACCCAGCAGTCACTTTGTTGGTCACTGCCAGTTACCACAAACACTCGAGTACAGTCCTCTGTCAGTGATCAGGGTTAGGGAATTACTTTTTCACACATGGCCAGGATAGCTTTTAAATTGATGAAGAATCATTTAATAAATGCATTTTGGTGTTTACTCAGGTTATAGTTGACTAATATGGAAATTGGTTTGATGATTTGAAACATGGAAGTGTGACAAATATGGAAATAACTAAGAAATCGGGAAGGGGCCAATAGTTTTTCACAGCGCTGTCTGCAGTAGTAAAACTCTGCTGCCATTGGCTGTGTCTCTCTGTCATTCTGTCATTGTTCCTGAGGGCGGGAGCAGCAGCAGTCCCAGATTGATTTAAAGCTCCAGACACTGAAACAGTCAGTTAGAGCCCAAAACCACAGTCTGCACACACGTTCACATCACGGTCTGTGTGCGATTCTGTCTCAAACTTTGAATATATATTCTCGGCACCTGTGACACTGACATTACTAATTCCTGGAGTTATAGGGGCTTAAAGTCTGCATGATTAAGTGGGCGTGGCCTCTTTGACAGGTGGATGGTGTCAAAGAGTTGGAGTCCCAGAGCCGGACCTCTCATCCATGTTTGTGCTCTTTGCTGACAGACAGTCATAAAGCCTGTGGTCCACTTTTCAGTGAACTCCTGACTCTTTGTTTGATCCTTTCACTCAGTCTGTGCATTGCACCGATGCAGGCTGTGGATGTCGCTTGCTAACCAAGCTAGCCTTGTTAGCTGATCACTTGGAAGGATTGTTCCAATACTGAATCACATCATTGAACAACGGAACTGTAGCATGGGAATACTAATAAAAAGAGCGAGGTTCATTATTGTTGTTGCTTTTTTCATTAGAATCGACTCATTCTGGATGGCACACAGGTAGAAGCAGCTCTGGTTCCAGTGCAGTGACATTGTGGTGTATTTTTCGGACCTGTCACTCTGACAAAAAATAATAACAGGATAACAATATGAAATAAAATTTATTTAGAGACCATAGTTTACATAAAATTTGTCCAAAACATAGTGTGTTTATTTCATTGTTTCATTTCATTTTATTTTATGTCCTCATCTGCTAAACACGCTGTAACGTCCTTCTCTTTAAACTGAATTATTTGTCCAGTTCTCTGCCTAATGTGATGTTGTATGTCATTCCAAAATATTCTGGCATATACACACTGTTAAAAATAGCTGCTGAGTAGTTCCAATTTATAATTAGCAAAGAACAAGAGTAGTTAAGCTTAGACCTCTCCAGTGTCTTTTAACCGAGTATATATTATGTAGTATTTAAAAGGAGCTTCCATCCATGCCAAGATACTGAACCCTGATTTGCCCCTAATGCATCCACTACAGTGTGAGTGCGTGTGTGAATGTTAAACAAAAGCTCTTGTATGGATGTGTGTGACTGAGGGGATGAGGCTTCTAGTAAAGTGCTCAGAGTAGAAAAGCACTATGTCAGTTCATATATTAACCAGTTCTCCTGTGTCTGTCTGGACTTGTGTTCACAAGTATGAATGTAAATGATGAACAAAATATAAAGATTACGTAATATTCCCCTCTTCACCATCTATCAAATTTTCTATGCAGCAACCCACCCTGAGGTTGAGAGACGGGGTGGGCTATACCTTAGACAGGTCAACAGCCCTGAGATGAGCTGTGGACATACTCACATATTGGCCTGTGGCCAGTAAAGAATCACCAGTTTGTCTTTGGAATGTGTGACGAGGCACCCGGAGGAAACCTCAGCAGGCACAGAACATGTCCACGCGGCTGCTTTGAAGCAGGCATGGTAAGCTTCATATATAGTATGCTGTTGAAAGCACAGTGACTCGTAGGACATGCACAATTGCAGTGAGTATAGCCTTGACATTTCCTATATTGTTGCCGTACGTTGTAAAATAAATAAATAAGGTTGGTTGTTGAGAGATCCACAGACAGACACTTAGACAAGTGATGAAACTGATATTTCTCCTTGTTGTAACATCACATTCAGAAACAATATCCTGACGTGTCCTGGCAGGCTGGCCACTAAATGAGTGTAACGATGGACTGGAACACTTG
The DNA here is from genome assembly GCF_963576455.1 of Neolamprologus multifasciatus. NCBI lineage: Eukaryota > Metazoa > Chordata > Actinopteri > Cichliformes > Cichlidae > Neolamprologus > Neolamprologus multifasciatus. Next base: position 42,046,460 of record NC_140445.1, on the reverse strand, counting down.
TAGACACGTGTTGCTGACATCAACTTTAACCTGTAATAAACAAGTACTGTTGCATTTTCAAAGTTTTGGTACCAAAAGCTTTGTAAGTTGTTCTGGTGACAGTTCACTTCATAATTAATCATAATTAATCCTTCTGTCAGCAGTCACATCATCAGTAAACTCCAGTGACCCGCTTCCACTGGCAGGCATACATGATGACAACAGGGAAACATAAGGTTTCCTACACCACCTTTGACAGATGATGACAGATAATGAGCTGGTCAATGCTTTTCTCTTACCATCATTCGGGTACAAGCTAATCTGGCTGTCATCTGTCCACTGATTTTTTTTCCTAGCACTGAGGTGGAAAAGTCTACTCTGGCCTTCCTGTTCTTGAGTCTAACCAGTGGCTTGTACCTTGTTGTAAACCGTCTCTTGTACGCTTATTCACTCAGGAGTTCTCTTGTTAGATGTTGTAAGGGTTTTTCTTCCCCAGGAAATAATTCTGCAGTCGTGAACTTTAGTTGTTTTTGTTGGAGGCCTGTTGGTTTTCCTGAGCCACCCGGAGTGTTGCTTCTTTTTAAGAATGTAACAGATTTTTGGTCACTCGTAAGTTGTTTTTGGTCTTTCTGCACTGACATCAACCCTTTATGGACCTCGTGTTGTGAGTTCTAGTGAACAGATCTATTAGCTGCTTAATTTGTCATTGAATTATTCATTTTTAATAACTTTATGGATTTTTGTGGTTAGAAAAGTGGTGACACTCTTCTCTCAGATATTTAATTACTTAAACAAAATGACTTTTCCAGAGCTAGCTGTAACTGAGGAAGTGACATCTGTGCTGGGTTGTGACAGCGGTCACACTACAAGTGTACAACTGAAATATGCTAGGCCCACCTCTTCATGTGGGCCAAGGCTTAGTTTACTAAACTGTTTACTAAAATGTGCACCAGTGAGTCACTGGGGTGTGTGAGTAAGAGGATTCACCACCATTGCAGCTCAGTAGCTAGACCAGCTCATCTAACAGTGTACTGGAAACATTCCGATGGAGTTTTGGTCAATGTTGAAATGATTCCATCACACAGTTGCTCCAGATTTGTAACAGTTTCACCACATCCCAAAGGTGCTCTGTTGGATTGAGATCTGGTAAATGTGGAGGCTGTTTGAGCGCAGCAAATATCTCTTTGAGGTGATCTGAGCTTTGAGATGTAGCACATTATTCTGCTGGAACTATACATTGGGATGCACATGATCAGCAGCAATACTCAGGTAGGCTGTGGGATTGAAACACATCTCAGTTGGTACTAAAGGGCCAAAGTCTGCCACCACCACAACACAACACAACCACAACCACACCACACTACCTGCAGCAGCTGCCTGAAATGAATAGACCTAGCGACTCATGTCTTCAGTCTGGCCTCACTGATTGCTCCACACACATCAGGTTACTGAGAGATGTATGATAAATCAAAACAGCACAAAAGTGCAGTGTGTCTCGCAGTTGTGATATTAGCAAATACAGTTTAATAATGAATTAATAGATTTTCATTAATCTTCTACACCAAATTCTCAAAAGCCCAAAATCTGACTCAGTGTTCTGTTCGTTTTCATTGTTTGCTGTTACCTCTGGTCCTTATAATCTGGGCCTTGGTATTTTATTCAAGGTGAAAGCCTGTAAAATGTGGGTTAAAAGCTGGCTGAGCTTTGCCAGAAGCAGCAGCTGATTGGCTGTGGCTGAGCTGGTGTGTTGTGATAAGAGCCCAGCCTTTTGCAGCTCCACTGTGCAGCCAGAGGAAGTCTGTGACGGAGTGAAGCACAGCACCCCTCACTTCTTCCTTCCACTCTCTCTCTGCTACTCTGTCATTCCTGCCATACCAGACATAGCTTACCACCAGCTGAGGTAGGCTCTCACCGTAAATTTTTGCCAAGAACAGCCGGAGTCAGCATTCAGTCTTAAAACACATAATTACAACAAGTTGTGGAAACATGTCCTTCTCTCTGTTTCTGTCACCAGAGCCAAGTGTGTGTGTGTGTGCGTGTGTGCGTGTGTGCGTGTGTGTGTGTGTGTGTGTGTGTGTGTGTGAGAGAGAGTGCGCGTGCATGTTTTTTCAGTCTTTATATGTGTTTGACATACAATGGCAGTGTGTGTATGTTTTCTGCAGTTTACATAATACATGTTGGAATGCTTAAAACTAGCAGTAATAATTCCAGTAATTAGGAAGAATTTTGGCCCACCCATCTTTGCAGAATTGTTGTTATTCAGCCACCTTGGAGGGTTTTTGACCATGAACCGCCTTTTTAAGGTCATGCCATCCATCCATTTTCTGCCCCTTATCCTGGGCTGGGTCGCAGAGGCAGCAGGCTAAGCAGAGAAGCACAGACCTCCCCTGCCACCTCGTACAGCTTGTCCAAGGGGAACACCGAGGCATTCCCAGGCCAGGCGAGAGATATAATTTCTCCAGTGTGTCCCGGGTTTGCCCCGGGGCCTCCTCCCTGTGGGACATGCCCGGAACACCTCACTCAGGAGGTGCCCAGGAGGCATCCTTATCAGATGCCCAAACCACCTCAACTGGCTCCTTTTGATGTGGAGGAGTAGCAGCTCTACCCTGAGCCCCTCCTGGAGGGCCCACCCAATCTCTAAGGGAGAAGCCAGCTACCCTTTGGAGAAAGCTAATTTCCGCCGCTTGTATCTGCAATCTTGTTCTTTTGACCACTACCCAAAGCTCATGACCATAGGTGAGGGTAGGGACATAGATCAGCCGGTAAATCGACAGTTTTCCTTTACGCTCAGCTCTTGCTTTAGCACGATGGTCAAATTGCGAACAGAATTGGTGACAAAGGGCTGTCCTGGTGGAGTCCAACACAAACAGGGAATGAGTCCGACTTATTGCCAGTTATGCAGACCAAGCTCTTGCAGTGGTTGTTTAAGGATCGAGTTCTCCAAGTCCACAAAACACATGTATACTGGTTGGTCAAACTCCCATGCACCTTCAAGTATCCTTGAGAGAGTAAAGAGCTGTTCCAGTGTTGTGCGACCGGGCTGAAAACCACATTGTTTCTCCTGTATCTGAGTTTGACGAACGGAGCCCCAGCCTGCTGCCTCTCACCAAGGGCAACTCCAAACTGAACCAGAGTCCAGCTCCTCTCCGGGAGACTGGTTCCAGAGCCCAAACTGTGCACTGAGGTGAGCCTGACTATATCTACCCGGTACCTCTAAACCTAATGCACTAGCTGAGGCTCATTCCCACCCAGAGAGGTGACATTCCGTGTTCCAGTCGCTAGTCTTGGTAGAAAAGAGGATCGTTACGCCAGGTTTTGCTCTGTCAAGTTTGTATGTCTTAGTCCTGGTCTTAGTGTTAGTTACTTCCTGTTTTATTTTAAAAGTGTGACAAAGGACCCGACGCACACAACTTTACAAGGTACGTGTATGTTTATTTACATTGGATTTTTGCTCAGTCTTCTCGTACAGCTTTCCAGCTGCCATACTTCCGTTCAATCCAGCACCATACACACCTCTCCCATCAGCTCTCGGTATCCAACCTATATAGGGGAGGCATGATTAGATAATGGAAATCTGCTGTTCTGGTCAGCCTCCCCTGACACCACACCCTGAACCCACTGCTTCATCTCTCCCCTGCAGCTGAACCACAAACCACACTTCACCACAGATAGTTGCTTGTGTCAAGTGTGTTGTGTTGAGATTTTCATCTCCTTATCTCAATAGTTAGATTTAGTTTAGCTCTGTGTTGTTCCTCTGGTGTCTCCACTCCTTCCTAATGTCCTCTTGTGTATTTAAACCCTCAGTTTGCATTGGAGTCCTATTTCTGCCTTGAACATAGCAGTCCATGACACTTCTAAGAAAGGATACAATCAAGATAACTCTAGAGACGAGTTATCTGTTTTACCCTTATCCTTCTTTAGCTTCCTTTCTGTCCCTGCCTTCTCACTCATACTTTCACACATTTAATGCTTCCAGGGGGTTTGGGATTTTCAGTAAAATAATTTTATTTCTTTGCTGGAGTTTTAGGGTTAACCCTGGGTTTTTTGTACTACAAAGGTGGTTGACTTTTTACTGGAGTAAATCACAATGGTGACTTAAGCTGCTCCGAAGCTTCATTCACTTCTCCAAAGTTGTGCATTTTACTGGTTTATTTTTATAACCTTTAGATATTTTTTGTCACCATTTGATAACATTGCTGGAGTAGGTAGTAGTTAACCCTGGGTTAGCTTAGCGATTTGATAACCAGCTTTGTATGACCGTTTAGCCTGATCCCCAGTGTTAAGATAAGTGAATCCAGATAACTGAAAGATACCCTGGATATGTTGAACGAGCTTCGTAGTGTAGGGCACTGCTCATCTACTAATTAGAAGGTTGGTGGTTCAATCCCTGCCTGCTCCAGTGTGCATGCCAAATAACCTTGGGCAAGATACTAACCTCAAGTTGTGCTCCATTGGAGTTTGAATATTAGAATGAAAGTACTTAAGCATAGGGGGAAAAAAGTGCTTGTTCGAATGGCTTTAAGTGTGTTTAAGAGGCTTGTTGTATAAAGAGCTTTGAATGCTCAGGTAGAGTAGAAAACCACTATTTAAGAACCAGTTCATTTACCATTTTACCTCTTGTATTCTAAGATCTGCTTTCTCTTCCAGCTGATTTAGCTTCCTCATGCTGAATCTTCCTTCGTTTTGTCTATAGGCTATAAATCTAAACCGTTTTCCACTATTATATGATGGAGCAGTCAATACAGCGAGGAGGACCAGGTCCTCGGTTACTTTCTCCTTTTGAAAGTCATTTAAAGTTGTTCTGCTGCTCCCTGGGTTAACTCAGCCCTGTAATGAACTCTATACCAGGTGTGAACACAGAGAAACAATCAATTTCCTGATTTTCTTTTTTCAAAATTATAACAATTTCTTTGGATCTCTCACCCTTGAAGACAATGTGGTCTTCTGATGAAAATCCCAGTGTAGTTGGTCTTAGCACTTTTCAGGGATAATCAGTCTATGTCCATCTCAGACCCCAGATGCCAGTCAGTCATAGGATCCCATAGCTGACACCAAGGTCGTTGTGGAAATATGAAATGAATTGAGGTGCACACAGCACAGAAACTGTTTTTTTTTTTTTTTTTTCTCTTGCAAAGGCGTCAAACAGCAGCACAGGGCAGCAGTCTGTATGCAGTCTGTAAGCCTAGAATATTTATAGAGTATAGTTATCTTCCTGCCATGGTCACAGAACACTGTGTAACAACAGATAACTCGCTCATCAGCATGTGCTATAGCTGAACGATTAGATGGGAGCCTGGAGCCTGCCATTTGTTAAGGTTGGGACTTATTAAGGCTTTTAACACAGAAGCAGATGAATCCTAAAAAAATCCATGACAAATTACAACCATTTATATAAAACTGCAGCTGTGGGTTATTTTAGTAATCAAGTACACTGACAAGTATCCCATATCAGTGACATTCACATCCAAAAACTGACTGCTGTCTACAGTGGAGTAGACATTACAGCCATCACTGAATAGGGAATCAGGTCCTTCGGGAATATTTCATAGTCAGAACTGTGACTTTGGTGAAGATAAGTGCTATAGTGGCAGCAGTATAAATTCTGTTTCAGGCTCTTCCATGACAGCTAGTCTGCCTAATGCTGTAGTACAGAGGTCAGCATAAATGCACTTTCTCTAAAGTCATACTGCCTTAGTATTGAACAAAGCCAACAATCACGGACAACAGGTTGTCCGCGATCGAGACGAAAACCACATTGTAAAAGAAGAGAAGCACTAAAGTGCTGACTGTCATCATTTGTCCCACAATGAGCAGTAAGATGCAGCACTTTAGTGACAGACTTCGGCCTGCAGCATCACTGAAAATGACTTCTTTGTATTTGAAGAGCAGGATACTGCTTCCTTTCACTCAGACACTGAAGTTATTGAATATTTGAGGATCCCGAACTTTTTCAGGATAGACTCTTTCCATGAAACACAGCAATACCCTCGAGTGTGCCTGTAGAGAGCTTCTTCAATCTGGGGAGTCTTGTGCTAAGAAGTCAAAGGAGGAACATATTGGATTTAAAACTTCTCCCCATGAGGTTTAGTCCACTGGTAAGCTATTATTTGGTAAAGGAGCAGCTTTTCCCCAATTTTCAGTGTTCCATTTTAACATGCTTTATCCTTTTATTCATTTTTTTCTTGCACATATCTAACAAGCCTATAAATTTCTTCATCTGTTATTTGACTGATTTTGCTGTGACCTGTCCATAGTTGGATCCAATATACTAATAGGTGTAAAAAGGAAATCGAATGAACAACACTTAACTCTTAATTCTAAACCTGCACAGTGTATTTAACTTTCTACAGCCCACTGTTGCCCTCTGACCCTAACCCAACACAATCTGAAACCGAAAAAGTGTTAGACCTCCTGATATGAACTCAGACATTATGACTTTTCTATTAAAGTTAATGTCCACACTTATTAATAGACACAGACAAAATAATAGTTACTAAAGCCCGAGCCACCAAAAGGGAAAAAGTTCTCTGTGTCAGTCTACCCGACCAAAGAGACTTTATGAAATCCAGAAATGTGCAGATTTTTTAATGTGGTCAGCTTTACTAGAAACCAGAGAACAGACAGATTGCCTGATTCGTCTACCTTTTTTTTCTTTAAATGATATATTATAGTTGCTCTTGGGTTGCTTTTGCAGTTTGTTTTGGATGGCAAATGCAAGTTCAACACTTAGAATTGACTCCAGATCTTTTATGGGTCATGAATCAGTTTGTCATCAACTGCTCACTTACTTTTGAGCCTCTGGAAATGGGAGACTGTAAAAATGGCCATAATTCCTAAAGAGTTGATTTGGTTCTTTGTTAAACCCTTTGAATTAAAGCTGATAGTCTGTACTTGGACAGCTGCAGAGCAGAATCAGTGAACAGATTGATGTCTAATGAGCCCCTGCTGTGGGATGGGGGGTGTGAGCAGGCACACACAGATTTATACACACATTCACACAACGCATACATCCATGGGAGGGTGAGGATTATCTTTGCAGGCAGAAAGACAAGAAGATCCGGTTTAGCCACTTAGAAGTCTGTACTGAGCGAGCCTCTTTACCCACTAACCTGGATGAAGTCTCTAATTGACACACAAATTGTCATGCTAAAGAAATACTCGCTGCTTTTATATAGAAAGCATAGACAGCTGTCATTTGATTTCTTCAGTAACAGTTTAAAAGATGTTCATGTTCAGCAAAGGAGAACTCTGCCACTAAGGTACCAGAGTATAGTGGCATGAGTGGAAAGCATGAATCAGCCTCAGGGCAGAACTCTTCAGCTCAGGAATGTGGGAGCTCATTAATCACTGCAAGCAAGACTGAATATCGAATGTAAAAATGCAGCAGAGCTGCGAGTGTGCGTTGCTGATGTCCTCCTTTATGTTGCAGCTTCACTGCAACTCTCAGACGTTGGGCACAGTTGTGATAAAAGACAAAGACAGAGTTAAACAGAGCTTGGCGTTTGTGGCCAGCCAATGAGAAAAAGACTCCTTGCTAAACAGACAAAATGTCAGATTTCTGTCTTGGCTACAGAGCAGTCAGCAGGATTCTTTACAGCTTGGTTAAGTACCTGACGTAATGATAAAACCTCCCACCAGTTCATGAATGAGAGGCTCTAAAAAGCTCTGTTATACAAAGACTGTGTGTCTGAGATAAATAGTCTTGTCCTGTGGGTGTGTAAGGATTCCCCTGTTTCGTTCTGACTTCCTGCTTCCTGTCTGTGAAAGGGCTGACCAAATCAGTGCATGTACGAGAGCTGAATGCAGCTTTGTGTCTCTGTCACTTGTCAGTAATAAGTGTGGTTTGAACAGTAAGTGAGTCATGCAGACTGCTACATTGTCAAGTTAAAGCTGCAACAAGTTCTTGCCATGTGCTGAGCGACACTCTGTCCACCTGCACGTCTCCACAGCTGCTGCACAGTGACAAACTGTGCCAGGCTATGGCGCTGCTGTCACAGTGCCACTCCTGTTAAGTCTGACATTCAAACTGCTGCCCATTCTAGAAATTCAGCTACTGCTAATAGTGAAGTGTATGAAGCACTCTAAAATCTCATAATAAAAACCAAAGACAAAACATTCACAGCTAAGAAGTGTTTTTCTTTTCAAACAGCTAAGATAATACGCTGAAGTAGAAAAATCTTTTCTCCGCACACACAGAAAGAACATATCGCACATGCTCCACTTCCTAGTAATCCACTGCTTATTTAATGTTTGCGTCTGGAAAAACGAACATAACCCTCTTATCAGGTCAGGCTGAGCAAACATCTCACTATTACAGAACATACAGCATGGTTTACTTGAAGGAAAGGACGTGGAAGTGTGTCAGTGTGTGTTAAACTTTGTTTAGATTAGACTAAAATGTAAACCATCACCAGTTTGTCTGTTTGTATCTGGAAGTCTCACAGAATCTTAGTTCGGTCATTCCCAACCACCCATTTTGACTTCCAGGCCGTACTCGGCACAGATGTTTCTGTATACTCTACCGGCCTTGGTCATGGCATTCCATGTATGCCCTGCCCTCCTGGCATCTTGCACCCTGCTGTTACATGCTGGATTGTCTCAATGTCTGCGGTTTTGCCTTCTGGTAGTACAGTCTGATTACCTTCCCTCCCTTTGCTACCGTCTGAATACATTTGTCCAGTCTGAATGACATTCCAATGTTATGATCCTCATGGTGTGGATCAGTGAGTAGATGTCTTGTTCACTGGCATGCAGCATATAGCAACTTTCCTCTGTGTTGCCTTGGTCTTGGCCTCTGAATATAAAAAAACTAAATGCAAGTACCTTTATGTGCTGCGTTGGTTCAGAGTTTCAGTTGGTGCATTCCCTGTAAAAACTGCAGCAGTGTGTAAGAGGGTGGCAAGATGTTACAGTCTTTGCAAATAGTCTTGTTCATCAAGCATGTATGTAATGTGTGGATGATGATGAAAATACAGTTTGTCAGCGAACACATCCTAGCATGTCATTTTCATGAGAAGATAACTGTTTTTCACTTCAGCTGTTTCAGACCTTTCATGTTGCAGATCTGGTATACTTCCTGGTGTATTTCCTCTGGCACTGTGAATGTTACATCTCTGCTTTGCCTCTTCTTCTAGTGTCTGACACCATGAAACTGAATCCACGGGAAGCTCTGCTTTATGTAAGTATCTGTTGTTTTTTATAAGCCATCATAATGAGCTGTAAAGGAGCTAGAATGTCTTATTAAATTTGCCTGCTGTGGCAAATGCACTTTAAACACCAGCTAGCCAGCTGATTAGCAAATATGCTAACACACTTCACTACCAAACATGCTAGGAGTCAGCAGATGGCACAGACCCAGATCTGTCACATGCCATCATTTCTGTTTCGAGTGAGGTTCCTTTTGTGAAGCACAGGGGCCATACCATTTGAAAACATCATCTAGCTTCAGCCATACAGGCGTTTTCCAAACGTATTGGTCTGTTTTTCCATCTATCATCTGTGATAGAGTAGCTGATGTGAGGTAGTGTTTACTTAGCTGACTCTCAGCAATCTGTGAGCATTGCTGCAGTCAATCACCGATGCCATGTTTGTGACACTGTTTTCTGTCAGGGAGACTGTGTGCTGACGGTGCAGCTTGATGAGGACGAAGAGAAGGAAGCAGACTTTTACCTGATTTTCTCTGGGTCTACACAAAGGCACGTGAGCAGCACACTGCGAGTGAGTCATGTCACACTGCAGGCCATGTGTCCAGGTATAACACACACACACACACACACACACACACACACACACACACACACACACACACACACACACACACGTGTACACATGCATGCACAAACTCACACTCGTGCGGTTGGTTGAGTGGATTTTTGAAATACCAGAACAGAGAGTGCAGAAGTTTTGCAGGTGGATGAAAGTATGTGTGTTCACATGACTGGAGCTGCTTCAGAGCCCTCCTGCTTTCATCGTCCACTGAAGCAGTCCTGTGTTGGTTCCACTAATCCAGACTTGAGCTCCGTTAGGTTGGGATCTGGAGCCTGGGACCATCCGTACAGATTCACAGTGTGGACTCCTGTACTCAGTTCTTCATACTTCATGCTTTAGTGAATTTGTTTACTCTTTAATTGTCTTATGGATGAACTGAGGTAGATAACTTGTTGGTGAGTGAGTGATAATTTTGATGGTTTTGTTGATGTGCTGCTGAAACTCCAACATGTTTCCTGCTGACAACTCCATCCATAGATCACACATTAGCACACATCACGTATCAGGTTCTCTGCATGTAGATCACCTGCCAGAAACTGACTCTCTCTGTGTGTGTGTGTGTGTGTGTGTGTGTGTGTGTGTGTGTAGGCCATAATGTGTGTGAACAGGTCTTGGTGACACTGTGTTTGGCTCGCCCTGATGGATCAGTGGACACACACTCGCAGCAGACCTTCTCCTTTATACAGGTAACAGCATTAAAGAGCTCCTTTGGTTCAGCCCTGTCATGATGTCATGTGACTGGTGGGATGGATGGAAATGATGTGAGACTATTGCAGCAAGTGATCACTTCCAATAGAGCACAAGAGTGTTAAAGTTTGGATTGTACGTGCCTGACAACAGAGAGCGGCACACGACTTCATATGTTGAAGAAAGCAGTCAGCACTGTGAGGCAGCAGGCCTGTTTACAATACTGACGTACACATGAGCCAGTTTTATTTCTAATATGATTATTACTTATTAATGACTGCCATCCACAGCCAGAAGTGTACCTGACTGAAACCTCCATCAAGGGACATTATTAACAACTCAGTTCTCAGACTGTGTGCACTGAGACTACTTCAGAGCACCACACAGTGAGCCAGGATATTAGGATGACTGGATCTGATACAGTTCAGAAATGAGAAACAAGGGTTGTTGCTCGTAAGCATCCAAGGGAGAAAGACTTGGGCTAATGCTCTAAAGCAGCCAGGATATAGAATAGAATAGCATAGAATAGAATAGAATTCAACTTTATTGTCATTGCACATGTCACAAGTACAAGGCAACGAAATGCAGTTTGCATCCATCCAGAAAGTACTTTAGCCATAATATAGATATATTACAGAAATGGGTCTGTTATAGGTATGAGTGTACAAAACATGGGTCTATTTATGGGTATGTTACAATGTACATGGTATGAAGGTATGTTATGAATATGCTATAACTATAAGTATGTACAGGCTGTAGTGGGTGTACAAGCTATGAACAGGATATAAATATGAAAACTATACAGAAATATGAACTATGCAAGTTATAAACAGTTGTAGAATTATAATTATCGCATTGTACAGAATGTACAGAGGTTATATAAAGTGCAAGTGGTTGTGAGTGTTGGTTCAGTCCATGTTATTATTGTGTGTTTGAGGGTACAGTTGGCCATTTGTTTGTTTTTGTCCATTGTGTGTGTGTAGGTGGTTGTGGGTGTGTGTTCAGTCCATGAGTTTAATGTGGGTCAGATGTCAGGAGGCTATGCTAGTAAACCTGTACCCTATTGGCTGGTGTAAAAACAAATATACTTTGTTTCTCAAGCAAGATAAAACCTAGTACAAATTCAGTTTCAGGGATCTCATGGTTAAGGATTTCTTAAAATATATATATATTATAAAATAATATAGGTACCACAGTTTGAGAGCATGGGGCACCTTTGTGACATGTGTGTGATGAGTGTGTGCTGCAGGTCATGTTTGCAGTTTCCACAATGAAGGGTGATGTTTTTTTGTTCATCGTGTTTAAGAATGATGATTAGGCAGCAGAAAGCTGTGTGACACACTTCAAAGCATCCCTGTGAGGAAACAGGCAGATGTGAGCAGATGTACTTGAGTTGACAGTTGACAGGTTTGATAGGTTTGACAAAGATACACAGATTCAGATACACTGTAGGAGTGTATCTGAATGATGACTGCAGTGTGTGGTGTGCAGCACACAGAAGCATTCCTACTGAACCGGGAGCAGGTGAGTGAGAAGAGACAGAGGGGTCCTGAAGCTGCTGGTATTTAGAAGGAAACTCAGAAATTGAGAGTTTTGAAGAAGTGCTCAGAGCAGTGTGCCTCTGTTTGTGTGGTAGAGTCCAGAGGAAGCTGAGAGCCTGGCCCTGAAGCATGTCAGCCAGCTTCACCGCAGGACTGCACCACAAGCACCCTGCAGCACACACACAGATGTGCAGAAGGGAACGGTCACAGTGACGGACACGAACAGACCCGACACACGGATGGATGTCGCCTCATTTTGGAGCAGCTGCCCTGGTGAGTGAGCATGATTTCTGTGCAAACTACTGCAGTGAGAGTCAGCCTCACCTGGAAGAGGTTGAGAACAGACAGGTACAGGCGGCCCCTGCAGGGTCAGTCTTCTTCCTGTTAGCTTCAGTTCTCAGACTGTGACGGATTTTTCCAGCTCAGATGGCATTTGCTATGTCGAACATTCATATTGTGTAGTTTTAAAGGTTTGCTATTTAATTTCTTTGTATTCACCAAGGTGCCGAGCCAGAAGCCACAACACAGTGTCCCAGCTTCGGAACGTTTAGCAAGATATTATGAAGGTTTATCTGGTTCCACCTGCAGACATGCACTACACACGTTTGATTAGCAGCCATGCCGGTCTGAGGAAGCTGAACCTTGTGATCCTCATACATCTTTTAGCACAGGGGCTTTATCTCAGTATGCACCAACATAGCACTTAACCAAAGAAGACCAGGTGTCCCACCCACAAGTTACTTCCTCTCCATGGGGAGCCCATGTGCTTCCAGATTATAAGGGGTATGTAATCCCTGCAGCATAATCTTTGTCTGCCTGTGCTCTCCTCCCAGCTGGACATGTCCAGAATGTCTCCCTGTGGTGGTGTGCAGGTGCCATTGTGGTCGGTGGCTCACACCCAGTGCTGTGCAACTTCACAGACGCCACTGTAAAGTCCTGCACCCACAGCTCATTGGTAACCTATGAAGAAGATATGGACATAGAGTAGCCGCAGCCATGGGTTTGTGAAGTTACCTTTTTAAAAACTTGAGCTGGTATCATCTTGATTTTGTGGCCAGAAGTCTCCATACTGCAATGGGAGGAGGGAGATTTTAATGAGCTGCATCCATGGGCTGTATGAATGCATCACAGATAACTGCTAACATCCACCAAAACTGAAGCACAGCCTTTTCATATGGTCTGTTAGCACAATTAACTGCACTTGAAACTATATTATTTAATAGATAATTGCATTAAAATAATCCAAATACCAGCAGCACACACACTGTCCAGAGGGACTCAGGGACTGCAGTGAAGGCCTAGTTGGAGGCCACTTGGATAATAAAGCTAAACTTTTAGACTTGTTTCTATAAAAGGTCACAAGAGCAGGCTGAAGAGAATGCAAACAGAGGTTTGAGTCGTGTTCAGTCAGTCTGCGTGTCACTCTGCCAGAAGGAAAAGTCTCTGTTTATAACAGTAAACACAAGCAGAGCTAGCAGGTTTTTCTGTGTTACAGCACCAGCAGTGGTCCTCAAACGTCACACACAGCTCACTAAGGACTCATCCAACTCACTTCATGACAGTCGTGCAGAGTGTGCACAATGAATGCCACCTGTGTGCTCCAAGCTTGTTACACTTGATGAATGTGCGTGAATTATCTTGGATGCATGGATCAGGTTTTCCTACCGAAATACTTCAACTTTGCCATTAACAGTGAGATTTCTCTAACGTCAGATGGTTCGTTGGATGATTTTGTAGCTTTAATAATGAAAGTTTGAATGAATGGAGACAAAAGCACCCTTGTTCTCCTTGTTTACACTGAACGTCACTGTTGAGCGGAGCGCCGTGTCCTGCTGTGACTTCCAGTCAGCACCAAATTGCTGTTATAATCTTCACTACGGTCTAAGTCAGCATTGGTTTAGTGTTTGTACTTTTCTGCCCACTGAAGCTTTAAACATTTCATGAAGCCTTTTAGGTCCACTAAATATGAGGCAAGTCTGTTTTTGCTGCTGTTTGGCAGCCCCCCTGATGCTCTAAGCACTGCTACATGACCCACATACATTTCCTTTTCACTATTTCTGCTTGTTGTTTTCAGACATTTCATCACAGTTAGTGGTAAATGGGCCGGCTCTTATATGGTGCATTTCTATCAGAGCACTCAAAGCGTTTTATACAAAATGCCTCATTCACCCAAGCACATTTTTCTATATGAGTGCTTTCTAACATTCACACATGTTCATTGAACAACTTTAGGTTGTTAGTATGTTGCCCAACTTTGGCACGCAGGCTGATAGTTGGGACGCAGATTGGAGACGCAAACCACCAACCTTCCAATTAGCAGATGACGTGCTCTAACTTCTGAGCTACAGCCACCCTTACTCTATTCTTCTCTGTCCACCAGGAGGTGTTCTGTTTTCAGTTGAATCCAACCATCACATTTTCTCTCGTTTCTTCTTCTCCAGCTGTGTGTGAGCACCAGCAGCCCTCCAGCCTGCTGCAGCTCGCAGCCAGTCATGGTCTGAAGACGGCACCAGCATTCCTCCTGCAGCAGCCCGCAGGGAAGGAGGCATTGCGAAGGACGAACACTCAGGGTTCAGCTCCAGCATGTCTTGCAAAGAGCAGAGGGAAGCAGCCACTTCTGGAGCTCTTCACACAGTGAGTACTGCTCATTAACGGGTACTAACTGAGGTTAAAGCTCCGGGGAGTTCATCAAGAAGCTTGGGAACTGAAACACAATGACAATGTTCTGCACTCTTCTGTACACACTCCGGCACACAACAGGGGTCCAGTTGGCTGCCCCTCCCTGAGGGGTTCTTCCTGTTAAAAGTGAGTTTTTCCTTCCCACTGCTGCCAAATGCTTGCTCAAATGGGGTTTTTTGATTGTTGGGGTTTCTCTGTGGGTCTTTACAATACAGAGCATGTTGAGGTAACTGCTGCTGTGAATAAAACTGAATAGAAATAGAACTGTCTTCAGTAAATCTGGTTTGCATTCAGTGCCAGAGAAATATGGAGATTATTCTTATTTTTATTAGTATTTTTAAAGGCATGACAACGTTGGTGGCCACCATTGGGAGCTGGAAGGCACCAGGACAGTGTGTGTTTTGTCCTGTGTTGTGATCGGTCAGTGTGTTCATCACTGCTGCCCTCAGTCTTCAGTGTGGCCACTAATCCTATTGTCCTGTTGAGCTCCACTAACAAGCTCCTAATATATTAAAAGGGATCCAGTGAATATGTGCAGCACCACAGATGTTAGCTAGAGATGATGTTAGTGTTTTAGCTCATGCTTTGGATGAAGTGTTGGGTCCCTTTTCAAAGCCTCAGCAGCTTTACTGAATGGGTGGTGCAAAGACTGTAGCAGCTGAGGACACAGTTGGGTGCTGTGTGTTTGCTGCTGTGTGCCCAGGCCTCTCACAGCTCTGTCACCGATGAGGACGAGACAGTGCAGCTGGATGTCTGCAGGTGAACTGAAGCGTTGCATTAAATGACTGTTCGGAGGAAACAAACCCCACCTAAAACTGTGCCGTTGCTCCACCTTACTGTTTTTCATTTTCAAAACATCTGTTTTCCAGGCCACAGTTACCACAGTGTATGCACGAGTGCCATTGTGGCTGTGAGGCAGTAAGCCGTGGTGACAATGATGTGTTCATAGCTGTGTTCAAACACACAGAGTACCCAGAACTTTTATCCCCCAGCACATTCATCAGAGAGCAGGGCGTCATTTTTGCACAGAACAGCAGAACTAAATACATATATACTAGCCCAGTAGGTGGCAGTATTGCAGATGAGTGTACAACAACAATAGCAGCATATAAAACAGACAGACACCTGCAGCAGGCGTCAGAGAGCAGGGGATTGTGATTTCCTGCTGATGGGGTCAGAAAGTCAGTGCTAGGAAAGAAACGAGCAGTAGATGCAAGACCCCGCTCTCCCAAACACAAACACACACATACATGATATCAACATGTTTGGGCCCCTGTTAGAGAGTTAGAGATCAGATCCTGTCCCAGCAGCAACGTTCCAAGTTCCTGGAAAATGTTTGTGTTTGAATCAGAGGGAGGGAACTGGCAGAGTTCACAGAAACATGAGGCATTTATTTTGTCCCTGAGAAGAGCACAACACATCGAAGTGTGTGTGTGTGTGTGTGTCTGTGTGTGTGTATCAGTAGCTTTGAGTTCTGTGATGTGATCTGGCTGCATGGTTAGGGCTCCTCCTCTTTAGGGAGGGCATGGATGAGTTGTGTGTCTCAGAGACAGGAGGTGAAGTGTGTCTTTATTTGAGCTCTTGCACAGTTTCCTGATTCAGCTCCTCCCTCATTGTGACTTTACTTTCTGTTCTAATCATTCCTGTGAGCAGGTAGGAGCCCTGGGGTTGTATTTCTCTGTGTTTCCTGTTATCCTGGTATCTGGATCTGTGCACGTGCGCTACAGAGAGGAAACCAAGAAAACTCTTTTTTTGTTGTTGTTGTCATTGCAGCTATGCAACGCTCCCAGATGTTCAAGCGGAAGCTGAGGAGACACTGCAGGTTTACCCCAAAGGTCAAGTGTTTCAGTACCATGCCAGTGTAGGTACCTACACCCTAACCTTCCTCCTGCAGAGGGAGGGGGACACAGGGACAGACAGCAGGGGGCGCTGCTGTTTACCGGAGGAAGTGATGGAGCTGAGGAGGCTGATGGAGGGTCACAAATCCACCATGGTGAGTAGATAACATCAACAGCCACAGTGTGCAGAAAGACTGCTGCTGTTTTTTCACCATTACAGTGCAGCACGTCTGCTCCTCCTCTTCATCCTCCGCTGTCGCAGCTCTTTCATGTTCCTGGCTGCTGATGGAATTTGGCTTGTTTCTTTGCTACTTTGTAGCTGCATGAGGCTTTCATTCATTATTGTATTTAGATTCTAATTGTCATAGCTGTGTGTGTGTGTGTGTGTGTGTGTGTGTGTGTGTGTGTGTGTGAGTAGCGATGCTATTAAGCAGTGTCTGTAATATGACAATGGGATAATGAGGTCAAAGGGAAACTCCCAGGGCTCAACGTGCTCACACATGCATCATTTCCAGGATACAGAGTGAGCTTGCATAAATATGGGCTTTGCTGCTAATACAGAGCCAGCCGTCCTAGACAGGTGACCAGCAGAGGAGCATTAAACTGTTTATACTGCACAGGTGTGGCATATGTGGCATGCGTCATGATTTCCATGAAGTGATAACATCCACCCAGTGGAAAACCTTACAGGAAAGCTTGAAGTAACAGAGTACTTTGTCTCAGCCAGCAGGTGTCACAGTCAGACCAGAAGAGTGAGAAGCTGGACTGTGACCTGCTGTTTCCTGCAGGTCTGTGAGCCAGAGGAGTGAAGGCCAAATGAAATTAAAATTCCCATAAGTGTCTCCTTTCTTCTTCAGGCTTTAAACCTACTTTATGCAGCTCACCTGACAGTTCATGGCTGGCCTCAACATGCGAGTGGATAGCCAAGATAGCTTGTTTGCAGTGTAGGGATCAGTTCCACATACAGTGGGTTGCTGTGGTAGGCATGCGAAGCCTTTGTTTCCTTAATGAGTGGGTGAGCTGTATGACTATCAGCAGTTGTAGGCACTGATGGCTGTGACAGATCATCTCTTTTGTACGTCACTCTTTTGTTAGTTTTGAGATTAGCTTCGATCACCCTTTCGGGTAACATCCATCCATCTGCTAATGTTGTCTTTCACGCATACTGAACAAACGATGTGCTAAACTGCTTCGTGGGTCATTTCTGCATGTTTCCATATATGATTCATTTGTATTTCTTTTCCTTTTTTCAGAGTTCAGGCTTCCAGTCGCTGGAGGAGAGAACACAAGGGGACGACTCGGCTGCTGTCAGTCAAACATCCTGTACCAGTGGAGGTCTTTGTCAAAGAGAGGAAAAAGGGTGGGAACACCAGGGCACAGCAGCTGCCCGCACTGGGAGGAACAAGAAAAACAAAAAGAGAACCGCCAAAGTCACAAGACCTGCAGCAGAGTCTTCAGGAAACCAGAGCCGAGAAAGTGCACGGAGGCCCTGCACAGCAACAGGAAGTGGAACTCTCTCACCAAGACAACGAGCAGTGGCGACTGTGACTAATGTCGGAGGAACACAAGAAACTCCATCACCCATAAGGCCAGTATTGGGACCAGGTGTTGAAAGGAAGTGTGCTGGCAGGAAGGTTGTTGCCTTGCCTACGGCCAGTGTCGTAGATAAACAGGAAGGCCAGAAACAGGAAGTGGAGCTGCCGATGCGTAAGCTGGTGTCAAAGACAGGAAGAGACACACAAAGTGTCAGCGCAGAAATCACAGTGGAATCAGCTGCAGATGGGACAGGTACGTCCTGTAACTGAATACACAACTTTATTGTGCTGTGCGTCGTCTGAGGTGTAGGCAATAACTAAACGCTCTTAAAAAACAAGTGCAGGCTGTGCAGAGAGAAGAAGAAAAGGAAGGATGAGCTTGTGAGTTTCTGGCTGTTCAGTTACTTAAAGACTCAAAGAGTAACAAACGAGACATCTGTGCAAACTGCTGTTTGATGAAAACGTGCAAACACAGTATCTGAGCTTTTTCATGTTTATGAGTTTTTTCCTGAGGTGTGTGTGTTTGGTCCTGTTTCCTCTGCAAACAGCTTGCTCAGATAGAGACATGATGAGCAGTAAGATCCAAACTCCACAGAGCTGAAGGAGCCCGGTGGTTGTTTGTTAGCTCACATTAAAGATGAGTTCTTTAAGGCGTTGTTGTTGTGTAGGGATTGTGTCATCATCACTAAAGAAAAAACCTGCTGCAGTCTGAGATACATGAAGGAAGGAAAATGAGGTTCAGCAGGTCAGTCAGAAATCCATCCCAGCTCATCATCAGTCTGCTCGCCTCTGTCTGAAGTTGCGGTTTATCACAGCGTTGCAGGTAGTCTGTGTCAGGCCTGTTCTCACTGCCGCAGATGCAGTGTGTCTGTTTTAGGCGGGGTTCAACAAACTATTAACCGCTCCATCTGACATCACAGACCTGAGCTGGCAGGTCAGGGACTGTTTCATGTGTTCGGCATGCAGCTGTGGTGTGTAATGTCTGGGCTGGGTGTGTGATCCAGATCAGAGTAATCCATTTGATGAGTAAGAGTTAAGAGTTAAGCTGTGATAGACCTGTTTGTTCTGCAGTCCCTAATCTGCTTGTCTCCTTTCAGTGGCCATGGGTCAGGAGCAGTCCCAGGACAGTCAGACAGAGCAAGAGGAGCCATGCCCAGTCGGCACTATGGAGAAAAGTCCTTCATCTGACACGGGAGCCAGCCCCGAGTGCACACATGCTGAAAGGAAAGGCAGGAGAGTGCTATGGCGGGATGGAGGCTGGACCGGAAGCATAATGGGACCAGAAGCAGCAGGAAAAACCATCTGGTATGAGGAAGAAAACTTCGGACAAGTTTCCAGTGAAGATTCCAGGAGAACAGAAGTGAACTCGCAGTCAGTCTGGTACGACAGTGGCACCACGGGTGAGAGAATCCCCGGACAGCAGGAGCAAGGAGTGACACAGAAGAGAAACTGCGATACGAGCTCACCTCAAGCTTTAGGTCTTAGTTCTCCACAGCTGTTAGAGCAGGCTCTGTCTGCAGCTCCTAGTCAGTCACATGCTGCTGGAAACCTGCCAGCGCTGTCACATGGGCCACACGCACAAAGACGGGAAGTGCAGCGAGAGGAGGAAGTTAGGTCAGACTGGGAGAAGGCAGGAGTGGAAGGAGACAGAGAAGAGGCCAGTAACAGAGAGACGAGTTTCAGCAGAAGGATTTGTGAAACAGCAGGCGCTGAAGAGGGAGGACAAAAACTAGCAACGAGCAAAAAACGCAGGAGAAAGAAGAGGGGGAAGAGAGGAGGTGGAGAAGCCAAACTTAGCTCCTGCTCTAGTACAGAATCTCAGGGTCACACAGAGATTCAGTCAGAAAGCCAAGAAGCAACAGACCCCGGCATCCAGTCACAGACGCAGACTGGGAGGACAGACGATTGCTGCCTCCCTGATTCTGAGCCGGCCCGGAAGCAGGAAGCTGATGATGATGCCATGCACCTACCCGGCCACACGGAGATCCAGGCCTGCAGCGCTCATGGAGCTGGCGGTGATGTTACAAGCTCAGTCTCTGGTTTCATGGCTGAAGAGCTCAGTCACACTGAGCATCTGACAGCACACTCCACTCCAGTTACAGCTTCACACACAGAAAGAAGAAAGGACTCATCGGAGGATGAGACCGTGAGCTCAGAATTCGGTGAAGCAGATGTCAGTACGGTGGACATAAAGATAAATACAAGTGTGCAGCTGGAGGCAACACAAGGACGTGACCCTAGAGAGCTGGAATCACAGATGCCTGCCATTCCTGTCCAGCCAGCACCAGATAATGCTGATCTTAAGGCTCTGCCACCAAACGATGATCTGACCGTTACTTGTACGGCCACAGAGTCTGGGATCCAGATCGAGTTAGAAAACTCCAAGTATCCAAAGGAATTGGTTAAACAGTCAGAGGATACAGAGCTCAGGGAGGAAAAGCCAGCAGGACTTGTTGAATCTGTGCGTCCTACAGAAGCTGCTTTTGTACCAGCTGACGATAGAGCGGATGTTGCTCCCCTTCACATTCAGGAAGGAAGCACTGAGAGCACTGCAAGGGAATATTTAAAGCATTGTTTGGCCCCTGAGATGCTGAGAGGTCAGCAGCACACGGAGAAAATGAGACATGACATGTGGGTGGGTGTAGAGGGAGGACTTGAGGAAAGAAGCCAGAGTGGCGACGAGGACAGTGCCACAGAGGCGTGCTCCATGGAGCGAGGGCGAGCGGTGAAGCAGAACTATGATGAAGATGTGGTTGCTGCTGCAGTAGCTGTTGTAGCAGTAGCAATAGCATCAGCAGTGGTTAGCATAGAAGTTAGCCAACATTTATTAGACAATATGTCAGAGAGTCAAGTGTGTGCTGGCAAAGAAGCAGGAACCAGTCCATCATTAGCTAAGGGGAGCAGTGCAGTCGGCCTCAGCACGACTCAGTGCTCACAGCTGGCTCCACAGCTGATCGCCAGAGCTGACACAGAAAACCAGCCTGCAGCACACTCTCACCTCACTAACCACATCACGTCTATAGGACAAGTGTGTGTTCACACAGCAGAGGAAGCGCCTTCTGCAGAGATATCTTGTATAACTAACACAGACGATCAGGCTAACAGTGACCTGCCTTCATCTGCTGAAGCTCTTCAGTTACCAAAACAGCCCAAAGAGGAAATTCAAAAAGAAAGTCTGCACAGCAAAGTCTTTACATACTCACCACCTAAAGAAGAAGATAACAGACCTTTGCCAGAGGTGATGACAGCTAAGGCAGACGGAGAGTGCCAGTCCCACTGTCAGAATCCACTGCTCACAGAGCACAGAGAGCCCAAAGATCAGGCTGCCTGTCCCGAAGAGGGAGATGGACAGCAGCACTTTCAAACAAGAGAGATCCCCGATCAAGACGGCGGTCACTCTGTGGAGTGCAGAGATGCTGAGTGGCACGATAGATCAGAAGATAGTGAGTGCTGTGCAGACCTGTCAGCCTCACACTCTCACACTCCAGGAAAGGAGAGCCAGCCACAGCTGGTTATAATGCCACATGAGAGTGGTTCAGCACTTCCTGTTACCCCCAGTAACCCAGCTTCCCTAGCTAGTCCTACTCCACAGGAAACTACTGCTCCTGTGGAATCAGCTGAACTTCTGTCATCAGCAAATGGCAATAGTCTTACTGCAAGCCATCCTGAAGCTGACGGTGGCGCAAACCAAAGAGAAGCTCATGACTGTGTCCGTGTGAACCCTGAGGATGGTGTATTTGAAGGGCTGGATACAGTGGAGAAAGGAGGAGAAGTGGAGAAGCTCACAGTGGAGGACACATCCCACACAGGTAACTCCATCTACCCCCCCCCCCCCACACACACACACACATCTTTGTTCATGTCTCTTATTGTCACTTTGATCTCTTTTATTTCCTGTCCTCGTCAGCTTCCTGTGCACCATCATTCATCCTCCTCTCCCCCACAAACCTCTTCCTTTCCTTCAACAAAATCATCATAGCAAATATATCTTATTCCACATTCATTAGACTGACATAAATGTTCTTTAAAATTCTTTTTAACCTTTGTGTGTGTGTCTATGGTCTAGTTACTCTTTGAAAAGATAAGTTAGTGTTGGAAAGAGCTGTCACATGAGCAGTCATAGTGTTGAATACTTGATTGAGACGGTGAAAGTCTTCCATAGTTCTCTCCTGGTCTGATGAAGGAGTGACTGAAACGTATCAGTTACGACATTCCTCCATTCTTAATGAGACTGAGTGGAAGCAGGCCAAAAAAGGTGTGTGTGTGTGTGTGTTGTGATGGTGGTGGTGTTGGTAAGCATTAGCTTTTCTTGGTTTCGGGGGCACTGTTTATATTTTGCACTGTATCCAGGAAACGTGATGATGTAATCAACATCATAACATCATAACAGTTAAATGTAAAACTAGAGGTAGATGGAAATATGGTTGTGGTATGAGTTCTGTTCCCGTGTGTGTGTGTGTGTGTGTGTGTGTGTGTGTGTGTGTGTGTGTGTGTGTGTGTGTGTGTGTGTGTGTGTGTGTCCAATCCAGATTCTGATCCATTGAGCAAAGGCCTTGAAGGACAGCGGGACATTAAACGAGTATTATACTATTCAACACTAAGTTAATACAAGCACTCACACTTTAAAAACATACCTGACCAGTGCTGAGGCCCAGCTAGCATTAGCACCAGAGCTAGCTGAAAGAGGCCCAGGCTAATAATTCTGCCCTGCTAAGACAGAGAAAACCTAGCCTTTACGTGTGCCTAACACTGCAGTTTTGTTCCTTACATACAAAACACACACCATGATCACTTTTCAGTGAAGTGTTTGCTCTTCCTGAAACAATGACATCACTTCCTTGTTTTCAGAGGCTTTGGAGTTAATGTGTGTGCAATGACTGGCCTGTTTGATCCTACCACCTCCTGTTGTTGTTCTCATCACTGATTCACCACCCTCTAAATATAGCTGTGCTCTGTGTATTGTGGATGATATTGTAGCTGGCTGATGCGTTTTTCAAAGCTAGTGAGTGTCCACGCTAACCTGATGGTGTTTTCTGTCGTGTGCAGGAGCAGCAGAGCAGGAGCAGAGAGGCTGGGACAGCGCACACACTCTGCAGGTGAGCTGCTGTTCAGTGGAGTGACTGTTTCATGATGTCACAGGCAAGTCTGTCCTATTGTCTGACCTGCATACACTGAACCTGTCAACGTTTTGCGAAGCAGCTGGCTAGATGTGATGTGATCATTGCAGGCTCTTGCAGGAGTGAAGTACTGAGACTTTCTGGAGAGTAAGTTAAGGCTCCACCCCCTTAAAACCCTGTTATTTGACAGAGCGGACAAGGGAGCACAGAGACCGAGCAGCTAAGACAAATACACCAGCTCAGTGCCACACTCAGGTCCCACAAGCCCACCTCCTCTCTCCTTCCTGCAGTGCATATGAACATTAGTTTTGCTGTCTGTGGTTTTGGGGTTAGATCAGAGCGGGTCAGGCCACGGTCACCTTTGACACCATATAAATCCTTCTCTAATGACTCCTGATGACGCACTGTTTGGTATCATAGAGCTGCAGGTCACAGTGGGAGGCATGGGAACCTTGAGACCTTGCCCTGGGGTGTAATGTCAGAGTCAGGGAGGGACGGAAGAGGGAGGTACAGTACACAGAGCGGTATAGGAGACCCTGCTTTATTCGCTTTCATGTAAAACTTTGCTACCTTGTTGAGAAGATGAGCAGGTCGAGTTTTGAGTCTTAGAGAAACTGCTGGATTTCCATGTGTTTGATTCAGATGTTTGCCACTTTTATTTATTTTCCATAAAAGTGATCATAGGACTTTGAAATCACTTATTGAATCATGTTTGTGCAACTTTCTAAAGGATCCTGGGTTCCACTGTGTCCACATTTAAGTTAGTTTTTGTTTGGGATCAGGTAGCAGGTTTGCTAACCTCTGTTAACAGATCTGTTAATGCATTTAGGCCAGAGCTGATACAGTCTCACATCTTACACGTACGGCTCGGTGACAAATTAAAGGAAAATCCTGACCCTCTCAACCCTGTAGTGAAGTGACCATCTTTATCACCTTTATTCCACGAGGAAGCTTTTCTGTGGTGATGGGAGTGTTCTCTGCATCCAGAGGACATGAACTTCACTGTCTCGGGTTGATCTTGAAGCTATTCCTGCAACAAGTCTTCCTGTCTTCCTCGTATCGTCCCCAGCTGTCGCAGCTTATGGCCGCCCCCTCCCTGAGTCTGGTTTTCCTGGAGGTTTCTTCTGTTAAAAGGGAGTTTTTCCTTCCCACTATCACCAAAGCACTTGCTCATAGTGGGTTGTCTGATTGTTGGGGTTTCTCTGTATTATTGTAGGGTCTATACCTAACAGTATAAAGCACCTGGAGGTGGCTGCTGTTGTGATTTGGCGTTATATAAATAAAACTGAATTCAATTGAAAATTGAACCCTGTGTTCTCTTTGTGTGCTCTCTGATGCAGTGTGTGTGTCTGTAGGAACTCACTCATTTTCGGGTATTCTTTGTTGCCCCCGTGTGGTTTCAGTAGGTATAAAAAGTTCCAGATGTGACCGTCTCCCACTCTGTCAGAGCTGGGTGGTGTTCGGCTGTTACCGTGGTTACCGCTGTGTTTGTGTGCTGCTGATTGGTCACAGGTGGTGCTGATTTCTTGCACTTACTGACTATAAGTTAGCTCTGTGTTGTTGAGAGAGTTCTTTAATTTATTAAAAATGACTTTCATCATCTTATCAGCAACACATGCACACACACACGCATACACACACATATGCACACACACAAACATGTGTTGTTTTTCAACCAACTTATTCATTATACTGCACATTTTTTTGCCCAAGATGTACCCAAAGCATTGTGGGAACTGTAGTGTAAAAAAGCAAATACTGAAAATATGAGGCATGCCAGAAATGAATTTGATTTTTTTATTTTTGTAACTTCAGCACGAGAACTGTGTGCTGGTGCAGTGTTGACTGAGCACTCTGATGTCAGGCCTGTTTGTGTGCTCTGTGTGTACATATGTGGGTGTGTGTCACAGGTCTGCATGTGGGTTAACTGTGATTGAAAATGTCCAGTACGAGTGAATGGTTGTGTGTCTCTTTGTGTTAGCCTTGTAACATATTGGCGGCCTGTCCCTGGTGTACTCCTCCTCTCATCCGTTTACAGTGGCATTGACTGCAGGTGTCTGTTTTCCATGTTTACGTCACCCTGATGTGGCAGTGATTGTGCATGTGGGTGCAACAGCACATATGACATTATCACACCATCACAGTCACTCAGCACAGGGCATAGTCACTATTTATCCACTTCTGCTGCTCTTATTTGGCTCCTTTGATGGAGGGAGTGGACAGAGAGAGAGGGAAGAAGGCAGTGAAGGAAAAAGGAAGCGGGTGGATAAGAGGGATGGAGAGGGGGCTGGTGTTATAAACAGATGTGTGCAGGAAGTCTCCTCGTCAGAGCTCGCAGGCTGTAGAGGATTACTCTGAGTAGGAGCACACTGATCTGCATTAGCTGTTCTTTCACTGTTTGTTTAAGTGGATTTGGTTTGGATTCCCTCTTCTCATGTTGCTAATTGGATATACTAACTGTTTTCTTGTTTTGTGAAGTTTTCTCGTTTCACCTCAAGTAAATCAGCTGCCTGTAACTGCACAAAGTTCCAGTTGGACCCTTTTCCTTCGTACTCCTCCCTCGGCTGTTTCCATCATTGCTGCTGTGACAGATTTGCAGTCGGGACAGACAGTGGAGAGCGGGGCGATAGCTGAGCTTTTGCCTGCAGTATGTTTCGCTGTCAGCATGTGTGTGAGACCTGGATTGTTAGCAGCTGAGGGTGAAACTGGCAGCATGTATGAGAGGCACAGGCGAAGGTACAGCTTCTGTGCCAAAGGAGAGCCCACTGTGGATGTGCTGTTGATTAAGGTAGGAAAAAAAGCTGGTGATTTGATGGCTGAGAGTCCTGCAGTCACTCATGTCTTAGCTGGCCTTCATATATGTACTTTAGATACAGTGCTGTGCAAAAGTCTTGAGCCACGCCTCATTTCTTTATATTTTGTTAGGAAATCTGTGCGGTGATTTATAAATATGAGCGAACGTCCATGTAAATATATGCATGTTCCGGGGTCCGGGGGAGGCCAGTCCATGACTGATGGTGTTCCACTGTGTGTAAAAACAGAGTTTGTACACTTCTAATGAGCTTCAGACTCAGTATTTGGTACCTTTGATCTTCAGCACAGTTTGAAGTCTCTGAGGCAGATTTCTGTCATTTCTGTAACATTTTCAGGACGTTCTTCAAGCTTCATGAAGACATTCAAAGCTCTTCTTTGTTTTGTTCTGTTAAGACCTCACTGCTTCAATCATGTTGATGCCCGGGATCCGGGGGAGGCCAGTCCATAACTGATGGTGTTCCACCTTGTGTTTTTCTTTCCAGGAATGCTTTTACTATATTTGCAGTGTGTTTGGGGTCATTGTTGTATTTACATCATAAAATGAAGCTGCTGCCAGTCAGATTCTTAACAAATGTTTTCACACGGTGGATCAAAATCTATTGGTACTTTTCTGCATTCATAATTCTATCGATTTTGACAAGATGTCAAACACCACTGGCTGAAATGCAGCCCAAACCATGACAGAGCCTCCACCATGTTTTACTGCAGACACTCAGTGTTGGACCCTCTGTCCTGCTCTCCTCTGTAGATACACTCAGGGAAATAATTCTGTAATCTCCTGCTGAATTTGTAAGTTTGCTCACTTACAAAAAAATGAACACTCCCCCTTTTTTTTACTTCCCCTTTATGGCAGTCATTTTAATGGAGAGAACAGAATATGAACAAAAAATCCAGAAAAAACATTACATAAAAGTTATAATCTGATTTGCATGTCACTGAATGAAATATTGAAGTATTTGATCCCCTACAGCAAGCAAGAATTGTGGCTCCCACAGATGTGGCACACACATGACAATCAGTGAGTTACAGATACTCCTGATCTAAACTCTCAGTGTGCATGAAGGACACCTGTCCACAGAATCACTTTCTTCCATTCTAACTCACACTAAAAAAATCAAATTTGGGTTGATCACTCCATCAGACCTGTTGCCACTGATTTTCAGTTCCGTTCTTGTGTAATGTAGGGTACCTCAGCCTTTTCTTCCTGTTTCCCTTCATTAAAAATGGCTTCTTGATAGCCGCCCCTAGGGCTGGGCCATATCATACCGTTCACGGTAATACCGGTATAATGTTGGGCAACGATAAGAAAATGAAATATCGCGATAGAATATGGGTAAAACGCGCATGCGCAGTGCCATTGTTTTTTATACGCACATGGCGGAAAAAGCATGGCGGCGGCGGAGATTGAGAAGGGCAAAAGCGGATCGTTAAATGAACCAGAACTGGTTTGTAAAAATGCTGCAACTTCAGTGGTGTGGCACTGGTTTAGCTTTCGTCCGTCAGATACACAACAAAGTACTATTTTTGGTAGAGCATGCTAGCGGGCCGTCGTTATTACCGCGTTTTTTGGAAAATACGACACTTAAAATCAATCATTTGATTTTTCTGAAAATCGACAGTGCCCCTTATAATCCCGTGTGCCTTATGTATGAATTCTGGTTGTGTTTACTGACCTCGAAACGATTTTATGTACACGGCGCTCGAAAATCTGTCAAATGTACGACTTTGCTAAGCTACGAAGCCGCACCGCTTGATGGATTGTCGTAGGATTGTGGCTATCGTAGGCAGGAGCCTCGCGGAGTGATACGTACTGTGCTTCAACATAATATTACCGTATTGTGTGTGTATAACCTGTTTTTAAGTTTTGTGGATATTATACATGGTTATGCTGAGGATATGTCGGCCAGTTTCCACTGGAAATGTCTTTTGGTTAAACTGTCAGCAAGGAATTTGCACTGTTACATTTTTATATAACTTTAATGCACATAATAAACAGCTGCTTGTTTAAGTGAAAATACATTGATTTATTTTTTTTTTTGCACGAATAAAGTTGTGGAGTTGTAAATTATTTTGTCTAGTGTCGATTATATCGTCAGTTATATCGTTATCGCAAATTTTCAAATGTATATCGTGATAAATATTTTTGGTCATATCGCCCTGCTCTAGCCGCCCCTCCACTGAGAACATTTCTGATCATCAGAAATGTTCTGTGCAAATGACTTAAAGTCATGACATGACTTTCAGATACTGTTCATCTGCTGTAGAAAGTCTTAGACCTGCCAGTTATTTTGAGGGAGAGGGATGTTGTTGATACAGGATTCTAGCTGCTCAGCTGTCCTGGCTTCTTCTTCTTTGTCTCTTCTTTCTTTTCATGATCCTCCAGATGTTCTCAGTTGGTGAGGGTCACAAAAATAATGCCATAGCAGGCCAGGTCGGCCATGCTTTAACAGATGCCATACATGGGTTAGCATTGTTATGCAAAATATGGAGGGTCGTCTAAAAAAGGTGTCATTTGGATGGACCATCTGTTGGTTTAGAACATGTCTATACCTTTCAGCATTGATGGAGCCTTTCCAGATGTGCCAGCTGCTAATTCCTTTGGTCTTTAGTCAGGAGGATATGGTGCCCATGTTTTCCAAAAACAATCTGGAAGGGTCTGACCTCAGAACAGTTTCCTACTTTGCTTCAGTCCATTTTAAATGAGCTGTGGTCCAGAGAAGAAGGCAGGGTGTGTGCATCATGTTCACTGGCATCTTCTTTGCAAACACACACATATACAAAGATTTGTGTACATATCACTATGATCAGTGTTTTGGTGAAAGTGTGGAATTGTCACACCCACAGCCTTTATGCTGTCACAGAGAGTAACACAAAGTATGGTTTGCATTACAGTTTCTCTGTTTTTACTCCTATTCACACAATTTTCAGAGCAATAGAACTCCAACTTCCATCATACTTTGGTGATGCAGAAATGAAATCCTGCTGCCGGGGGCTGGTTTGGCTTGCTTCTTACATATTAGCTCTTCCCAGCAGAGATGAGAGAGCAGAGCAGGCTTTGTGACAGCCCCCAGCATTAGATGACAGCACTGCTGTTAACACACAGCATCTCAGCTGTGTCAGCTGTCCTGAGAGATGATCTGTGCAACTATGAGAGAAAGAGCTCCGTGCTCCTGATACAGATCTGTGTTGTGGTAAAGTGTCACAAACTGTGATGCTGATCATGCTGATTAAGAAACAGCCTATTACTGACAGAATATAACAGACTGTAACAGCTAATAGTCTATCAATATCAGTAGTGTATCAATGCTGTGGTTGTCCTTTATTAACTTTTAACTAACTAACAGCATCTGCTGCAGCTGGTTGGGAGCGAGGGGAGAAAAGACAAGAAAAAGGAATATTCTTTCTCAGACTCACTGAAAGCATTAGATGATTCAAAATTACCATCACACACGCAAATCAGCTGGACAGATCGCCAATCGACACACACAAACATTTGTTTTATTTGGCACGGGTAAATTATTCAAGCTCATTAAACTGGGATAGAACAGTTCGCATGCTTCATACATTTCATTAAATGTGATCTCTGGTGATTTAAAGTGAGTGTTCATCAAGTGTGCACCCTCCAAACAACTGTCCAGCATATGCTGCATGGGTGCAGAGTGACAAATGCTGCCTGTTGTCTCCTACATGTTGGAGAGTTGCTCTTTTGTGTGGATCTTTTTCTGCAGCATGTTGACAATAGACAGTGCAGGAAACATGGAGCTAAGACAACAGATCCATTGAGACAGTCGTCAGAGAGACAAAGGAGTCATTGGCTTTACTGATTAACCATCACACAACTAAATATGAGATCACTGCGATGGCCCAGCCTACAGCAGTGACAAAAGTAGTAGGAGTTACACAATTCATTGCTTCACTCACATTAATATCCAGCCCTTAGATTTCAGTCAGCCTTTGTCTAAACACGCACATTTATTTTAAAGATGATATCAGAGAAGAGAGGTCTTTGTGGTCTTTTGTTCACTCCGCCATCGTGCAGTATTTCTGTACCCTAAACACAAAACATACAATTGTGACTTGTACATTCCATCAGAAGCCACGAGTATAAAGAAAGTCTGTCAAGTTCTTCCAGACCAAACTCTCTCATCCATGTCTTTACGGGCTTTGCTTTGTGCACTGTTATGCACTCATTTTGGAACAGGAAGGGACCATCCCCAAACTGTTCCCACAAAGTTGGGAGCATGAAATTTCCAAAATGTCTTAGTATGCTGAAGTTTAACTCCTTTCACTCAAACTAAGAGGTCAAACAGCCCCACGACATAATCACTCTCCACCAAACTTCACAGTTGGCACAATGCAGACAGACAAGTACCGTTGTCCTGACAACCGCCAAACCCACACTCCTCCATCAGACTGCCAGATGGAGACGTGTGATTCATCACTCCAAAGAACACTTCTTTGCATTGTGCTATTTGATGTAAGGCTTGGATGCAGCTGATTGGCCGTGGAAACCCATTCCATGAAGCTCTTACTGTTTATGAGCTAATCTGAAGGACACATGAAGTTTGCAGGTCTGTAATGATTGACTCTGCAGAGAGCTGCGGACTGTGCACTGTGTACCTCAGCATCCACTGACCCTGATCTGTAGTCTTGCGTGGCCGACCACTTCATGACTGAGTTGATGTTCCAGTCAGTCCCACTTTGTCATAAGTTCACTGACAGTGTGGAATGTGGAATATTTAGTAGCAAGGAAATTGCTACTAAACTGGTCAGCCCAAACGTTAAAAATCTAAAGACATATGCAGGCTGGAAAAGTGTTGTCCAGGAGGGAGTGTTGAGCAGTTCAGAGCAGCTGATGTTTGAACAATTGCAGAATTGCACCCTGGTAAATGAGCCTTCCTACATCGGTCTTATGTTACACTGGACTGCTGTGTGAGTGAAACAATCATTCTCTATGTGTTGGATCAACATGTAACACACAGATGCAGCACACACAGTACGTGGGTGAACAGCTGTTGTCATCAGTCACGCGTGGATCCCGTGTTTGTGTGTGACAGTGTCATATTGTGTCACCTGAGAACGCTCAGAGAAAAATTCTGCGAAGAACTGAGGATGACGCTTAGTTCTTCATCCTTGTTTCAGAGCACAATACTGTGTGCTCAGCACAGAGAACTTTTCAGGAAAACTCATGTACTGCAAACAGCAGCTTCATTCTGCTTTCTCTCCCTCTGTGTTTCTTTGTTAGATCCAGAGAGAAAGCCATGTGCTCTGTCCTGTACAGCCCAGTCTTGAACACAACGCAATAACACCATGTACAGGTAAGGCTCACAGACTGTCAATCCACTTATTTTCAAAGGAAGTAACCAGATCTTAACACCAGTTTACCTGCTACTAGTACAGCTGAGCAGAACCCTCAAGAACTCGTTTTTAACGTGCTGTAAAATGTGATGGAGATGAAACACTTATAATAGTTCCACTGTAATAAGCACGGCTCAAGCTATTTCTGTTTAATTCCATAGTAACATTTGAATCAATCAAACATAAGGAAGAGTGATGATCGCCTGGAAACACTTAAATCAGGGCTACAAAATGCAAAACCATGTAATAACATGTGATTAGCATTTTTTAGGCTTGAAGGTGGTTTTAAATGCATTTTGTGTCGAATGGAGCGTGAAAACACTGATTTCACTGCATCTCTGATGAGGTTCTGTAACAAAAACTTTGCATTAAAATGGATTATTTTATTATTTAACGATAATTTGAGTAGAGTTATCAATAGCAAAAACCAAAGATTGTTATTAATACATTAATTTGATTATTTAAATAGAATATTTGTATGAATGCAAGGCTCGCAAAATTTCAAAATCTCTGGTAGCCCTTCGGGCAGGCATTCTTCAGTTTTTGGTAGCCCAAAATAAATTTAAGTAGCCCGAATAAAAAAATAAATTTTTTTTACGTTTTGTTTCCTTTACAATATTATACATTAAAGTATAATATTGTAACGGAAACAAAAATTAATCAAAAAAATTGTTAAAATACAAATCACAACAACTGTATAAAAATTAAAACCATCAACTCAAATACTTTGTTCTAATTGAACAGAAATTTCTATGAACTTGTAAGAACTGTGTAGAACATGAATCAGTCTGTGTCAGATCCTGAATCTGAAATTTTCACTGAAGTCACGGGTAAGAAGTAAGTGGAACCAAGATCTAGGCCATTTGCTTTTTGAAGTTTGCAAAGACTGCTAAATTCTGCCAATGGTAGTTCACTCTTTGCAATATAGCACACTGTTCTAAACAGCTTTTTCAGGAGTTCTTGTTGTGCTTGGTTTATTTGTAGTATGTTTTTTTGCAATTGGTGTTTGTTCTGGGAAAGATACTGCAGACTGGGCAATAATGCATTTCTTGCATTTCTCATGAGTTCTGATGGGGTCTTTCTTAAAATGACTGGTCCCAGTAACAAAGGCGCTTGTCGACTCAGAAATCAAATGAAACTCACAACACACCTGGCAGAACATCATGATATTTAGCTCGTCATATTCCAGCCACAGAAATTCTTTTGTCCATGAAACCAAAAAAGCTGCGCTTTCTTTTTGCCTCATAGTCTGATTTGTCCAACATGTTCTCACTCCCAAAGCGTAACATTTTAGGCTAGGTGACAAATCGTCAACATATTGTTCGTTCTTATGGTACGCGGCGGGTTATGGCTGAAATCCAGTGCAATGACGCTCCCGCGGTAATCAATGTTCCAGCCCTGTATTCCAGCCCTAAACCTAACCTTATCCCTAGCCCTAACCATAACCTTTTTCCTCACCTTAAACAGGACTTAAATGATGTTAAATAGCATGTTTCTAAGCTATTTGAAGGAAAAGAGCGAACATGTGTAGACTGAGTCCATACGGTTCTCATATTTCCTCATTTTTCTGAGGTCGTCATTTAGGAATGTGGTGGGTAGCCGAAAACGTAATATGTTGACGTTCCCAGAACAAACACCAATTGCAAAAAAACATACTACAAATAAACCAAGCACAACAAGAACTCCTGAAAAAGCTGTTTAGAACAGCGTGCTATATTGCAAAGAGTGAACTACCATTGGCAGAATTTAGCAGTCTTTGCAAACTTCAAAAAGCAAATGGCCTAGATCTTGGTTCCACTTACTTCTTACCCGTGACTTCAGTGAAAATTTCAGATTCAGGATCTGACACAGACTGATTCATGTTCTACACAGTTCTTACAAGTTCATAGAAATTTCTGTTCAATTAGAACCAAGTATTTGAGTTGATGGTTTTAATTTTTATACAGTTGTTGTGATTTGTATTTTAACATTTTTTTTTGATTAATTTTTGTTTCCGTTACAATATTATACTTTAATGTATAATATTGTAAAGGAAACAAAACGTAAAAAAAATTTCTTTTTTTATTCGGGCTACTTAAATTTATTTTGGGCTACCAAAAACTGAAGAATGCCTGCCCGAAGGGCTACCAGAGATTTTGAAATTTTGCGAGCCTTGGAACGCCGAAAGTCTCCTTTCGCGTTCCTAAGGAACGCCGCGGGACGTGACAAAACGTCGCCATGTTACGCCTCGGGAGTGAGAACAGGCTCGATTTGTCATATCTTTTCCGTTTTGTGATCGGCTTTTCTTTGGCTGCCCCTTCTTCACCCTGACCTGTCTTATTTGGCTCTGCAGAACTAAAATACCAGCGTAAATCCTGCTGCTTTTACACACGTACTTACATAATGATCAGCGATTCTTTGCGCACTCAACCTCTCACATGTTTAAGCTTGCTGCGAGAGATTTCACTTGTCGCGTTTGAATAGTAAGCTAATGAGTGATAAGACGATGTCAGAGGAATTGGTGCGCAATTAATCGTCACTCACCAATCAGTGCTGCCGCTCTCTATACACCGTTCGCGCGATCGCAAAATGAAAATGAAAGCAAAAAGCAAGCGCAAATTCAAACGCGATTTCAATATGTCACATATTGACAGTGGCTCATCGATGCCAATGACATAATTACTCAGCTACATTGGCGAAAGAATGCAAAAGCACTGACATATATTTTCCTATGATAGCCCGACGGGCAGGGCTGAGTTAGATTTTGGTAGCCCGACTGGAAAAATCGCTAGCCCCGGGACGTCGGGCTAGCGATTTTGCGAGCCCTGGAATGTAAACACTCACTGAGCCACATGGTACAATTCAGAACATAAACTTTAATTTATTATTGCAGTAAATCTAAAGCTTGAGCACTTAATGTTTGCTTATTTATTTAACCTTTAAACTTTATCAGATAAAGTGTGCTTTCACACACCACAGAGAAACAGCCTGTTTCTCTGTGGTTTGTGTGATATGAGATAAACTTCCTTTCTACCAGCGCTATAACATGCCACAGTCTCTAATGTGACAACTCATGTTGTCTTTCGCTCACTCAGCAGGAAGTGATTGACCGTCCTCCTCCTTCTTCTTCACAGATATTCACACAGACCGAGGAACATGTGTGTCGCTGTGTTTGGTGCAGGGAGAGTCGGTGGTGGAAGATGGCCTGAACGTCACTCCTGAGCTGGATAATGGTCTAATTCACAAGGTACACACACACACACACACACACACACACACACACACACACACACACACACACACACACACACACACACACACACATAGACTTTCAGCTTTAATTCTAGGGTTTCACAGAAATACCACATTAACTGTTGAGGAATTACAGACATTTCTATGCATAGTCCAAAGTTTCAGAGG
Organism: Neolamprologus multifasciatus; assembly: GCF_963576455.1. Lineage (NCBI taxonomy): Eukaryota > Metazoa > Chordata > Actinopteri > Cichliformes > Cichlidae > Neolamprologus > Neolamprologus multifasciatus. The sequence goes on along the minus strand of NC_140445.1, from coordinate 42,011,745 downwards.
CTAATTAATCAAACATGATTTTAATTAAAAGAATGAATGAATTTGTAGTGACTGCTTGAAGTTTAGCACCCAAGCACATCGCCAAATGCTGTGTTTCCTCCTTTAACATCCTCTGCCAGGACTGTAGAGCAGCTGCTGTTTGTGGGTCTTTATCTTTCACTTCTATCTTCTGTAACTTAAAAGCATGTTAAGTTGAAATCAGGGTACTGACTTGGCCATTGACGAATACGTCGCTTCTTTGCTTTGAGAGGCTCTTGTGTTTTTGGGGGACTTTTGAGTGCAGACAATTGAGCTTTGAAGTGCATTGTTTATCCTGCTGGAAGCAGCCATCATAAGACGGTACACTGAGGTCATACAGGGATGGACACGATCAGCTGCGATAGCTCGACTTATAGATCCCACACCCATACACCACCAGCCTCAGCCTGAGCCACTGACACTGGGCAGGAGTTTACATCAAAGTCTGACCCCGCCAGCTGAAGGAAATCCAAACTTATCAGACCACACAATGTGTTTGACATTTGTATGAAATAATGTTGCCACGTGTTCATAATCAATGCTCTTCTTACTCCCATAACCACACATGCACGCACACATACAAAATATCAGCAGTTTTGGTGCAGCAGAACTTCTCTGCTGTCACAGAGAAATATTTGGAGCTGGTCAGAGTGTGAGCAGTGACTCATTTTTTCTGGAAGAGGCCTTTTCCACCAGCTTTTCTCATAATCCTCCACAGACCACATTCAGCTCTTTCCCTGAGAACTTTTTCTCACAGGGCCCTTTCAAATCAATCCAATGCCCAGCTTCTAAAATATCCTATATTCTAGGAAATCTACTACTGTGTGTGTGTGTGTGTGTGTGTGTGTGTGTGTGTGTGTGTGTGTGTCAGTGCCCTAGCTTTGTGTTTCTTTACATCTTTGTAAAATCCACCTCACATTTCTCCTCTTCTCTCCAGCCTGAGGCTCCTCAGACTGGTGTTGGGCACATGGACAGCCAGGCCTGTGGCGCCCACTCCTCCACTAGTAATGCACTGATGCAAGAAGCTGTCAGTCCCAGCAAAGCAGCTTTGTCAGTGGACACATCTGGCGCTGTGTCCCCTCAGAGCTCCACACTGTCCTGGATGTCAGAAATGGAGGACAGAGGTAAAGCACACAGTGATACTTGAAACTGTTATTTCCTCGAAGAAGTTAATAATTACAAGCTTTTTGGCATGTTCTACTTCCTGTCTGTCTGCCTGTGAGCTGAAAGTAAATCTGTCTGTTGCTATGCACAGTAGATCAGGGCCGATTTCACTCAGGTCACAGACACAGTGAGCTTCTGGTGAAATCCAGCGAAACATCCCATATTCTCAGCATTTACCAGAGTTAGAACATTAGTCATTAGTATTTGTAGTAACTGTTTGAACTATGTGCTGGGTGTGTTGCATGTGTCCTGTTACGTGTTCATTCTTAACCGGTGAGTGGTTGTAATATTTTTTTCTGACATACATCTGAGGAGGAGGAGGAGGAGAAAGAGGAGGCGAGGTAGAGGGAGGAGGCGATGAAGAAGAGAAAAAAGACCAGCTTCCAGAAACTCCAGTGTCATCAGCTGTCTTGCGCACATCCAGTCGCTCCTTGTCTCCGTTGCGTCGCCATAGCTGGGAGCCGGGCAGGACCAACACAGCCACACACGTGGAGCTCTCACAGAGCAGGTACTGGAACCTCGGGCTGTTCTGACACCGCTCCCAACTTTATTGAAAATTCCTGCTGACGTCAAATTCCAGATTGGCTGATATTTTTCAGAACACAATTGCATTCAGAGTTATTTACATGAACTGCGTTTGCAAACAGTAAGTGCAAACACAGCAGCCGAGCATCTGCTCCGTGTCGAGCAGCAGGAGAAATTAAAGCCAGCTTCCACATCTTTGTTCACGAGTGTATCTTCCTCCTGTTGTCATTAACAGTCCGCCTGCCCCTTCCTTCAGCTCACTGAAGACCGTTTCAGGAGAGGTGAAACAAGCCAAGACCCCTCTCCACAGAAGAAGGTAACCCTGTCTTCCATGACCTGCTTTATTCACGTCTGCCTCTGTTTCCTTGCAGGGCCACATACTTTATCTTTTTGTGCGTCTAGGCTGATATTTCTGTGAGTCGTGTTTCACACATTCAGAAACAGCTGAGAAATGACTGATTTACTGATAAAAAGGACAACACATATTCAAATGTGAGGCAATGACAAGAACCTTAAACTGAGTTGTTAGAGTGTGAGTGCAACACCGCTATTCCTCACAGCAGCTGAATCAGGCTTGCATTCCTGCCTTCTTACTAGAGTGCAGCCTCAGCCTGCTCACACGGCATACACAGACACTCCCTGGCCCAAGCATGGCATCCAGTGGAAAAGTCATCAGCGCAGTGAGAGCAGCAGGTCAGCAAAGTGTGCTGAGACTGAGGTGGAGATGGAAAGATTCTCTTAAACTCAGGCTGTAGTGCTGAGATGTATGATTATTACCTCTGTACAGTATTTTCTGCATTGAGTTGTGCAGTTCAGGCTGTGTTGCTGTGATGTGAGTCCAAGTGTTATGAATTAAAGCAATGTGCCAGTTTTCAGACAAACTTAAATTAACAGCTTAGACACATCTTTCTCACCACAACACCATTATCATTAATTCTTGTTTTAATACACCCCTGCCATCAAACATCTTCTCTTTCTTTTCTTTGTTTTTCTTTGCATGTTTCTCACAATTCATCCCCCATCTGTCCATTTCTCCAGTATGAGCTGGTGTCCATCCAACCTGGTTTTTCCTGATCAGGAGCAAATAGACAGCAGAAGGTAAATGGTGGAAGTCAACAGTAATACACAGATATTGTTTCGTTTCAACAGCTCTTCAACAGAAGAGCGACTTGACAGTGATGTAAGACGAGCACAGAGAAAGATGACACAACAACATACTAATGCACATTATGAAATGAGGTCTGGTTAGACGTGTGGTTCAGCCTAGCAGGCCTGCTGTGTGCTTTGTGGCTGCGCCCTGCTTCTCTCTCTCTGCTCCAGGTGCCAGCCTCTTTTCTCTTGTGGAGCCGGTGCACAGCTTTTCCACCCAGACACTTTATTCTTATTCCACTCTCTGCCCAAGTCTTTTGGTGAAATATAACAATTTGGGGGTTCGTCCGGGATGTAAAAACAGTCAAACCCATCCATGGTTTACCCCACCTCTCGCCCTATGACAGCTGGTCACCAACGACACTGATGTATAAATCAGGGTTGTGCATGCATGCGTGGATGGATGGATAGAACCTGGACATGGTTGGGCCTGTATCTTTGTCAAAAAGCTAGATTAAAAGAAAGTTGGCAGAAAGTCCTGAAAGGCTATAAAAGTATAAAAGTTGTAAAATAATAACTACTGAGCATAGCACACTTACTATGAGGAGACAGACACAGAGCAGAGCACTGGTTTTATACTACAGTAGTGAGTGATAAGTGGAGGAGCCATGCACTGACATCACCAGCAGAAAACAGTGTGCCACCTGAGTCAGGAAACATGGTCCTACTTCATTTCTCCTTTCATCCAGCCACAGTCTAGAAAGTCTAGAAGTGGGCGCAGCAGTGGTGCAGGACCAGACACAGCGTGCCAGCATCAGTGATCAGGAGGTGGTGGCTGCAGGCAGGAGTTCACAGGTGGAGAGCCTGGACAGGGGGTCTCTGGCCTCCCTAACCGAGGAGGAGCAGGAAGGAGACAGCAGCAGCATTGATAGCCAGGTGTGTCCTCTTACTGTTTTTTTGCTTTGTTATTCGATGAGAGGACGGATTTATATACTTGTCATTTTCATTTCTTGTGTGTTGTTAGACATCATTGATTGTCAGCTGTCCTGCCATGTTTCATCATCCAACTCTCACCAAATCCATCTCCATGGTCACCGTCACTCAGCGGGACGTACAGGGTGAGTCTGTGCTCAGTCCTCTGTCTCTGCCTCTCGTTTGTTCTGAGAAGTAAAGATTCTCGACGTTCTCCGCTAAGATTCTTTCATCCTGCTGCACCCATGAATACCTTTTAGCGAGTGGGTTTCCTCCATCAAAGCGACGAATCAGCTTCTCTGTCAGTATCTCTCCGCTCCTCCCAAAAACTAGACGCTTCTTTTCCATTGGCTCTTCCTCCAGTGATGAGGAGGAGGAGGGAGGGAGTAAGTATGAAGAATGTCCCTGTAGTGTTCCCTCTGTCAGTATGGTGTCCTGTAACACTGACCATCAAAGCAGTTCAAATGTGTCGACCCATTGCTGGACCCCACGTGTTTGTCTTCAGAAGCCTAAACTAATAAACTAGTTTGTGTAAGTGTGACGAGTGTCTCCCTTTCAGTGTGCCGTGTTCAATGTGACCTAAACCTCTGACCTGCTTTTCAAATACATTAGTGCATTAACATTACTTTCAGGTGGTTCTTTTACTAAAACAGTGTTATTGTCGTAATATTACCCATGACAAAGTATGAAGGGAATGATTGATTGTTTGAGCAGCCATGCTGAAGGCTGCTGCAGGTGAGACACTTACACAGAGCACATAGGATGCAGTCTGTAAACACGAAGCCGCCCACAGAAAAGGTAAGGCAGGCTATAAAGGAACTGCTGACATCTGAAAAACAGTATGTAGCTGTGCACGTTTATTTTTCTTACGGTAGTCTTGCCAGTGATACAGAGCACGGCACTAGTACTGACTCAGCACATCTGCCAATGTCTTTGGTTAACTTTGTGTTTAGTCGTTTTATTAGGGTTAGAAGTGCAATGGAGTTCATCAGTCATCGCTTTTGTTGTCGTGTCAACCAATTACTAAAAGCAGGCTTTGCTTTGTAACTGTGGCTTTGAAGACATTACTGTGCAGTTCAGACTACAGCTGTGTTGTCCTGATCAAATGATGATTGTCGTCTTTGCCTCATGCAGGTGTGAACTCATTCTGCAGTCACTCTGGGTCACTGGCATCCAGGTAGGAAGAGAAGCTAATAAATCTTTTTTTCTCTGCTTCACTTTTAAAGCACATCATACTGAAGAGATGCAGCACAGGCTGCATGTAACTGAGTGCATGGCACGCTGATCCTGTTGGGTTTTTCATTTGAGTTTGTTATTCTGTTTCTTCAGGCCCATGACTGTAATGTTAATGGGTTTCATTTATTTGAGAGAACAGGAAAACATTTGGTGATATAAATAGAAATAAGCATAGTGCCTTTGAAAGTTCCCTTTGTGTTGTTCAGTATTTCAGAGGATGAGCCAGGTCCCCTGCAGAGCGAAACTGAGGGAAAAGGAGGGCCTAAAATTGGTCGGAGATTCAGCTACCTCCGCAACAAGATGAGCAAGAAAGTCAAGGTGAGAAATACTTACACACCGGATGTGATGCAGCCACTTCTTCTTTTCTAACACTGTGACGTATGTTTGGAGATGACTGTAGAGCGTAACGCTGATGTGTCCATGTGTGTGCCCTGGCTGATAAAGACCAGCGTACTTCAGTTATATTCTTTATTTTTGCAAATGTATTGAAATGATGAATTTTTCCATACTTTGTCAGGTGCATGAAGTATTCAGCACAGGTGAACATTTGACTGTGTTCACTGTGTTTTTGGGTGATGAAGCATTTAAAACACAGCATGCCAAACTTTGGTGGCTGTAGCTCAGGATGTTAAGCAGGTTATCTGCTAATCGCACGGTTGGTGGTTCGAGCCCTGGCTCCTCCAGTCGGCAGGATGAAGTGTCCTTGGGCAGGATACTGACCCCATGTTGTTTTCTGGTCCAAATGTGATTAATCAGAAAAAGTGAATGGGTGATATATAAAGTAGAACAGAGTTATAAAAGCAGCAGTTCATTGTAACTGCTCGCAGTTGTAGCTGTCAGACTGTTTGTTTGCGGGCAGTTCAGCATAGCGCTGCAGACTGTCTGCATGTTGTATCTGTCAAAGGGGGAAGTGTCAAAATTCTGTGGGTTGCTACAGAGAACACAGATGTCATAAAAGACAACTAGTTTGTAATGAAGTGAAACCAGCTGTCTGTTCTTCATGCATTCATGCAGGCCTTTTGATAGTTTCTTTTTCTAAGTCACAAAGAGCTCCATTGTGGCTCTCTTTCTTCTTTAAGTGAACTTTTCCGCCATGATTCCACCTGTACAGTCTTCACTGTCACTCTGCATGCTGGACTGCACACAGCCATGTGTGTGTAAGTTGTGTACTCTGTGACTAGGGATGCATACAAACTGACCCAAATATACCTGCAATATTTGATATTCTGTTTGTGAGTGGACTGGATTTTTTCTCATGGTTAGCAAAAATACACCAGATACTAATATAGTGCTTTGGACACCCGGACTATACGATGACTATATGATCTGATGATCAGATGATCTGTGGCTTGTAAGCCTGGCTGGGTCATACAAGCACAGTCAGGCTGACCCCACTGCAGCTACCTGTGGGCTACTGCTGTGAAGTCAGTGTGACGATAGTTTGTGGTTCACTGCAGAGCTTTGCAGTTACAGGTCTGCACATCAAAGCCGTGCGTGGGATGCTGTGTAAAGTGGAAATAAATTCGCAGTGCAATGACTTACAAATCTTACAAATCTCTTAAAGTCATGTTTTATTCACAATAGAAGACAGAAACCATATCAAGTGTTTAAACTGAGATATTTTTATTATTCCATGAAAAAATCGAATAGTAAAATGTTTTTGATGTGCTGTGTTTGCCTTTTATCACAGGATGATACAGGTTATATGCCAAATATCAGTGTGGACACAGTGGCATTTGTTGGCATTTGTTAGAGGTAATTAGTCTGAGTTCAGACGAGTTTAATGTGAACTGGTGCATTTCTCGTACGCAGCAGACCCCCTACCCAAAAAACCAAAGAGGGAACTGAATTTAAATAAAGTTGAAGTGAAACCAAATATTCAAATAAATGAATAACTGCACTAAAACTGAGACGTAACAATACAAAACCCTGCTGAAACTGTCAAAGAAAATCTAAAGCCAAAAACAGGAACGAAGTGTGACATCATACATCTCAGAAAAAGATTTATTTTTATCTAATGCCATCATATACGTTATGGTAAAATAGTGGCTTCATCAAGACGGACAGAACTCTGCAAAACAACCAGACAGACAACAAAAGAGGAACTGTGTGTGTGTGTGTGTGTGTGTGTGTGTGTGTGTGTGTGTGTGTGTGTGTGTGTGTGGCATGCAGAAATGAACAGTGCACTATCTCAATTCAAAGGAATGAGAAATGTCAGGTTTTAAAGTGTGTTGGTGTCTTTGCTGTTTTCAGGACAAGGAGAGGAGGGGGGAGGGTAAGCAAGAGAGCAAAGCACGAGAAAAGGCCCCCCTGTGCCCCCACAGCTCCACGCTGTGTCAGCACAGCGGCAGACTCCTGTGCAATAAGGAAACGTTCTCCTGCAACAGTAAGACCCTCGTAGCGCTGTCTTTCTGACACGTGCCAGCTCTCTTACTCTCCTGCTGCATTTCCTTTTCCATTTCCTTCCTGCTTTTTATTTCACCTCCAGTCTGGGATCACCACTTCCTCTTCTCCATACTTCGTTATCTCCATGCTTTTTCACACCTTTGATAACACCATCATACTGCTCTGTGTAATAATGCTGTAGTTGTTTATATAAAAGTGGTTAGTCGTGATTAGTAGTGGTTAATAGTCTGGGCAGTCATCAGACAGCAACAGGGTTCTGTGTGGTTTTTCACCCACAGTCCACACAGCTGCTGGGCTTGCTGTGGTAGGATCTACTCTGTACTTGTTTGGCCTTTAATAACAGGAACACAACCAGCAGACCTCTTTAGTACCCCAGCCTTTACAGACAGAGCTGACTGGACACTGATGTATTTGTGGAGTTGCAGACTTGAAGCCTCAAACTGAAGGAAAATACTCAAGGTAAGATGATGGAAGGTGTTGCAGGTACAAAGAAGCTGGAAAATTGAGCAAAAGAAAAGGTTAAAGCTGAGTGGCACAGTCTGGAGGAGGCAGCCAAACCTGGGGAAAGAACCTGCCAGTTTCTCTGGCGGATGATTTTGTGCTTGTTTCTTTATGGGTTTAGTTTTTCAATCATCAGCCATAAAAGGCTGATGGAGTACTGTTGTAAGTGTGCGGACGGCATGGATGCACAAGTGTGTGAATGTGATGACTTCAAAACGAGGCGAGGTATGAGTTTGACATTGATACCATAGCTGTATCTGCCTGGAGGCTGAGGGGTAGCACTGAGCAGCGCTGGTATTTCTTCTTCCTGTGAGCCGGACTGAAGCCATGGCAGCAGTCACTGCCTTCTGGATTCTTTGCCTGTGCACGCAGAAGAGAAGAGTGTCAAAGGATGTTGTAGTGTTAAAGAGACGGAAATATCAAGGCTATAGCTGAATAGTCCAAAACTTCCTGTTCCGCTTCACGGTGACCTCAGTGGAGAAGGTCATGAGGTCAAGGAAGAGTGTTAAGGAGAATTTCCGAGGACCAATGAAGGGAAGCACGGTGCTTAGAGGCTCCAGCTGCACTCAGACTGCCTAACAGAGTGATGCTGATGATGAGGCTCCTCCTTAGTGAACCCACCACATCCTGATGATGGAGTACATCCAGCTATGAAGTGAAATATAGCATGTGTGTCAGAAACGCTGCGGGCCTGCTGCAGAGATGAGCCACTGTAGCTCCTGCCATTATGGCAGCTGTAAGAATAGCATTGCATAAATGTATGTGACCTGCACTCTAAAGTGCTGTGAGTGGTCAGTAAGACTATGTGACTAAGTATGTGAGATGAATGTGGCACCCTGTGTGTGTGTGGTTGGGGGTGAATACACTAACATAGCTGTTTCTGTGCTGCCTGCAGACTGTGGGGTCCTCGTCAGTGACAGATCCACGGAGAGCCCGTCTGTCTGTGCAAAGAACAGAATAAAGGTAGGTATGGTACACAGACTCATGGTGAATGTGTTACCATCAGGAATAACTGTAGATGAGCAGCAAAATCACATGTTCAAATTTAGAGGTGAGGTATAAATCCATCAGAAATGTATTTTGCAAGTCTTCTTTAAGTTTAATCTGTCATGTTTGTCTCTATCAGCAAGCAGCGGTGCCAGAAGGCGTTCCTGGGTCGTCTGTTAACACGAGGAGTAAAAGTAAGAACACATGGAGAACTTTACAGAGGAGACGGAGGAGAGCGAATCAACTAAAGCTAAAGACAGACACTTTCAAAGAATCCTTTATATCAATCCGTCTAAAAATCCCCAGTTTCCCTCAGATTTGACTGGTAATTTTATCTGTATATGTCCTAGTCACCATTAAAATAAAGCTGTGGGTCTCAAATCATTCATTTAGATATAGGTGCTTTAAAATATCTGCAAAGCTGTGTTACTAAGAAAGCTGCTGAGTTTGAATCTATTCCACCACTCCCATGATCAGCAGAAGCCCATTAGCAAAAGAAGAGAGGTTTCCACGTTGTGTAGGTGCCGCACAAACGCACACTGTCCGCACTGCAAAGTGCAACACAATGTTAATGTACACATGTACTTGAAGACAAATTCCTGTCTTCAATCAGTGCTGTTCCTCTGTCAGGATAGAAAAAAGGTCCAGCTGTCACTCCAAAGCCAGCGTTACAGTGATGGCTTTTAGTGGCACAAACACAGAACAAGCTTATGATTGTATCTGAGTGCAGCATGTTTGACTTTTTACTCAGTTTGTAAAAGAGCAAGTCAAATAAGGACACTGGGAGGTAGCAATGCAGCCTTTCTGAAGGAGCTTTAGTTCGATGAAGCATGCTTGCAACTCAGACCTGAGCAGACAGAGCACACGCAGAGAGAGGGAGCTGCTTTTGATTGGTAGACAGAGCTTCTGATGTCCCAGCAGCATATTGAGAGTTCCACTGATAGACACCTTCTGGCTCATAGTATGAAGAAGAGTGACTACAAAAGAACTAGATTGCTGCTTTTTAATGAGCAAATAATCAAATTCATTTTCTGTTTTGATATATTTTTATCTAGCTACATCTTCTACATCATCGCTGTCGTCAAGGTCCTCATCGTCACGTTGGTCAACAGTAACAATGCCCGATGACCACCTTCCTATGCTGTCTCCAAGAAGAAACCGCAGAACCTTCAGCCCTCACAGCAACCTGGCTAAGAGCATCTCCAGTAGCAACATACCATCGTGAGACGTTACGACTAATTAACTTTGTTTCTGAAAATTCCCAGTTAGCTCTAAACGTCATGTGTGCACACCAGCACAAGTGACTGTCTCAGCACTGAGCACACATGCCGTCACTCGATGTGCTCTTCACAGACGTGAAGACAAGTTTTTCTATTCTTGTCACTAGAACTAGTGGCAGCTCCAAAGGCGTCATATTGTTCTTGGACTATGTGATGTATGTAGAAAGCAAAGCCATTAAAATCCTGCTCATCTTCATAGTTTTGTTCCTTCAGGTTAGACGATGCTGCACTCAAGCGCCTCAAAGTGCTGTCCCAGTCCACCGACTCTCTCCATCAGGGGAGCAAAGTCAACGCTTCAACTGAGTCTCTCACTGATGAAGGTAGAACACAACACGCACACACACACACACACACACACACACACACACACACACACACACACACACACACACACACACACACACACACACACACACACACACAGTTTAGATTCAAAGAATGATAGTTTGAGCTGCTGTGTGTGTGTAGGTACTGAGATCACTGACACCCAGCTGATGGAGTTTGAAAATGACATTAAAGATCTGGAAGCTGATTCTTGGAGCGGCATGGTGGATAAGAAGTTCTTGAAGTCCCTGAAGAAAGATGAAGTGAAGAGACAAGATGTCATTTATGGTAAACTGTGCTGTGACTCAGTTGGGAGTGACAGACTGCTGTCGGGGCCAAACATGGAGATAAGAGTGTTTTCTCTGCACAGAGCTGTACCAGACGGAGGTTCACCATGTGAGGACTCTGAAGATTATGTCGGAAGTGTATCACAAAGGCCTTCAGAAGGAGCTGCAGCTTGATCTTCAAACTCTGAACAAGGTGATCAAAGAGCAATTTCACCCGTGGACACGCTTGGGTACACACAGTATAACGACCTGTCTGTCCAACATTTCTCTAGATTTTCCCTGTTTTGGACGATCTCTTGGAGTTACACACAGAATTCATCTCATTGCTCCTGGAGAGAAAAAGAAATGCATCAACTGAGAGACAAAAAAGCAACAACTTCCTCATCTGCAGCATTGGAGACATCTTAGTTAAACAGGTGAGACGAGGAAGGTGTATGCGTGCGTGACAGTGGTAAATAAAGTTGAAATAAATCCATTTCTGGTGGCCCTTACACTCCTCGTGTGTGGAGTGTGTGCTGTTGTCTTTTAGTTAAGTTCAACTCTAAGATATCTGTTTGGAAATCAGGGGTGTCGTTTGGTAGTGTCAATGGTTGCAGTAAAGATCATGGCAGTCTTTTCATTAAGTTGTAGTTCTTTTGAGTTAATGGAAGAACTACAATATTCACAGCATGTTATGGAAAGCGCTGAATTTGCTTCCACCTTAAATGTGTTTACTTTCTTTTTTGTGACTTCTTAAATTCAGTTTTCAGGCTGCAGCTCTGTCCGCATGACGAAAGTTTATGGGAAGTTTTGCAGTCGCCACAACGAAGCCGTCAGTCTGTACAAAGAACTGCACGCCAAAGATAAACGCTTTCAGGCTTTCGTCAAGGTCAGAGCTGCTCTATGTACACGCAGCACATCAGAGGACCTCACCTGCACTGTCTGGGATCTATGCATGACCTCAGTATCTTTGTGTGCAGAGAACAATGAGCAGCAGTGTTGTGCGGCGGCTCAGCATCCCAGAGTGCATTTTGTTGGTGACTCAGAGGATCACCAAATATCCTGTTCTGATCCAGAGGATCCTTCAGCACACCAAAGGTAAGAATGAAGACCCGTGGCAGCATCCACGGAGTCGAGCGCATCTTTCATTGTTCTTCAAACGTCACCTAAAAATTGTGCAGTGACACTGTGTCCATCATCTTTCCTGAGAACATAATTCATCCTAAACTCTTTATGAATCTCTGAACAGAGTCAGATAAGGAGCACGGCTTGGTTTCTGACGGGCTGCGCCTTGTGAAAGAGCTGATTACGGCTGTGGATAATAAAGTCAACCAGCAGGAGAAGAAACAGCGCCTGAAGGAGGTGTACAGGTACTCAGTAGTGTCAGTGATGGAGTTTGCCTACTCCTGGATCAGCTGATCACGTAGGTCATCAGAGCAGTTCATTCCTCCAAACAGTCCCCTCCCTGCCCACTCTTAGCTCAGAGCGCTCCACAGATGCTGACATATACGTTACACAATGTCAACTGATGAACGGTGAATGATGAATAAGCTTAAAGGCTGGCTTAAAGGCTGGCTGATACCTGGGCTGTACCTTCCACATATATACCACTTTTCTAGTCTTGCTGACTGCTCAGAGCAGTGCTGATGTTCAGCCTGTGTTTTACTCTCTGCATGTAGTTTTAGATTTTTTCTGTAAGCTTAGCTTGCAGAAACAGCAGTGCTCTTAAATGTGCCTGAGTGTAAACCTTTAATGTCTCACTGCAGTCGCACTGACAGTAAGTCCATCATGAGGATGAAGAGTGGTCAGATGTTCGCTAAAGAGGACCTGATCAGAGGGAGGAAGCTGCTGCACGATGGAGCGCTGCAGCTGAAAAACTCTGCAGGAAGACTCAAAGGTTCATCACATTTGCATCTTTGGACCAAACCTGACGTGAATTTATTCAGACTGGAGCTCGCTGTAATCTTTGTTTCTGTGTGTTGCAGAAGTCCACGCCATGCTCCTGACAGATGTGCTGGTCTTTCTTCAGGAAAAAGACCAGAAATATGTATTTGCCTCATTGGTAAGTTTGGCACTCGGCACATACATAAGATCGTACCCAAGGATTCGGTTTGATTTGGAGCCTTTGTTCCCAGGACCAGCGCTCCACGGTCATCTCCTTACACAAACTCATTGTTAGAGAAGTGGCAAATGAGGAGCGAGGTCAGTCTCCTTCCTTCTCTCACATCTTTTGGGGATTTCAGTCACTGTGTGATTCAGTCTGGCTTTTAGTCAGCACGAACCACAATGGTTTCATCAAGGATTGCCTCGTGTCTCCTGCAGGTCTGTTTCTGATCACAGCTGGCACAGAAAAGCCAGAAATGGTGGAAGTGTTGGCCAGCAGCAAGGAGGAGCGCAACACATGGATGGCCATTATACAGGACGCTATGCAGTGCATGTGAGAACACACAGACACACACACACAAAGATCACTGGCAGATGCACTTCAAGTCCTTTCTGCAGACGTTTGTTCCTAACATGAAGGCTCAAAGGAAATAATATGTTTTACATAAGTGTAGAGGGTGCGCAGCACACAGCAGCGGTTAGCACGGTCTCCTCACAGCAATAAAGTTTTCATTTGAACCCCGGCTGAAGCCTTTTAGTCTGCATGTTCCCCCTGTGCCTACGTGACTTCCTCCCACAGTCCGAGCATGCGCCTCAGCTGCACTGGTGATTTTAAGAGGCCGTGGGTGTGAGGTGGATAAACACAAAGTAAAGTGCTGTATGGATGTATGCTTTGATGTGGCTTGTAGGGGTGAGTAAGACTACAAGTATGGCAGTCCGTTTACAGATGCACCATTTCCAAAGTGTGGAGCTCACTTTGTGGATTATCTATTCAAAAAAGCAAAACTTTATTTCTTCCCTGCTGGAAGAAGTAGTGCTGCACAGTGTGAGGTCCCGTGGCTAACACTGCCATCAAACTCTGTACATGATGTAGCATGGTGCATCAGACAAAGCTAAGCACAAGCACAGCTAAGTAATGCGAAAAAGGTCTTTTAGGAAAAAAACAACAACATTTGACCAGTAAAGAAATCTAATACACGTCAAAACTGTTTGTGAAGCAGGAACAAAAAAAGATTAATTAGAATAATGATTAAATTAAAGTGAGATCGCCAAATTAAAAGCAGTTTAAGATGAAATGACTGACAATAATAACTGAAACCACAAATTAAAACCCATGAAAGAAGTAGAAATAAAATCTTCAGTATGGCAGACCTCTGTGCAGAGCTTGTAGGGCCTTTAAAATAAGCTTTTCATTTTTTATCTAGCAAAGGAGTTAGAGCTGCTCTGTTTCCAGCAGTGTAGGTTTGAGTGTTGTGAGCAATGTGGTACATTTATCTGAGCTGAAAGCAGAAGCTGGAGAGTATTTGAACATCACGCCAGGCCTTCATTTGTGTTCTGACAGGGAGAAAGATAAGGATGAGGGACTCCCAAGTGAGACGGAAGAAGACCGGAGACACCAGGAGAACAGAGCAAAGGAGATCCGCGGTGAGCAGCCGATGTTCCGGTTAACGTGCTGTAGTGGGCGGGGAGTCCCGTGTCGTGTTGAGTGTGTTTGCATCTGTCCCTGATTCCAGAGCTTCTGCAGAGGAAGGATGAGCAGATTATCAGTTTATTGGAGGAGAAGATACACATCTTTAGAGAGCTGGGTAACTGCAGTCTGTCTCCAGAGGATGCTAACACATCGGTCATGGAGCGGATGTTGTTCAGAGCCACACCTGATAACGTCACCAAAGGAGAGCCGGTTATAAATGATGCTGTGAGAGAAGGTGAGCAGGCCTCTGAGGTTACTTCTCGTCATGTGCATCTCAGAGATGACATGTTCAATCCTGTTCCTCTCTGTCAGTGGAGGCCCTGCATGCTTTGGTCAGCGGAGGTTTTGGTGCAGCGGCCTGCGGTCCAGGCGGCCTGACAGGGGGCGCCGTGGGACCAGTCTGCCTGCCCAGACGAGCAGAGACGTTTGGAGGCTTCGACAGTCATCAGATGAACAGCAGCAAGAGTAAGACACGAGCAGGTCATCAAAGATGTCAGGGCAGGTGTTCACTCTCCTGTGAGACCGACTCTGCCGTCATCACAGCAGTCTTTATCATGACCAGCCTTTAAAACCCTTCACCTCCTCTTACTGTCAGATGGAGAAAAGGAAGAGGGAGAGGAGTCAGTGGACCTCCGCAGGACTGAGTCCGACAGCGTGCTGAAGAAGGTAGGGATGTGTGTGTTTCACATACAGTTATTCATCTCATTTAAGACGAATCATTTCTTTAATACGTTCCTGCAGGTTTTACTGTGATGAAAACGAAATGTGCCTAACTGATCAAATGGGAAGAGGCATGGCTGCTATAAACAGCGTAGGAAATCCATATGTAATAAAGCAGCGGTCCCCAACCTTTTTTGCGCCACGGACCGGTTTATGCCCGACAATATTTTCATGGACCGGCCTTTAAGGTGTCGCGGATAAATACAAACAAAATAACAAAATAAAACTAGTACCGGTACCGAAAAAAAGAAGATTTATTAATAACACACGTGAAAAGACCAAGGAAAACCGAGTTAACGATAAAAACGATAACAAAATAACGCTGAAAACCGATAAAAACCATGAAAACCATACATTTCACACCTGAGCCTCAACTCTCGCGGCCCGGTACCAAACGACTCACGGACCGGTCCGAGGCCCGGGGGTTGGGGACCGCTGTAATAAAGAACAAGATCAGCGCATATATTAGTGTTATGAAGTTGAGTCGATAGTGTAGTTGATAGTGTCAGTCAGAGCAGACATCGAAGGCTGCTTCTCTGACGTCACAGTCGTTTTTAAAAAATGGAAATATGTGCGATAAATGTTTTTGCACAGTACTTTACTTTTCTGCTGTGAGCCATCAGAGGTTCAGAACTTTACGATCCTCTGACTTCTGCTCGCTGCAGTCCACATCCTGATGTTACCTGACCAGCACTTTGTAATGTGCTAACATGAACTGTGTGTGTGCCTCAGGGAGCCACTGCCAGCCTGCAGACCCTGCTAAAGAGAAACAATGAAGTAAGTGGGCTCCTCATTCAAACACAAACAGACACACTAGTACTACTCCATCACTTTAGGTACATCACACAGGACTTCCGATAAGGACAGGACAAAGAATATATTTTGCAAGAAAAGCTTCAAAACTGCTTTGAAAGTGACGCTGAAAATATGGACGTGGCTGTTTCATAAGAATACAGTTTCTGCTTCCGTTCTGCGATGAGCTGCCGTCACTGAGAATTTCCCAGTCTAAGCTTGTCTTCACTGACTGCTGCAGCTTTCTGCAAAGCCACTTATTCTCTTCCTGTTGTTTAATGGTGTGCTGCAAGCAATTGTAGGTCCAGTGCTGCCACCTGCTGGTGGTGTTTACACATTTCATCTTCTTAGACACCAGCAGGACAGAAGTTGTTGCATAAACTGTTATTTTTTTCTTGAAAACTGTGACCATCCCTAGCTCTTTCTACATGTCAGGAGGAAAATAAAGATGAACCCAGTCATGTGATGTACTTGGAGGTCTTATTTGTATAAACAGCAGTTTGAGCTGTTTTTACTGACTCTGGTGTGATGGTGTGTTTCTCCAGCAGCTCCAGCGCAGTGTGACACGTCTCCATGAGCTGCTCATTTCCCTGCAGGTACACATACACGTTTACAGCAGAGGTCACGTTCAGGCTAAGTTTTCACTTTACAATGACCGTCTGTCCCTGCCTGCAGGCTGTGGTCATCCAGCAGGACTCATTTATTGAGGACCAGAGGCAAGCCCTGAACAGCCAACTCAGCACCACCTCCTCCAGACAGTCCATCTCTTCCTCCTCCTCCTGCTCCTCGCTCTCATCCTCAACTAGCTCGCGCCCCTCCTCCCTCATTGAGCAGGAGAAGCACAGGAGTTTGGAGAGGCAGCGGCAGGAGGTGGCCAGCCTGCAGGTTAGCTCTCACTAATGCTGCTTTCACATGTTGAGTCATGGCTGCAGTGAGCTCATCGTTCCATTGTTTGACAGGATTCATGTTTTCATCCAAGTCTACTCTTAAACCCAGCTTCCTGAGCCCAGTTCTTGTGACATCACACTGTGGTTTGTTTTAGAAACAGCAGGCTGCACATCAGGAAGAAAAGAGGAAACGAGAGAGAGAGTGGGAGCTGAAAGAGAGAGCTCTGGCAGATCGGGAGGAGAGGCTGGGGGAGGAAGAGGAGCAGACGAGGCGGAAATGTCGGGAGCTGACAGAAGAGATGCAGATGTTACAGAGGAGCAAAGAAGAGTACCAGAGAGACGTGGAGTGGCTGAGGGAGGCGCAGAGGAGGCTGGAGAGAGACGAGGAGGCTCTGAGGAGAGACAATCAGAAGGTGGACGCAAATAGAGAGCAGGTCAGAGGTCATGTATGATGAAGGCGCTGCTAGTCTGATGCACTCGAGCACTCGAGTGTCGTCACAGGCAGGCTGCTGTGTAGCTGTAGTCTCTGTGCACGTTCACCTAATCATCACAAATGAATCAATAAACTACATGTCATGCACTCTGTAGTATTTTATGCACTGGATGTAGTGAATTCTGTTTTTCCATGTCTGCTTCCTGTTGCCATGCCAAGTTTTGGAGGTGGAGAGTGGAAATTTGGCATAATGACTCTCAGAGCCATGACAGAAGCTTTAAAAATAAAAACCAGTTGGTGGAAATGGACCGATAGATATCCTTCACCGTCTCACTCACATCTTCATGCATGATCTAATCATTTTTCCAGTCGGAGGAGCTTCAGAGGTACCAGCGCATTCTCTCCACAAACTCAGACGACTCCTTAAGGTTCCACAGCACCGGGTCCCTGGATCTGGATTCAAAAGAAATAGCAGAACAAGCCAAAGAGGTAAGAACAAGGTCCTGCTTTAAAACCACGTTTGTGTTAGAGTTTAGGAAGCTGCTGCATGAGCCCTTGAATGACTAATATTGTGGGTGAACATCAGGTGGAGCTCTCATCCTCCGCCCCAACCAAAGAACCTTTCCTCCGCATTGGATCCAAGAGGATGAGCAAAAACTTCAACCCCTTCTCCTCTAAGGCTCAGGGAGCAGAGAAGGAGTCCCAGCTCCCCTCCAGACTACTTCAACTGACCAAATCCAAAGAGAAGAAGGAGAAAAAGAAGAAAGGAAAAGGAGGGAAGGACGCACAGACAGGTACAGTCAGACCGACTCAAAGTGAAGACGGTCATGGGTGGAGCGGTGTTCTGTGTACTGGTATCCTGCTACATAACTCTTGTGTTTGTCTTTAGAAAACAAAGGTGCAGTGATGTTGGATTCTCCAAATGACAGTGACTTCTTCATCTGAGGAGCGAACTCCTAACACCCAGTCGCACAGCTGACAGTGTGTGTCTGCCTCTGTCTGCTTGGCCCCAGACATTGCCCCGGCCTTCCCGTCACACAGACTGTACCATCAAAGGTCAAAGGTCAGGCAGGGTAACACACTGACTTAGCTGAAGTCTTTCCCAAGGTAACAGACTGCTCTGGAGACTATCCTGCCCACGCTCCAATAATGCCAAACTGGATGGATTCAGAAGAGTTTGTCCAGCAACAGGTCCGAACATCGACAGCACCTGAGCCTGGAAAAGCTTAACTTGACCAATCACAAGCAAGATTTCTTTTAAGTGTTGCTGAAGCTAACTTTGGTTGCTTGTTGTGCACTCCTTACTTGTAGAACACACACACACACAGCAGGTTAAACCATCATTCACTGTGAATGAAACAGACCCCTTAAATTAAAAAATCTGTGTTTATTTGATCTTGAGCTGAAGTGCCTTCCATGTGTTTGGCACATCACTGGCAGCAGGTATACGTGTAGCAGCAGTTAATCGGATTTGTAACAAAGTACTGATGAAATGTACATTATACAGAGCTGACCGTGCACTGTTTACATGTCAGTGTAGCAAACTTCCTGCTCATTTCATTGGTCCTTCATTTCTGCCCAAGCTATCATTTCAGACCCGGCAGCGACATATTTAAAGTATGCACTGACCCGGGCTCTCCCATCACAGTCACCAAACTCTTATACGCTGATTTAAATTAAACTTAAGATTTTAATAACGATACTGGACATTTTATTAGACAGATGGTTCACAAACCCAGCCATGAGTGAAATCAAAGGACAACTGTTATATTAGAACACTACATACCTCTGCATGTGGACAAGGGTCCACTCTAACCCCCATTTCTATTGCCTTTATTCACCCTCACAAAGCCCTGCCAGTGTGCATAACACACCCATCATACACTGGACACCCACAGGCTCGTGTGCTCCATCCACCTGTGTGGGGAATGACAGTCGAGGTCGAGACAGTGCTTTACTTACTGCTGCACTCACTTGTTATGTTTACTCTACATGAAGCTTAATATTCCTATTCTTTTTAATAAAAGCACCTGACTCATACTAAACAGCCCAAGTGCTGAAAAGTGGAACAAACACGTGAGAAGAAGACTCTGTGATACACACCACTGGTTTGAATCTCCTTGTGTGCATTCCCCTGTGTTGACAGCTGCTTCTCGTCATGACAAAAATGGCGTGTCCTAGCTGAACTGCTCCTCTTTGAACAACAGATAACAGAGCCATTACGAGGAAGCCAGTCAAACATGCCGAAGAGAAGAGTCCATTAAATATTCATCACTTGTGCTTCTGTTTTTCTGCAGCGTTATGTTTCCAGATAACTGGATTCTCCCAGTGCATCACACAGGGAGGCTCGCTCAGGGCGTGTACATGATTATATGTAGCCTTTAGTGTCATATTTCCGAGGGCGGGGTTAATGCAGCAAAAGTGCTTTAGCGCTGCTCTAACCAGGTAGTACTCTAACCAAACAGCAGAGGTGAGAACAAAAGTTAACAAATAAAACCAACACTTAAAGACTGACACTCCTGCATTACACTTTCAAGCACGTGGCGCTCCGTGACACTGCTGTAGTGTCTGCTCACAGATAACAGAGGACAGAGATGGCAGCGCTGGATGCTCGTCAGTGACAGCACAGTGGTTTAACAGAGACGTGAGGAACTAGTCAGCAGTAAGATCAGGTATATAAACAGTACATGCTAAATTGTGTAGTATTTTTACACCAGCAGCAGTCTGACCTTTGTTTACACGGCCTCTTTGAATAGAGGCTGATGAGATTTTGATGAGAGGTTAAAGAAGCATTTCTGCTAATATCCATTTCTTTTTAGTGCAGTAATTCAAAAACTGCGGAAATAGAGTTTTAAAAAATAGTTTTGCACTTGGATGGAAGTATGTGTGGGTGTAGTATATGAGCAGCAGGTAAATGACTGAGAAGAAACCATTAAGGATGATACATAACAAGCCCATTTGTTTTTGTGTTGAGTGGCACAAATCATGTTAACCCTGTAAAGCCTGAACCAATCATTACTAGAAAATTACATTTATAAAACAAATGTAGTTCATTAAAACTACTGACAATTTTTCTTAAAGAACTTAAATATTATTTTGCATATATGTGGTTGTTTTTATTTTGTTTTTTTTACTATTTATTGTTGATTTGTTGAGCAAGTTATTTGTTTTTCGGCGGGGAGAAAGTCTCAAAAACTCATCAAATATGAAACACTTGGCATTATAGGGTTAAAGACACGTTTCACCCTCACAACTAAACAGATGTTCACTGATGTATTTTAGTGGAGCAGACACTCCAGCACCACCCACCACACAGCAGTATAGTGCACAGTGTTATCAGTGTACACTGATCCCTCAACAAACAAGCTCAGTCACTGACACGGCCTCTGTGTTGTTCCCGTGCACCAAAAATATTTCTAAAGCCATTAAAAATGAAAGTTTCACCATCTTTTTTGCTGTGTGTGGGATCGTCTTGAAATGTTTTTGGAATAAAAACACAAGGTACAAAGTTTCTGTTTTATTTCCAAAGAAAACAGATGGAGGCAGAGCAACACATTTTGTAAATATGTACAAATTTCAAGTGAGAGAAAAGCTTTATTTGTCTACTTTCTTCCTGATCTGGAAATATAATGTTCAATCCTAATAAATTACTATGCTATTGTCACTGTCTGTTTTTATGTACATGGATAGTATGTTAGCTGAGAGGAGACAGAGGAGTGAGAGCGATGTTGAGAAGCTCCTGGTATACTGCATTGGTCAATGTCCCTCCTCTCACAGGAGCATGTGGACCTGTGTTTCCACCGAACTGTGTGACTAAATAAACTGGAATCATCTGTGAACCATTTCACTGAAAATCACCAGAAGATGACTTTGTGAAAATGGATTTTTATTTTGTTAGTTAACATTAGAACAGGAGCAGTTTTACCACCATGTGCAAAGTGAAGTATTCAGTCATTGCCCCCTGACCAAGTTTCACAGCGAAACATTTTACTTGTGATGATGTTAAATCGTGTTAGCCTCTGTGTGTCCAGGGGCCCAGATGGGTCACCAGTGCAGGGCTGCCATAGATCTTTATTCATTGAAAGTATTCGGTCTGATTGAGGTGCCCTTCCTATTATGTGCTATACAAGGTACAGACGGGCTGAAAATCCTGCATTTGTTTTCTAGAATTTGTCCCATGAGCCCTCTTTGTCTATCAAACCCTTAGGCAACCTCCTTAGAACTAACTCTGTATTTAAGGGCTCTAATCTTGAAAGCACAGTGCACAAAATCTGTCTTTATACAGGCAGTTAACTACAGCACATCTGCATATTTGTATTTTAGAATCTCACCAATGTGGATCAGACAATGGTGCCTCCCAGGAAGAGAGTCCAGGTTGCAATGATGGGCCTGTGGTGCAGAGTCTGCGTGTTCTCTCTCATGTTCTCCTGAGACTGATAAACATCCTGGATTAATGTTGTCCACATCAGGCCGAGAAGTACCCTTGGGCAAGAGAACTCTGGCACACTGGGAGTGTGAGTGTGTGAACGTTAAGTTAAAAGTAGGCACAGAAAAAAGCACGTGTTGTGTTAGAGTGTGTTAGAGTTCAGGAAGTGTGAATGAGGCTTGTAGTAAGACAGTTTGAGTAGAAAAGCACGACAGCAGTACCGGTCCACTTACCATATTAACGTCCTCTGGCTCTAAGACCTGCCTTGGTAGCCAGAGATCTGACCTCTTATCCACTGGACACTGTGCCCCCCCACCCCCTGCAGTTGGGGCTCCATTAAAAAAAAACCACACAGAGCCCAGTCAGGCTGATCAATTCCTGTTTGTGGTCAGTGGTGTCCTCAGATTGTTTACATAAGTAAAAACAATCACAAGTCATCTTTTTTTTTAATGTTAATAATAGATATACAAGTATAAGCTGCAGCAGATGCTGAAGTTTGGAAGTCTCTGTTTTTGTCAGACAGAGGTGAGGACAGCTCATGTCACTGCAATATTTCTACCCCAGCTCTTAATTCAGACACTCTTTAGCAGCCACAAATGGGAGTTCACGTGCAGGTCCACCGGTCACAGTGATGGAGGTGAAAAGATGGAACAGAAAGGTAACATTAACACTTCAAGAAAAATGCAACAGACTCAAAAGTCTGAGTGCATACCACGCTGGTTGTTTTTAACAACCTCGGAGGAGCTGCACGAGGTCTGTTTCTGAGGCAGTCACGGGCTGAGGTGGTGTTGAGTGATGGAGAGTGGAGAGGTAGTGGCATTTTCAAGAAAGCACATGTTGTGACAGCAAAGCTGGATGAAAGATCGCTTGGACTGCTGTAAGTACCTGTGAGGTAATGTGAGTGAGTTAATGAGCTGGACCTTAACACTCATGCTGATCTGGTAGGGTTTTTACCTACAACTTAAAGATCTATGATAGAGTGGTATGATATGGAGATTTGGTGCTGTTGTAAAATGGTGTTTTGTAATGGAGACCAGGGGCTACACAACATTATTCCATGCATGTATTTGCTCTTGAATGAAGATACATGAAAACCACATGTATATTACTTGAGATATTTTATGAAAAAACCTCAATCAGAACTCATTATTTGTGCTTTAAACTTAAATACTGTGTTAACCAAAAGAGCTCCATTAATACCAATACTAGCAGGACGCACTTCTTTGTGTCTCCTCCACAGGACACACAAGTGGACGGAGCTCAGTCACCTGATCAAGACCCCATGGGGTAAACCAGTGTGGCAGATAAGGGGAGTTTTGGTCAAACTTCTTCTAATGTTTGTAACAAACCTCGGCTGTCTTATATCACAGGTGATGTTGTTGATACTCTGAAATAATATTAATTACTATGTGTTTTAATACTTTAAATAAAATTCAATTATTATAATTTACACAAATTTTAACAGTTTAATATTTGTTTTACAGGAAGACTCCTCCTGGGACACACATCTTCCTTTTAACCGTAACCAAAAGTGTCTGCTGTCTTAAGTTTGAGCATCGATATGGTAACTATCTCCCTGGAAATATCTATATTTAATTCACTCTTGCTCGTTCTGTACACAGGCCCAAATTAAAACTACTTGTACTTCCTCATGCAGACGGTTACAGGTCAGTGCAATAATAAGAAACCCTGCTCTGCTCTGCTTCACTTCAAAAACAGCCTGGTTGTCAATGGAAGAGAACAGTCTGAGATGGTCACAGCATCCTTTCCATCGTTGGAAAATCTTGAACATCTACCCAAGAAAAAGCTTTGTCCGTGAGGCAGACATATTATTACTCAAGTCTATCATAAAGAGCAAACTACTGGATGCAAAATACTGGACAGCTTCAAGGGCAGATAGACCAGATTAGGCTTCCCAGAAACACACATAAGAAGCCCGAGCAGCTCTGAAACAGCCTGTGACAGCCTGAAACTGTAGACAAAAGATCTGTGTAGCTGTGTCGCACCTGTTCCCACACCCAGGAGATCACTCCCCTCATAATATCACCACAAGGGCCTTGAACAGGACCTTATATCATATTCTTGTCACATTTTAGGATTCTCACTGTCATATTTCATATCATATCTGATTTATTATTACGTAATATGCTGCTACAGCCCAAACTAGGATGCTGCTTCACTGCTGCTTATATTACTCTGGTCACTCTGGTCACATTACTCTGTTTACATTACTTTGGTCATTTTGTTTATTCTACTTGCATTGCACTGTCAATACACTGCTGTGCTAATATGGCACAAAGCACTTTGTACATTTGTACATTTGCACAATGTACATTTCAGTTTTTTTTTTATTTAAATGTACGTATTGTTTATAATGTTTTGCACAGTCAAGGAGCAGTTCAGGACACATTTCACTGTGTGTTGTCACTTATATGTCACTATGCATGTGACAAATAAAGAATCTTGGAATTTAGGGGTTTTTTGGACTGATTTGTCTCCCACTGATGTTTTATCCTTTAGAAACCTGACCTCAGGAGCACAGGCCAGATTTAGCTGAGAAACAAACACTGCACAGCCACTAGCTGACCTCTTGTTAATCATATCCATTGAGCATACTCAATGGATATGAGTATGCTCTGATTCTAATTATGATCCTAGTTTTGGCTGTATGTTGCATTCTGTAAGATGTGAAACTAGTGGTTAAACCCACAAACTCTTTATTGTTTGTGATCTTTTTGCAAGCAGAGAGTCAGCTGCTGCAGCCGTTAATGTGTCAGCTTCACTTTCCAGAGCCACAATGCCCATCTGTTTTCTAAATTGGAGCATAGGGTAGTCAGTGTAAGGCCATGTCTTTCACAATGTTTGGTTGCAAATCTTTAAACTGTCTATGTCAAAGTGAAACTGAGCGTTGCATAATCAACAGAAACATTTGCTTTTCAAAGACCAAGCATTGAACCAGAGAGAGAAGAAGGAAACATGAGGTTTAAAAAAAAACAAAACACAGCTGACCTGAGGCCTTATCCAGACAGCTTCAGGGTTACCCTGGGTTTCTATACTATGAAGGTGATTCACTTCTTCTGGGGCTACATCGCTATGGTATCTTTGCTGCTGTGAAGGTAACTTGCTCCTGAGCAGGTTAAGATCCAGATTAGAGATAAACAGGTATGAAATCTACTGACCAATCAGGTCTCCAGAAAGTAGCATCATGATCCCTGGAAGATCCCTCCGACCTCTGTGTGTGAACTCTACGGGGGATCTTAAGTTGTTGTTTTTTTTAATTGTCTAATGTCTCTGTATTTCCCTGATGAGCATCTATAATAAATAATTCGATTTTTGAGCGCAAAATTGTTTGTGACCCTAAAACAGGACACCTACACAAATTTTCTGACCTGACATCTAATTTCTACAAAGTTCAAATTCTGCTTTTATATTTAATCTTTACTCTCAAACCATAAGCAGCAGCGACTCTGCAGCTGAGAGAGTAACACGCATCACACCGTGAGCAGCAGGTGATGCTTCAGTTTAAAGTGGGCTCGGAGCACCATGTTTTCGCTGATGCTTGTATTCAATCTGATGGATTCTCAGCCGAGGGACTATGTTTTCTGTGTGCAACTTGTTACTGACACCACTGGCACACTGCAGTGTTTCCACGTCTCCTCTATCGGGCTGTGAGACATGAGGCTCTAATGTTAAAATGAATCCAGTTTAAAGTTTCCCAGCTCTAATGGCCTGACAGTGCACGCAGTGATGAAACTGTTAACTGGAATGACAATATTTACTCTCTGCGCTAAATCACCAGATTAGTCATGTCTGTTTCTACTGTGTCGCTGTGATTTAAAGCCAGGTGATTGTTTTAAAACCAGAGTAGTGTCGACAAGCAGTTGTTTTGCTACCGTGTTTAAAGCCGCCTCTCTTTGTTTGTGATTGCTGCTCGGGGGATTTCATTGGGGCTAGCTTTGTGGTTCGTACAACGACGTCGACGATAATTGGCCTAAGTAGCTGCCAGTCACGATAGACGCCGCCGCTAAAATCTCGCCGTGTGCAACGTTATTGGCTGAGAGTTTATCTCGAGGCTGGGGATTGGTGTTAGAAACGCCAGCAACGAGTCAGTCCAAAGTCATTGGTTGTTGGTTCCGCTGCAGTGTGAAGGCTTTCTTCCACAGCCAGTGAGACAGGCATCGGGCCAAGCTACCGAAGAAGAAGGAGAACAGGGAGAGGTAGTTGAGCTGCTGTGACGGGAGTGTGATGTTTGTTCGTGAGCGGAGACATGAAACTTTACACTGCGTGGATTTAACCTGCAGCTGACGTGAACGTGAGTAGCAGAGCTTCCTTCTGGCACTGCTGTGGGAGCCAGACCGTGGAGTGAGTGGAGCTTTGTCAGTTATTGTTCTCACATTAGCGTCAGTGCTTCAGCGGCAGAGCTGTGTACGGTCAGCTTGCGAATTCGTATGGACTCGAAGTGTCTGTGTGTGAACGACAAGCTTTAAGACAAGTGTAGGCTGTTCGCAAAGGTTCTCAACAGCACCCAAGTTGATGCATAGCAAAGCTAAACGGAAGCCATTTGGTCCAGTGCCATTCCAGCGGAACGCGATTTTTCCCATTTGAAATTCCGGACAGGTCTGTGGAAGTGCATGTTCGGCTGCCCCACAGGCAGGAACCGGCCTAAGCACATCCACAGCCTGGAGCTGGTGGCCCACTGGGGGCATGTTCACTGACGGCTAACTAACTCCGTGGCCTCAGATGCTGCTGGACTAAAGTGAAAGTTTTCGTCTTCTGTCAGGGAGCTCTTTGTTTCTCGGAAGCTACAGCAGCTCTGCCACACTCTCTCAGGACGACGTTTGTCTTTTGTAACTATTCTCCGATTATGCAACACTGTTGCTCAATTATTTAACTTGTGATAAATGATTGAAGCAGGCTGAGCTGCACACATCTTTAATGTTAGCAGGTCCATGTCAGGCACCAGGGTCAGGAAACAGAGCATGAAAGATGTGAGTGCGCATGTGAAGACTTGGTTTCATGTTTCATGTATTTGATTGGTA
The DNA here is from genome assembly GCF_963576455.1 of Neolamprologus multifasciatus. Lineage (NCBI taxonomy): Eukaryota > Metazoa > Chordata > Actinopteri > Cichliformes > Cichlidae > Neolamprologus > Neolamprologus multifasciatus. The sequence goes on along the minus strand of NC_140445.1, from coordinate 41,985,106 downwards.
TAATTTGTGATATGTGATCTGTTTTTATTGATTAGCCTGTGAGAGTTAAGCGGCTGCATCAGACAACACTTTGAACTCTGAAACGTTGTATTTGTCTCTCTGACCTTAGAGACAGAGTTTGAGACAGAGGTGAGGGAGAGTAGATCTATCAGACTTCATCTATGATGAAGATGGAGCTGCCAGGCAAGAGGAAGACCTCAGAGGTGGTTCGTGGATTTAGTGGAGGAGGATGTGGAGAGGGTTGTTGTGACAGAGGATAGTAGGTAGGGAGGGGGAAGATGGAGGAGCTGAAAGGAGAGAAGGAATGATTCCTCACCTCACAATTGATTTTCTAGACAATTATTTGGATATTTAAAAAGCGTAAAGTTCAATAAATTTTACCTAAAGAGTTTCTTTTTCTCAGACTTTGTAGCTTGTGTCTTACAGCTGAGCAGCTCTCTCTCTTTTATCCTTTGTCTCTAAATCATCTGAGACCTAATTACTTTCTTTTCGTGACGCCACGTTTGTCCTGAATGTTTTCTAAGAAAAACCTTTGTTTTTTTTAAAGGGTTTTGGAAACCTTTGGCTTCTAATTTCTTCTTCAGTTTCTTGCACATAAAAATTCTGGGTGGGCCATGCTGGTGTGGATGTCAGTCAGTATTTACTCACTAAGCACATTGAGGTTTTTGCTAAGTTGTTTAATAGGTTGTGCTTATATGTCAAAGCCATTTAACACACAGAGTTACTAACAAAGCCAAGCTTGGCTGCAGTGCAGAAGGAAACCTTTGATTGTCTTAACTCCTCATAGCAGGCATGGACGTGTGCTTTTTACTTAGCTGTCCAGGTGGGTAAATGTGAATTTTAATAACCTAGAAATAACATGGACCCGGCCCCCAGGAGAGGGCTACTTGTTAGTGAATCACTTGCTCAATCAGACAGACACACAGAGTGGCTCAGGGCAACAGATTCAGCTATGTTAGTTATGGGTAAACAAGCTCAGGCCTACTGACTGCTGCTCTCTTTAAAGCACTCCATCTATTCAGCCTCTGTGTTGATATTCCACTGGTGAACGATAGGTGTGTGCGTGCTGTAACACCGTGTGTGTAACAGCGTGTGTGTATGTGTGGCGAGCTGTTTGGATGTGGAGTTTGTATGAGCCTTCTGTTGGGCACACATGCTGTTGCCTGGATTCAATACTGCCTTTACGTGTCCAAGAAACTCAGCTAATCTGGACACACCGACCCACATTCAGCACACTGCGCCTGTGCACAAAAACCCTTTCACCCATCCATGCTGGGGCCCCTGCAAAAACCTTCTGCACTTATAAAAACTGCACTTCACACTGTAAGGATCCATCTGCCCAAACATACACTCACCACTGCTTCATGTACCAGCAGTAACACGTAAATACCAGCATGCTTCTGTTTTTAATGAGCGTGCAGTAGCGGGACCTCCACCTATTGTCTGAAATGCATTAACAGCTGGCTGCAGCTGCTCTACAGCTAGTGCATCGTTCTTTTTCTGGTACACCACTTAAGAAGATGAGAACCAATCACACTGTACGCATATTTTGCTCTCCCTCATCTCTCAAAGATGGACATAGAGCGAGCGCCCTGCCTCTGTGGACCAGCCTCCTCTGGTGAAGGTCAATTAAAGATGGGGTGAAAAGTTGAACAGAAAAGAACAACCACAGCAGCCCACCATGGTTCAGTCATTTACAGAAGATTATGGTCCAAGAATTGCTTGTTCTGTTTAATAAACTCTGGGTTTCCATAACTGAGTCCTCTAAGTGTTAATGTAATATTAACATATAGCTGCTTTGTTAAGAAAGCTCCTTCCCTCTGATTGCAATATATATGTATCACCAAATTAACTATCAAAAAGGAAGGAAGTACTGTGGCTCATTGTGTATATGTTTGAAACTGTGGTGATTAAGGTAAGAGTGGCGTCTACAAACAATCAGTTAACCCCTCCCTCCCTTCCTCGACAGGTGGTTGACTCAGGCTGAGCAGGCCGCCAAGCTTGCATTACACTGGCAGATCCCCTGGGCAGTTGGTGAGTGTACATACATTTTTGTTTTAATACATTCTTCCTTCTAACCATTATCTCAGGCTGCAAAGTTGATCAAATTTTAATTTTAATCATGATTTTTATGCTCAAACAATTAATGAATGTGATCGAGGGGTGTTGGAAATGCACGCTCTGCCAGCAGAACACAGCTTTACGTGTCAGTCACAGCGCTTTCCTGCACTGCAGAGCCTGAGGTTACCTGAGTGCACCTGACTGCAGTGAGGTGCTCTATATCACAGACTGTCAAACAAAAGTCTCATGTCTGCCACAGCAGAAGACCACGATCTCTGCACAGCAGAATGTCACAAAATACAGTATGATGAAAGCCAAACAATGTAGTGGTTGCTAAGGTGACTCACCAAACATAAGCTCAGATAAAGATTTACATCCATCATGCAGGTACGGATGGCATGGAGTGAAAGAAGCCTTCTAAGAGCTGCACTGAATTTGGGTGAATAAAGAGGACCAGTTAATTTTTATGCAAGGATTTGTAAGTTAACAGGAAGGCAGCAGTGTCCTTTTACCTCACTAAGATCAAAAATAATCCTGATCCAATAACTAATCTCAGTACTGATCAACATAATCATTATTATCACCACCGCTGAAGCCTCAGCTCTAACTATGGTATTTTACTGCTTTGTTTTAAACAACGCCAAAGAAAACATCTACCTGTTAATCCTGTTGTTGATAGTACAATGCAGTATTAGGGCCATATTAAGAAAAAAAAATAGTGTTTATTCTTAGAATAAAGTCAAAATGTTGAGATTAAAGTTGTTTTGAGTCAAACATCTGCCACAGAAAACACCCTGTGGAGATAAGTTAGTGAGACAGCTTGAATAGATATCTTCTTGTGTTTTAGTCTACAACATACACCTTCCCTACTGCATGAAGCTATAAGCATGAGCAACTTGAACTTGATCTGAACTTATTTCTGTTTTAGCACATAAACACAGCGTGGTGATGCGTATAAGGACAAGAAGGTGCAGAAAGCTGCATCTGGTCAGAAGGCGGGGAAAAAAACACAAACGTGGAGGAGTTGGTCGGATTTGTCCAAAATGAAATGGCTGCACTGGACAGATGCAACGATACAGATGCTTACAGCCTCGAGCACGTTTGAAACGACTGTAATCTCCAGATTTCAACTTTGTTCTCAAATATTATTTTAGGTTTAATCTTGAAAGTAACAATAATATATATATTTTTCTTTTTATGGCTCTAATATTCCTTCGTATAACAGGGATTCTTTAAAAACTTTATCAGTGGAATAATCAGAAACCACAAAAAAATACAGCTGTGTGTGCCATATAAGGTAACAAAGATGAATTGCCTTTACTGTATGTTGACTGATGACAGCTAAATGTATAATCATCTCTCAAAGCCCCGCTCTGAGTCAGAAAAAAATCTTGTAACCTCAAATCCTAAAACCAAGTCAGAATCCACCATCATCCCCTTGGAAGGTGTGTCAGAAACGGCCCTAATTACTGTGGCCCTCCCAAAGGGAGAGATGACAACACAGAAGCTCACGTGTGTGTGAGAGAGCTGTGCTGCACTGCTGTGTTGTCCACAACATGCTTTGTTTGAATGTGCTAGCATTTCCATCCTTTGTTCATTCACAGCACACACTGGTCAAGTCTGCATGCACACACCCTGTCACTGAAGGGGTATGACTTTACTCTAAAACTCTGTGTCAGCAAATGTAGACACACACACACACACACACACACACACACACACACACACACACACACACACACACACACACACACACACAAGCAGCAATGGGGATGCTGACCCAGCATTCCTTCCAGTCTTGGCTATCTACCTATTTTCCTGTGACTGGCTAACACAGCACCACTGTAATAAGACCATCTTTAGCTCTTTGTTGTTTATCAGTCTGCAGTGAAATTGAGAGGAAATATTGTGTTCTATTTATTTACATCAGTAATTTCATTAGGTGTTTAGAGTAACCCAGGGTGTCATGTCCATTGCTCTACTGGGAGACACTAATGTGGGCTACAACAGTGTGACCTGAAGGAGGGAGAGAATATAAGTGTACATGGCACCAGGACACTATAGGTTGCAGGTCCAGTTTTGTAATCGGGTGAAGAGAGGAGCTGAGCTGTCAGTGAGTTGGAGCAGATGGTTGAGGAGGATACTGGACATGCATAATGTATAATGACGAAGTGCTGGAAATATCTGACAGAGGATCTTCTATTCCCACCTCCAGCAGACCAGAACAGAATCCCTCAAAAGCAGCTCTGGCAAATCATCAGGTGACTGATGAGGTGGATAACTTGCCTGTTATGTATTAGTTGAGGTAGTTTAACAGCTCCTTGTTAGCCGGCTCTCCAGGGTGGAGGAGGTTTGTGCTGAGATTATTTAAGGCCCTGGATGTTAAAATACTGATGTGATGGTGTGCAGTGCCTCTGGATTGGCCGACGGGGATGGTGTTAGCCAGTTAGCCATCCCTAAGGAGGAGTGACCTCCACAATCTAAAATGTGTTGCCCAAAGGCGAAAAAACAGTTTGTGCTTTCACTGTTCACTTTGACCATTGTCACGTCACATTCGTGCCTCACTCTAGGACAGCGGTCCCCAACCCCCGGGCAATGGACTGGTACCGGTCCGTGAGGCGTTTGGTACCGGGCTGCAAGAGTTGAGGCTCGGGTGGGAAATTGATGGTTTTCAGGGTTTCTATCGGTTTTTATTGTTAACTTTCTTTCCCTGGGTCTTTTCCCGTGTGTTATGAATAAATCTTCTTCTTCTGCTGGTTTTATTTTGATGTATTTATCTGCAACACCTTAAAGGCCCGTCCCTGAAAATATTGTGGGGCATAAACCAGTTGACATTTTTGTGTGTGTGCGTTTCCTTTATTTTATTAATGCATTTTGTACCCATTCAGGGCACAGACACACTGTGTTGCCAAAGGTATTTGTTTGTCTGCCTTCACACGCATATGAACTTGAGTCACACCCCATTCTTAATTCATAGGGTTTAACATGATGACGGCCCACCCTTTGCAGCTATAACAGCTCCCACTCTTCTGGGAAGCCTCACAGCTTTGCACTGTGTTTATGGGAATATTTGACTATTCTACCAGAAACACCTTTGTGAGCTACTGATGAGGACGAGAAGGTCTGGCTCACAGTCTCCACCCTAATTCATCCCAAAGGTGTTCTGTTGTTGAGGTCAGGGCTCTGTGCAGGCCAGTCAAGTTCTTCCACATCAAACTCATGTCTTTATGGACCTTGCTTTGTTATAACACCACTAACAGCTGACTGTGGAATATTTAGTAGCAAGGAAATTTCATGACTGGACTTGTTGCACAGGTGGCATCCTATCACGGTACCACGCTGGAATTCACTGAGCTCCTGAGCGTGAGACATTCTTTCACAAATGTTTGTAGAAATAGTCTGTGGCCCTGAAAGTGATTGAAAGTTGGATGGGTGAGTGAATAATTTTGGCAATACAGTGTAGCATTATGTGAACATTGCTGTAAGAAATGTGATGTTATGGTTAGATCTTTAGTTCTTGTGTGTTGTGCACAGAACTGTGACCACTTACATACACGCATCTATACTGCTAATCCCAGCTGTGTCTACAGTGTGACAGTATTTTCCTTTGTCTCCCCCTGTTTTTATTGCAGTATAGGAGAGAGTGCTGTAGGTACCAAGCAAAGCTGCCATGTCGATGACTGTTCACGAGAATCGGAAATCCCGCACTAGCACAGGCTCCATGAACATCTCATTGTTCCACAAGCCTTCACATCCCGACAGTGTCCTGACTCATTTGAACGCCATGAGAAAACAATGCATGTTTACTGATGTCACTCTGTGGGCCGGCGATCGCTCTTTCCCATGCCACAGGTAAACTCACGCTGGCAGTGTCTTTTTTGATGACCCCTTTTGTTTGTTTTTTTCTAACCTGTAACTTTCACTCTGGCTCATCTGCTTTCGTGTTCTGCAGGGCTGTCCTGGCAGCATGTAGTCGTTATTTTGAAGCCATGTTTAGCGGAGGGCTGCGAGAAAGCCTGGACACTGACGTCAATTTCAGAGACAGTATACACCCTGAGGTACTACTCTGAATTTCTCTTTGAACAGCCAGGTTAGCATGCTCTGGTGGCTTTTTGTTTTCAGTTCTTTTCATTAAAAACAAGCAAACATATCTATATATAATCTTATATAGCTCTACCTCAGCACTCAAAGCACTTGCCTCATTCACCCATTCACACAAACACTATTTTTCTCTGCTTTTCCTGCACAAGTGCTTTCTATCTAACATTCACCCACATTCATACTGTGATGGATGCATCTGAGAGCAACTTGGCGTTAGTACCATGCCCAAGGATATTTAGCACACAGACTGGAGGAGCCAGGGATCAAGCCACCAACTTCCCACTTAGTAGATAACTTGCCCTACCTCCTGAGCTACATCCAATAAAATGAACCTGAAGTCGGATGCTATTTAATTGTATGCCTTAAAGTTTAATCTTTAGAGGACAGGAAATATAAGTGTAAAGAAATATACATGTAAAGAGTTGAGGACAGAGAGGGTTGAACCACTTCATAGCAGGTCCTTTTTCTCTCACATTAAAGAAATCAGAAGGACAGCAGGCTTTCATATGCACAATATGGTCAGAATCATGAGGGATCTCATAACCTCCTCTGCCACCTCACTGTGGACTGGCTCATTCCTTACTACTGGGCTGCTCTGAAAGCTTTTAGTGGAGCGGGGATGAGAAAGAGGGATCGTCTGTCTCCCATATTAGCTGGTCTTCACAGGCTCCTTAAGTCCAGAATTCACATTAAATTTCTTCCTGTTGCAAACAAATTTTTCAAGAGGAAGTGATTGGGGTTCATCATGTGTCAAAGACCTTATAGTATCCTGATATCCCAGCAGAGCTTTGCTCTCAGACTGCAGGTTTACTTGTTTTTAGTTTCTAAAAGTGGAATGGTAGGCATGTCCTTCAGCTATCAGGTATCGGCTGTCATCCTGTTTAGGTAATGGCTTCAGATTGTCCTTGTAATTCGATTTGGCTCAGGTGACACTGAAAAATTATTGTTACTCTAATTTATTAGGATTTAGTTTAGGAAGATTTCTAACTAGGATCAAAGTGTCTTTTCCAATGGAGACCTGGCTGAGGTTGCAGGCTCGCATTAAATGCTGCATGTATAGTACACATATGCAAACAGCCACAATAAAAACTGCCTGCTTCCTCTTTTCTTCCATTCTTTGATCTCTTAAAATTCACCAGTACACGTGCCCACGTTTAGTGTGTTTTGGTCTTAGGCAGTGTATCACGCTGTTATATGTCCTGTAATGTGCATGGCTAATTTTCCAATGGCCTACTTGGCTAGGTCCTGGAGCTTCTGTTGGACTTTGCCTACTCTTCCCGAGTGATCATAAATGAGGAGAACGCAGAGTCGTTGTTGGAGGCTGGCGACATGCTGCAGTTCCACGATATTCGGGATGCAGCAGCAGAGTTCTTAGAAAAAAACCTGCACGCGTCCAACTGCTTGGGAATGATGCTGTTGTCAGATGCTCATCAGTGTAAAAGACTGTACGAGCTGTCGTGGAGGATGTGTCTGGTGCACTATGAGACGGTAAAGACGACTATTCTTGTTTTCTCTAAGTTTATTAAAAAATACTGAGTGAACAAATGAACATATGTTTCAGATTTGTGGGGGGATTGATCCTGTGGAATATTTTAATAATCTGAGATTGTCACAATCTGGTAGTAGGAACTCAAGCGCAGAACGGTTAGACGTCTCCAAAAACAGTTTATTTACAGCACTAGTGCACGATATATACAGTGAAGGGAAATCCAAACTCCAGGGAATCACGGGGAAGCTCTCTCACATCTTCTTGCCCAAACTCACACACGTTCACACGGCAGGGAGGAAAGTCTCTGTAGCAGAAGAAATCGAAGTCACTCACAAATCACAAAGCACAGGTTCACAGGAGCTGGGAGAATCACTAACGTCTGTAGTACAATCATCCAGCGACGAGAGGATCTGTGTTCCAGCCTCAAATAGTGCTCCTTGGTGATGACAGCTGATTGTTGTCAGGTGTGTGGGCCAAGGGCGGGAGCCCACAGTGAGCTCCGCCCAGGCAGAGAGGGAGAGAGAGAAAACCAAACAACACATGTAGCCTTGTGGGGCCGGCCGGGCAGGCACGGAGACCATGACAGAGATGGAGGATTTGTGGTTTTCATGCACTATAAACCAGAATGATCAAAATGGAAACAAAGGCTTAAAATGTTTTACTTAATAAATAAAGGAAAGTTTCCTTTTTTTGAATAAAGTGTGTGTTTGTGTGAGAGAGTGTGTATGTTGCATATAACATAAGTATTTGTGCTTTCAGGTGAGAGAGTCTGAGGATTTCTACAGTCTGTCCAAAGACCAGCTGCTGGAGCTGATTCTGAGTGACGAGCTGGAGATAGAAGATGAGCAGGTGAGTGTCGTCACTCGCAGGGACTCTCCTGTGTCTGTGGCGTGTTTTTTTTTCAGAGCGTACTGATTTGTGTTTGGAAGTGACTTTTCATCCAAATACCAACCAAACCACAGAATGCTCCTCGTACAGTGTTGGAAGCCATAAATTGATGTTGGCTGGTAATTTGACTCATGGCAGGTTGTGTTTAACTCTGTGATGCGGTGGGTTCGATACGACTTGGAGCGTCGGCGTCTTCATTTGCCAGAGCTGCTGACAGGCATAAGGTTGGCTCTGCTGCCCTCGGAGTGTCTGCTGGAGGCTGTGGCTTGTGAGGAGCTGATTATGGCTGACAAGAGGAGCAGGTAGGCTCATAAGACCAAGACCATGTAAACTTTGTGTCTTCTCTTTATTTCACTTTGTTTCATCTCACATTTAAGCTTTCACATTCAATACTAGCTTTTCATATGAGGTGGGTCTGATTGAGTGAAAAGTGTTACAGGCCAAGACGTTTCTTAGGCTTAAAAGGTAATAAAGATGTAAAAGAGGAGCAGACCACAAAAATGAATGGAAGAGAGAAGACGATGGTTAATAACAATTAATGCAATAGTGGCATATACACACAAGTGAGTAGAGGAAAGGAGGTAGAGTACATCATGGGGAGCCCCTCAGCAGTGTAGCTAAAGCATCTTCCCAGGGTCACTTGATCCTGCCCTAATCGTTGGCTCTATCAGCAACAGAGTTTGAAGACCAATCTTAAAACCGGGTTCATGCACAGTTGATATGATATCACTTTTCCATCACTTGAATACAAATTGTCTGAAATGTCTCCAAGTCCAAGCCAAAATCTTTTTTGAAAGGTATTACACAGCTGAGCCCGAGCAGCCTCGCTGTGACTGTGACTCGATCATCACAGATCTGTGACACCCTGTGTGCCATGGACCACCTGAACCCAGGTTCACTCAAAAATGGTGTTTCTCAAAAGTGACAGCAACTACTCTACCTAGAATGAACCAAGAATGTCACTGATTCCTGCTTTTATTTAGTTATTCATTCAAACTGTATTTGATGGGGCGATACAGTTTAATCTAGTTCTGATGCAGAGCGTGAAACGGATGTCCTGCAGGGTGATTCCAGGTATCACAACCTGTCTGCATACAGGCTTTTACATCAATCAAGCAAAAACAAAACATTTCAGTATCACTTACTTGAAACCACAGAGGAGATCATGTCGGACTTTCTTTGATATAGATTCTCATGTATCTGTGTATCAGTTCAGTTTCCTTTTGTGTTATCTTTTTTTGTTATTGTTACTATTTATATTTTTCAAATATTATTAAAATATTATTATTATTATTATTATAGGAGTGTGAATTTAAACAGAAATCAGCTAGCAGCTGTGGTTTTGACAGACTCTCCACGCTTTCAGTAAAGATCAGCTGATGTGCTGACTGTCCTGCAGGTCCATAGTAGAAGAGGCAATGCAGTGTAAGAAGAAAATCCTTCAGAATGATGGAGTAGTGACTAGTCCTTGTGCCCGACCACGCAAGGCAGGACATACGCTACTTATACTCGGAGGCCAAACCTTCATGTGTGACAAGATATATCAGGTAAAAGGACCTTTCTGCTTGTGTGGTGTGATTTCATGTAATGCACGGTCAGTGTCACTTCTCTCAGGCTGATGTGAGTTGAACTGCTATGTTATTAAGCCATGACATTTAACGGCTCTTTCATTTTAAGCTTACACCTATAGATCTACTAATTCATCCAGTATTTAATTGTTCTCCTGTGTAAAACATCTCTCCTGTCTCTGCTGTGATCTTCTCCATCTCAACCCCGACACAGTCGGGTTTTCACAACCAAAACTCTCCTTGCTGATTGAATTCAATCTCAGCACAATGACTAATACTAATTTAATATATCAGTGGGGAAATTACATAAAAATTCCATTGATTGGTGAGTTATGAGGATTAACCTCATAATACATCGACATAACCCCATCTTCGTGTCCTTTGTGAACATGGAAACAAATTCAGAGTGAATTTTAACTCCGCTTTATTTAATTCACCAGTTCATCTTTATGTATTTCTCATCCTCTGTCTCATTTTATGTTGACTGCAACAACTGGGCCACTTCTGATGTTCACATATTTATGTCAAATCTATAGGTTGATCATAAAGCCAAGGAGATCATACCGAAGGCAGACCTTCCCAGCCCTAGAAAGGAGTTCAGTGCCTGCGCCATTGGTTGTAAGGTTTATGTGACAGGAGGTCGAGGATCAGAGAATGGAGTGTCTAAAGACGTCTGGATCTATGACACTGTCCATGAAGAGTGGTCTAAAGGGGCACCCATGCTAATAGCCAGGTATGCTGTTTGTTGCTTTATGGGAAATGCTGGATCAATGTAGTAGTACTGTCCAATTTTTAGGGTAGGTTTGCAGTTAAATTTGGAGTGTAAATTGACATTTATTGGTCTAAATGTGTTGCCCAAAGCAAAGTGAGATTCTAGAGTTGTATATATTGTACTTGGCAATTGTTTAACAATAAGAAATGATCACAAAACAGACGTTGCTCTTGCCACTGAACCAGAAATCGCTTAGAAGGCAATTTTTCCTGCTGCAACGTTTATCTTTGTGAATCTGTGCTTCAGATTGCTTTTCATTCACTTCACCCTATTATGTTTGAACGGATTAAAAAGTGTTAGCATGACTGTAAACATGGCAGATATGTCATGAACTGTGGCAGATGCCAAGGCTTTCTAAGGAGCTCCAGGATAAAATGAGTTTTGGATGCAACTTGGATGGTAGAAGTATAGTTTGTGTGGATAGACGCTATGTATAGAAAAGTGTTTAAACTTACTTTAGCTATATAGAAAGTGCTTAATACAAAGTGCACCATCGCAAACCCATCACTGACAGAAGTTCACACAACATGCTGCTTCCCTTTCACAGGTTTGGCCATGGATCAGCTGAGCTGGAGAACAGTCTGTATGTTGTTGGAGGGCATACAGCCATAGCTGGTGTCTTCCCTGCCTCACCATCTGTCTCTCTGAAACAGGTCTGAAAAGCAATGACTTCTACCTAAAACTGAAATAAACAATTATTTATTTGTAACTGACAAGTGCAGATTTTTTTTGGTCAATTTATGTATATTTATGTACAGTTTATTTGTTCTGTAAATTTCACAGCCAGCCACAAAAGCGTATATGCATTGACTTTAAACTGACAGGAAGTTACAGAAAGTGGTACTTTGCACAAAAGTGCATTCTCTGTTAAAGTCTTACAGAATAGTTAAATTATAATAATAAATGACAGTGAGAAAATTGCACCTTGACAGGTGTTAAAATAAAACTTTATAGGCAATGTAAACATGTTTTATTGGGCAGGGTGGAGCGCAGGGTTAGGTGTATAGCAGGTCGTCCGTAACACTCCTGCCAAGTTTAAAGACTGTCTGTTGGCAAGAAGAGTGAAGAACAGCTTTACCATGTGCAGAGATTTCGCTGATGCTTGACCAGCTGCTTGGTTTGCATTTTACTGTTTTATGATCAAACTTTACAGGGACATGAAACTAAAGTGTTAAGTGTATCGAACTTCTTCACCAGGTGGAGCGGTATGACCCTCTCAATAACAAATGGACCATGATGGCTCCACTAAGAGATGGCGTCAGTAACGCTGCTGTGGTCTCTGCCAAACTCAAACTCTTTGTTTTTGGGGGGACCACCATACACAGAGACAAAGCCTCCAAGGTTGGTCCTCTTTGTTACTTACCTGCCTCTCTGAAGCATCTCTACCAATACTGTATGAATTTTATTGATTATACTTTTCTTTGAAAGACCAGTTATTGTTCTTTGTTTCAGTCATTGTGTAATAAAGATGTAAAAGAACAATACTACATTTAGTGTGAGTGTTGTGCTGTTGGAGATGGCACTGTAGCTGCATAATTCCCTGCTTACTATTTTGTAGGTCCAGTGTTACGACCCCGTAGGAAACCGCTGGAACATCGCTGCCGAGTGCCCTCAGCCCTGGCGCTACACGGCAGCCGCTGTCTTGGGAAGCCAGATCTTTATCATGGGCGGCGACACAGAATTCACAGCTGCCTCTGCTTATCGCTTTGACTGTGAAGCCAATCAGTGGACTCGAGTGGGCGACATGACGTCCAAACGGATGAGCTGCCATGCCGTGGCCTCGGGAAATAAGCTTTATGTGGTTGGAGGTTATTTTGGGACGCAGCGGTGTAAAACTCTGGACTGTTACGATCCCACGTCAGATAGTTGGAACTCCATCACCACTGTACCTTATTCACTGATCCCCACTGCCTTTGTCAGCACATGGAAACACCTGCCTGCCTAACTTCGAGGTACCAGGAGACACTCATCCCAGGTATGTTGAGGAATGTCTCAGTATGCCACACAAGTCACTGACTGTCTGTTACAGCAATCCACATTTGTTAACGTCAAAGTTACACTTCATAACTTCTTCACTATGTGTGTGGTTTTATCACAACTCGGGCTTTTCGGTCATAAACATACTATTCACCGCTAGATGTTACTTAGTCCTCTCACAGCTTGCCTGACTTGCCTTCAAGCTAGCTCTTCCCAGGTTTTGCTTCTGCAGCTGCCAAAGCCACAGGCCAGTCCTCCAACACCCATCTGCTACCTCAGAAGACCCTTGAGGTCAACCAAGCCTGGGAAGCCCATGCCAGCCTCATTTATTCCCTCACTGCCACTGGCCACTAGTGGGTCTGTAGGTTACCACCACGACAGGCACAAATGATCATGTGGCTTTAGCTCTTGCCCACTGGTTTGATAGTGGAGGTCCTGAAAATGGCCATTTGGACCCCATGTCCCCAACTGCCCCCAGTATGCAAGATTTATCCAAAAGGACCTCACAGACAGGACCTCTGTTATTCACTTGGGTTTACCAGTTCTGTTTAGCAGCCTTCCCTGCCAGCTCATTCAACTCACCACTAAGTTGTGATCAGTTTATACAATTGCGTTTTATTTAGTTAGTGTTACTTCACAACAACTGTCCCCTCGAGGTTCTTTATAGTGCAGGCTATACACCTTAAACAAGAAGAGAAGAAAAATGTAACTTCCATATTTTACAGCACTGCTTCTTTTTTCACCCAAGTCCCAATATTATCGCTGACCTTTAGCCCAAGGTTCTGTGCTACCAGGCATATTTCTGAGCAAACCTCAAGCTCAAACCCCTGCTAAGCACAGAAGTGTAATAACACAGCAGACTCTGGTTTAGACTTTGCTGTTGCTCCAGTTTCTGCGTGGGCTCCAGCTCTATCATCATTACCCACCTGAGCACAGAGGTCTCCCAGGAGTGGAGTGCCGAGGTGGAACCTCTTCCACGATCCCTGTCAAAGACTCCAACAAGTCAGAGTGTTCTGAGCAGCTGTTCAGAGCCCTGCTCTCTCTAACTCACAGATGTTATTTTATATGTTGTAATAATGTTGGTGGTGGCTGCAGCTCAGGAGGTAGATCATCTACTAATTGGAAGGTTGGTGGTTCAATCCCTGGCTGCTCCAGTCTGCATGCCAAATCTCCTTGAGCAAGAGCTCAGTGTGTGAGCGTTAGATAGAAAACAATGATAACGATTGTAGTGCATCAATGTATGTTCCCTAACCTTGGATGCATGAATTAGTCTGGAAGAAACTTTATGACGCGCAAATACTTACAGGTTACATTATATTTAAAAAGAACAAAAACAAAGAAAAACTGCAGTGTTGTGTGTACATTATGTGTATGTTTTTGTTTTTTGTAAATACATTTTTCAGTTATCAGTGCAGTGACACTCGGGGATCACAGGAATGTGATGATGTCATGTGTGAATAAGTGCTGATCAAACAGTGACAGTCACTGACTATTTTGTCATACAATGAATACGTGTTTCGTTATTCATCTCTTTGCTGTTTATGAGCAGCCGTTTTGCTTTCTCACTATATACAGTTATGTAATGAAGATAAAAAGATTTATGATAATTGAACACGCATGTGTGAATTTTCATACATGAGCAAAGCAAAGAAGCTCCACAGGCCAGAGTATAATGGTGGCAGTACTAATATTATTAAAAAATCAACTAAGTAAACAGGAAATGTAATGTTACTAAAACATTACAAACATTTGCAGATTAAAATCGTGTCCATTTTTTTATTATAGAGTTATGTGGGATAAATGATTTCCTGTATCTGTCCTTATAGCAGCCGCACTGATTCAGCGTGTTAGAGAGGGTGATGTGTGTCCTGTTTGTGGTCCATAACAGCCAACACAGAGCCAGCCTTCCTCATCATTTATTATCCTGATCACTTGTTGGTTTCACCAGCTCTGATGCTGCTGCCCCTGCACACCACAGCAGAGGACACTGTGCTCACCACAACCCACTGACAGGAAATCGCCAACACTATGCTGCACGTGTAGAAGGATGTTAGGAAACGGAGGCTGCTCATCCCTTTCTTGTATCCAGCCTCTGTGTTGGTTTTCCACTTGAGCCTCTCAGGATGTACACGGGGAGTGGATAGCTGTCCTCGATCACCAGCTCCCTGGCCTTATTCAGGTTTAGAGGCACATGATTTTTCCCAGACCATTAAAGCACTACTGATCTGCCCTCTATCTCCCACCCATCACTTATACAGTTAGCTGTATAGGCCTCTGAGTGATGTTTCAGTTCACACTGCAGTTTGGTCACAGTCCTGCTCCAGCCTCACACACCTCACTGCTGTTGTCTGCCTGCAGGTGTCGACGCTGCCCCTCACATCAGTTTACAGTCGCACTGTTTCACTCAGGGTTGCAGAGAGTTAGTCCAAATAATCTAAGCCCAGTTTATTTCGATTGCTATTAAATAAATTATTGTTTGCGTTGCTGGTCATAATAAGAGTGATGACAGCAGTTATATATCTAAGATGATGCTATGTAATCGTTGAACAGCTGAATGACAATGACACCAGCCAGCAGGCTCCACACAACATTATGGTGGTGGTGTTAATGATGGTGAAGTTCCCATAATAATAAGAGCACCAGCAATGTCTGTGTATATATGGAACCACATTAAAAGCAGTAGAACACAGTAGTGGCAAATTTCATCACACAGATGAATATTTTTCTCTAATCATAAACTGATGGGCAACTTTTTAATGTTTTCTTGAATATGAAGTTAATAGTTTTGTTGCCTTCATGTTTTATTTCTGTTCTTTTCTTCCAGGAGGAGAAACTCTGAGAGTGGCCGAGGCCGAAGCGCCACACAGGACCAAGCTTTCTGAAGACGAAGCAGCGTGTCACACACTCTGAATCATTGTGAGTGGTGTGGTTAAAAACCCCACAGTGCACCACTCAGGTCTGAACACAGACAATTACAGTGCTTCCTGATGACATACAAACACAGAGACTGTGTGTGTGCGTGTGTTTCTTTAGTGTCTTATGAGTCAAACCATTCCAGTAAGAAATCAAACTAAGAGCTGCCATGTTTACTTAAGTCATTTTCCTCAGAAGTCCAGCAAAATGAAATGAAAGCAAAGAATATGTTCACTGCAGTATTGAATAGTCAATGATGTGATGGAGGTTTCTGGCTTTTGCAGTGCTAGGTTTTATTTGTTCATGTTTTTTTTCTTCGTAAGAGATTTTCCAGTTCATACAGAAACGGGTGCAGCGCAGGCCGAGTTTAGCCTGAATTATCCGGTAGTAAAGAATCATTTGCTAAAATGAAGTTGAATTACTCATGCTACTTTCTAAAAGTCCTCGTTGATGTCACAGCATTAGCAGCTCTCCACACACGATCTATTTATTCACCTCTGCAGCAGTGCAGCTCGTCACCAGAGGATGTGGACATGACCGCACAGCAAGCAGCCTGTGTGGCAGACTGTACAGAACTGTGACATCAAAGTGATTTACTCAGCACCAAGAAAATAAGCATCAAAGATCTACTTTTTGGGCTTGGATTCAGCTCTAATGGACACCTGGTTGATTAACATTTCAGAGTGCATTTGCAGTCCTCTGTATTTCCTGTGACATGATTACATTATGAATGAATGTGTGCAGCTGAGGAGGTTTTCAGTGGTTTGAAATCTGAGAAGCACAGCGGCCTTGTTGAGTATGTCCTGCAGACACGCTCACTGCCATTCAAACACTGCTCTGTATTTTCTCTGTAGCACCTAAAGACTTTTAATCTTCAACAGTGAGTTCATGTGCGTGAGTGTGTGAATGAGTGATCAGTGTACAGTGTTTCCCCGTGCTCAAACTAACACAACAAATGAATGAACACGGTTTGTGGCGCACACAGTTGCACCGCCGTTGCTATGTTGTACTGGCTCTGTCAGTGTACAGTATTTACTAATGTCGGGAGCGTCTTTGCACTCGTTCTCTCTACAACTGTTCATGAAGACCTTGGATTGATGGACCCTCCTGAGCTGCATTTGCTTGTTTTCCCAAGTTGGAATTAAACTCACTCAGAAGAAAGACTCTGAAGCATGCACCAGTGAATCTGGGAAATCTGAGGATGAACATGTTTCTTAAAGTGAGGTTTTCCAGATGATTTTGAAAAAGTTTTTTAAGTGTGGTGCTGTCATGTTTTTACTGGTGATAATAAACACTGACTCACTTTTTAAACTGCACTGAGCTTTTGAACGTGCAGACGAGGATGACTGGTTTGTCTCTGTCGTTTTTAACACGTCGGGTGTCAGAAAGGGTGAATCTTTCCATCCCAGTATACACTGCATCATTGATTAATGTGCACAGTAAAACACTTACTAGTGAACTCAGTTACAGGTAGATTGATTGTCTTTTCTGCTGGTACGGAGCAGGGCCACTGATTCTGGTTGATTAAAAACCTCTCACCTGCACAGAGTACCGCAAAGACGACCATGAAGTCACAGGACAGCCCGTGCTTCAGCATGCACTCCGACTAAATGACTAAATAAACCACAGCAATGTTTTCAAGTTCACATTTAGCTAGTTTTACAGTTAAAGGCACACGAGCCAAGGATCAAATGACTTCTGAGTGCGCGTGATGTGCACACTTGTGCCAATACTATTTAGCCTCGTAGTCAAAGAATCACTCTTCCAGTGTCCTCAACAAAAATGAAAAAGTCGACTTGGGTCAGCAGTCATTTTTCTGCCCTCCTCCCAAATGTACTTTCTATTGATGGAGTGAGAAAAGTGCCTCCCATGGTCATTTAATTGCCTGTTTTCATCACTCAGTCATCTTCTATCTGATCTAGAAGAAGTGCACCAATAATTATTGCAAGGATATCATTTGCTTTCGGTATGCACAGTTCAGCTGAGGTGTTTAAAAAGGTTTGTGTCTTTGTAGCAAAGTGAAAAGGCTGAATGTCCTCCAAATGTGATTCCATCATTTTTGCCAGGACTGGTATTGGTGCTTAAAGAAAAACATAACAAAGTGTTGGTTTAATCAAACCAGCTGCTAACGCCTGTTAGCCACTGGAAAGTGTCTGTATCTGTATCTCTCAGATTAAATCATTAAATTAGTTCATTTTAATTAGGAACTAATTTCAAATGTAGCAGCAGACTCGTCACACCAGACAACGTTTTTCCATGGACTGAGCTTCAGAGCAGACAGCAGAACTACAGCTAAACTATAAGGAGATCCACTGCCTATTCACTGTCAGATACTTTGAGAGGAGTACTACATGCATCACTGAAATATGGCTGCACTCATACTTTCAGATAGTACTTGGCTTATAACTTTTTGGCAGATGGAGACGTTGGTCTGAGTGCTCCAGAGAAAGGTGGAATTTCACTCTTTGTGATTGAAAAGAGGCTCAATCCTGAGCCCGGATGTTGAACTGCTGATTGTTCAAGGTTTTTTATTTGTCACATGCATAGTTATACAAGTATAACACACAGTGAAATGTAACCTGACAAGCTCCTCGACATGTGCAAAAATGAAGAGGCGGGGTAGAGGAAGAACATTATATATATATATATATATATATATATATAGTATATACATTGGGTGAATGTGCAGTAGTAGCAGCAAGCAGGTGAATTCTGTACATTAATATGAATAGACATCTGACTATTTTACAGAATAGACAATATAAACATATTTAAAATTAAAGGAATTTGAAATGTACATTGTGCCTGGGTTTAGAGTGTCTGGAAGAGAGTCCTGTCTCAGTCAATTATAGATGATGTGAGAGGGCGGGCGTGTGTGTTTAGGGCCCGGATGGCTTGGGGATAGAAGCTCCTCTTGAGTCTCTCTGTCCTTGCCCGGATGATGCGGAACCTTCTACCTGATTGCATAAGTTGGAACAGTTTGTTGCCAGGATGGGATGGGTCCTTCAGTATCTGCGCTGCTCTAGTCCGGCATCTCCTGGTGTAGGTGTCCTGAAGCGGGGGGAGAGCAATCCTGCAGCAGCAGGGGATGCATCCAGAACTCTTTGGGTATTATTACCACTGAACCATCAGCTGAGCATGCTTGCTAAGCCAGTATTCTAGTGCTTTAATTGTTATTACTGGTGTAGAAATGTTTAGCTTATTTTAGAGTTTAGAAATGTGTTAACATAGAATGTAGAATTATTGTAGAGACACTGACACTGCCCTCAATGTGATAAAGGCCTGACTGTCATGAACTTAGGAGTAGATGGTAGGAGACCCCTCCCCCAGTTGAACTGTGAAAGGTCTCAACATTTGACCTGGATAACTGTGGTCTGGAAGGGAAATGGGTTTTTTATGACCTCTAGGGAGTCACCTACACCCACAGTGTTTTAACTGTCACGCACACTCACTTACATGCACACACATACACACAGGTATGCATACACAGTCACACACGAGCACTCACATAGACACAGACACAGAGTTTGCAGCACACCGTAGGGGGGTTTTTATGATGGGGACGCCTCTATAAAGCTGGCTGTAACTAACAAAGGGGTGAAGATTTTGCAGAGGGACACACCGGCCTCGTCTTCCCTTCTAGAAGTGCATGCTTAAATGAAGATGAATAAAGATGAATAAAAGTTTTGTGAAAATGACTACTGAGTTCCGGTGCCGTCTCTGGAAGTTTCGACGAATAAAAGAACAGGGGTAAAACTGATTTCGTAACACTGGACAGAAAGTTAACAGTATATCAACCAATGATGATAAGACATACTTTATTTTCCATAATGGAAATTCCTTTGTTACAGAAATTGAAATTAAAAGTTATTAAAGTAATAGTAATGCTGTATACAGATGCCACTAATACATTGACTCCACAGCCCAACAACAGATGAGTATTGACCAGGTTGAGACAGACTGAACGAGGGTAAGGCTGCAGACCTTGATCAAACCCCACGGTTCTCTGGGCTTGTGCCAGCCAGCTGTCTGTGACCTTGAATCTGAAGCAGGAGAAGTTACCAGCGTTGTGGGAAATGTCTTGTCTGGCTCTTGTACAGACGAGCCCTTCAACTTTTACCTCACTTGTGATGAAGTTGCTGGAGAAACTAGCTGAAGTTTTAATAGAAACCTCTCTCAGCCCTCTGCAGTTCATATATCCCCTAAATTTAGGAGTGGATGAAGCAGTTATTTACCTGTTGAAGAGAGCTTACTCCTGTCTGCATAGTAACAGCTGATTATGTGAATGCAGAGCTGCTGCCGAAATGAGTGAAAAAAATAGTAAAAACAAGCCAGAAGTCTACATAAAGCCATTTTTGTACTCTGGAGAATATATTTTTGTTTTTCCGACCTTTCCTTGCCTTGGTGACGTTGTGAACATAACCGAACGGGACTTGGTGAGTTCAGAAATTGTATTTTGTTTCATGCAAGAAATGTTTTGTTGTATTATATTGCCCATTTCATGCAAATGGAAAGTCAAGGTAGCAGATTTATGCTGTTTTATGTTAAAAAACGGTGGATTGGTGCTTAACCGACACACAGGCTGTACTTCAAAGGCCTTTGACGGTGTTTCTGCACGCCATATTAGCGTCACCTCACTTACGGCTAAATAAGCTGGAAAAAACTGACTTTTACTGTTATTTAAGGGCTACTCGTGTGTTATTTTCGAATGTTTATGCACTTTATTTTGTTGTTATGGTAGGCCATTAAGGTTTGGATCGGGAAATGCCGAGCTAGAATCGGAGTTTGATCCGCTGAGCGAGAAACAAGATGGCGAGCCACCCACGGACCCATTGAACTGTACCGAGCATGAAAAGGGAAAACGCCCCCTGCTGGACGTTGAGCTCTTTCGCTGAAAAAACTGGTAGGATTAATCCATACACCTCTGCAAAAGAACAGCGAACTTTCAAAGCACTGGATAATCATTCGGAGCAATTCCAGGATTAATAGTTAAAGGACAAAGAGACAACTTTCTTTTGTTTATTTGTTTGTTTAAGGGATTCATTCAGCCTTTTGCTGAATTGTTTTCAGTTTTACATTTATTTATTTATTTTTGTCATTTATTTTGGTCAACCTTACATTTTAATGCGGTAATGGTGTTAATGGAAATGTAAATAATTTTGTTGGTTTAAAACAAAATGAGAACTGGTTGAAAGGTGAACCTAGACCAAGATTAAATTAAATCTTGGGCTTAAGGGAACTGAACTTGATTTAAATAACAGTGTTAACTCAAATAGATCAAAGGATAAACTTGAACGTAGAACTTGAAATAAATAAAACAATAACCTAGGTTGAAAATAACATCCTTCTAAAGCCAAATAAAAGGATAAACTAGCAGAACATACTGAACAAAAAGGGGAAAGAAAATATCTTATTTTCCTTAAATGTGTGATGTTGAATGTTTTACGTAATGTGTGTTAACTGTCTATTCTCTGTCTTCACAAAATAACAAGCTGGCAATTTAAACTTATTTTCTGGTCTGTGGTCTTTATTACATGCTACACTCATTACTACTCTAGTAGTCAAACCTAACTGGTCCTAGTATACTGTAACGACTCCAGAAGTGTTACATATAGTATTCCTGTCAAGGGCGTAGATTTGGTTTTGGCATTGGTGGGGACGGATGATTCAACCACCGAACCCTGCCCTGTTTCTTTTTTTCCCCTTTTTGTCTTTGCTTCTTGATAAAAAAGGAGAAATAGACTTGCCTACATATGCTATTCTACATGCTTTTAAACCATTTAAAATTACAATTCATAGTTTTACATTTGAATTATATAATGTTAAATTACTATTAAACAAATGACTCACTAAGTATTTTAGAGTTTAGTTTACTTCAGCCATATTTCATATAAATCAGGTATCATACAAACATAAAAATAGCTTCAAATACAGTCATGACAATAAAAGAATATGACTTTAAGGACTTAACAACATTAGTTCAGTTATACTACACCAACATCTGTTATATTTTGGCACTAATGGAACAATAATCGCTGGATATTGGTGGGGACATGTCCCTTTCATCCATGCCAAATCTACGACCTTGGATTATTGAATTGTCCCCACCAATAATTTGATCTCTTCGAGTAAAGAAAAACTAACCCAAATTCAAATGTAAAACTATGAATTGTAATTTTAAATGGTTTAAAAGCATGTAGAATAGCATATGTAGGCAAGTATATTTCTCCTTTTTTATCAAGAAGCAAAGACAAAAAGGGGAAAAAAGAAACAGGGCAGGGTTCGGTGGTTGAGTCATCCGTCCCCACCAATGCCAAAACCAAATCTACGCCCTTGCAATAATCGCTGGATATTGGTGGGGACATGTCCCTTCCGTCCATGCCAAATCTACGCCCTTGATGTAAATATAATAATAACCATGCAGCCAAGAAGAGTGCCTGACGAGCCCAGTTGTAAGTAAGCTATTAAGACTCGACTGTACACCGTGTTCGTGTTCTCCTCCAAAAACAATAAGTTCCGTTGAAGCAGCCTTTCAACGCCTCTCTCTGTCTGTCGCTAGCAAAGTTGACCCAGACAACAAAGTAAAGCTAGTTTTCGGCTACGAGCCCGACACAGAACCCACCGTATTAGCCAGAGGTCCCTTTACTACGGTTCGGAGCCGCGGACCTTCAGTAACAGTAATAAATCACAGCAATAGTACATTCATGTAGTTGTAAACAGCATGATAATATATTAAGTAATCCAAAGTATTCAGAATATGTTACTCTCATTGAGTAACGTAACAGAATACGTTACAGAATACATTTTGGGGCATGTATTCTGTAATCTGTAATTAAATACATTTTAAAAGTAACCTTCCCAACACTGACAGCATACATTTCATTTACAGGAAATGTCAGTGACTACCTGACAGACACAGTGGATTATGTGAGATTGGGCAGTGCTCCGTTTGATTTGGTGGTGTGTTGTTCCCCAGCATGCAGCACAATGTGCCACTACTCTTGTCGTCTTCTCAAGACTGGGTCTGTGCAGCCCCTAATCTGTTTTCTATAATACTACTATGGAGAAGTACCTGATATAACTGTAATTCAAAAATGCAGACTACCTTTTTTTCACAATTTTATTTCACTGTTTTTAGAAACTTATTTTAAGGTTTCTTTGGGAACTATTTCATTGCATATTGTGCTATTACAGATAAATATTTCACATGTGCGTTTTATTGTTAATTAACAATAAAGAGCACTCTATACAAGGCAAATGTTTTGTCAAAATTTACAATTAAGAGATGGTTTCATGAGTGAAAGTACAGTTTACAGCAAGGTACAAACACCGGTTATGCTCAAGAACAGGAAGGCCAGATTACTTTGCCAGAAACATCAAAAGGGGCCTGCACAATTTTGGAAAACATTTTTTGGGGACAGATGAAACCAGAATGATGGAAGAGAAACAGGTAATGATCTGAAGCATGACACATCATCTGTCAACATGTTATGTCAGCACTAAAAACAAAAAAGACCAGTTAGACTCTCAAAGCAAAGTTTGTGTTACTTGATGAAGCATGTGTCCTTGGACCAAATCTATGACTGAGGTATTTTTTGGACCTCTACAGTGGCATCAGCAGTTGCACTGTGGGTTCTTGTAACCCAGCTGGCTCTTTTCAATGTGGAGAAGTAGCGGCTCTACTCTGAGTCCCTCGCAAACGACTGAACTTCTCACCCTATCTCTGAGAGGCCATCCACCCTTTGGAGAAATCTCAAAAATACCAAAATGTTTTTAAGGCTCAAGTTTTCAAGGCCTGCTGACTTAAAATGCTCTCCTTGCACTGGCAGTGGTGTATCTGAGTTGTTTTAATGTTTTTAAAACCTGCGGCAAAATCAAAAAGCCCCATAGTCCCATGTTGAGCTGTGTTACTGTGTAACTAACACACATTTTTAATCAGTAACTTTCAGTGTCGCTTTTTAAGCTGTGGATTAAAAGACAGGAAAACTATAAACTATCACATATTTGATTGGCTCCTGCAAACTTCATTGGTTAAACAGACAGTACTGCCTCTACAGATAAATAAGGGTGTGTGCAGACAGTACTTGTCAGAGAACTGAGAAGCAAACATGGACATGCAGAGCAATGTGGAAAAGAGGGAACACTGGAGTAAGAAAAGAGAATATATCCTGGCATCTGCTGGCAATGTGGTGGGCCTGGGCAATGTGTGGAGATTCCCTTACCTTTGCTACAAGAATGGTGGAGGTGAGTATGTACAGATGAGCATAACCCTCTGTTTGCCTGCATGTGCTTTTCTTATATCATATTGTGGTAACAAATAAAATGTGTATTATGTGAAATTAACTCCAGATCAATGTTCCCTCTAAGTTGCGCAATCGCGCAATGTTGGCACGGTCTCTGCGCACAGAAAATCTGTGTTGCGCACAAAAAAATCTAACCTGAATTGCAATTAAAATAAACACGTTAACAATTCATTCTGTTTTGCAGTGTGAGTAAGTAAGTGACCGGTGTCTGGCTGCTCCAGCCAATGATGCGATTCACATTCGTATATATGCAGCTAATAGATGACAAGCTATGACAGCGTCCTTATGTGCGTGTTTTAGCTAGCAAAGCGGCTGATGTGGAGTGAAGCCACGTTAATGACAACTAGTGATGGGTCGTTCGCGAACGAAATGGCTCTTAGATCCGACTCTTTGAAGTGAACGACGCGAGCCGGCTCCTTATTGAGAGCCGTGAGGTTTTTTTTTTCTTCTTTCTCTCACCCTCTCTTTCGCCCTTTTTTCCGCTAAATTCCGCATGCGCGGCCTGTACTTTGCGCTGGGCAGAGGGGGGAGGGGCGTTAGTTACACTAGCAGTAGCACAGGAACAGAGCCAGAGAGAAAGAGAGCGAGGGACAACAACATCACATTAGAAAGGTATAGTAATCATCCACTATTTTCAGTTGCAGATGATAAAGGATTCAGAAATCATGCAGGCCCATATGACAGAGAATGTGCATCTTCTTTTTGTTTTAATATTTTAATTTATATTTAATTGTGTTGTGGTTTGCAGTGTTTTGTGTTGTTTCACGTTAAATTTGTTTAAAAGGAAAAAGCTGAAAATTTAAATAGTTAAAAGTTTAAAATGTAAATAGTTGTTTTTTGTATTATATGATTTATTTATTACATTTTATGTGGAGTGAATAAATAAAGTATATTTATGGTGGTCCTTAGAGACAAAGCACGTACAAACTCCAAAACACGTACAAACTCCTAAGCATGTACAAACTCCAAAACGCGTAAAAACTCAGAATCACGTACAAAAGACAACAGAAGTGCTCCAGGATGCAGGGCGCAGTGTTGAGCTTTTGTTACTTAGTGGCTACACAAGCCAGGAAGTATCAACAACCTGATTTGGTGTGTGGTAGTAACAGGTAAATGAACTTTTTTTTAAAATTATTTGAATAAATATGAGTGCTTGTCTATAAATACACA
Organism: Neolamprologus multifasciatus; assembly: GCF_963576455.1. Taxonomy (NCBI): domain Eukaryota; kingdom Metazoa; phylum Chordata; class Actinopteri; order Cichliformes; family Cichlidae; genus Neolamprologus; species Neolamprologus multifasciatus. Next base: position 41,959,864 of record NC_140445.1, on the reverse strand, counting down.
AACAATACACACATGCTTTCAATTGTGTAATTTAAGTGATCTGGGTAGCTCTGTTTTGGAAGTTCAGTAAACGCTAGAAATGTGTTTTGAAGTTTGTACGTGCTTTCTGGAGTTTGTATATGCTTTAGAGTTTGTACGTGCTTTGTCTCTAGGGGCCATATATAAACATATATAAATAAAACCACTTTTTTTACATTAGTAATTCCTTTTCTGCATAATTTTATATTATTGTTAATGATTAAATGATTAAAGCAACAAAACAACCTGAAGAGCCGGTTCGGAGCCGAAAGAGCCGGCTCTTTTTAGTGAGTCGAGCCGAAAGAGCCGAATCTCTAAAAAGAGCCGGAAATCCCATCACAACGTGTACAACCATTGGAGATGTGAGTAGGACAAACGGAACAATCTACGGGAAAAGTGTGGACTTTATACCAGTTTTTAAATTGTGTTGATAGGCCACGTAAAACCAGAGTTGTGATAAAAAATATGCAATGTTTGGTTTTCTTCCTGAATGCTATCGTTGTTTATATTTACTGCGGGAAGAAACGGTAAAAGAAAAAAGGCTCGAAGGCCTGTGAGCAAAAACAAACCCCACCCCCCACCTTTCCTATTGGTCCAAAAAAGTACCATGTCGACCGATCAAAAAATGATTTGGCAACGTGGCATCTTGTTGTTAAGAAACGGGGGGAAGTTTTAGGTGTTTTGAGATGTGAGAGATTTGAGACGTTCAGCGCAAATCTTGTGTAGTCAGTGTGTAGTGTAGTCATCAGTTTTGTTGTGTGTGTCAGTCAATGAGGCGACTGCTGAATGTTACAGGTGTTACAGGAGTGATACATCTCCTGTTGTCAGGCCTGCAGGTATCAGGCTGTTGTTCTCCTTTATCTCATAGTGGACAGAAATTATTTTTTGGAGTGGCACAAATAATTTGTGTGGCATCAAATTTGATGCAGAACAGCTTATTGTTCTGGATATAGTTTGAAATGTTCATTTAAAAACGCATTGGCTGCATTTAAAAAAAAAAAGCTGCAAAAAACTTTGTTGTTTGCCGAACTGAGTTACTTTTTTGAGGAGTAACCAGTAGCGGTTTTAGATACGGGCGACACGGGCGGTTGCCCGGGGCGGCATCGTGGTGGGGGGCGGCATCACGGACAAAGGCAAAAAAATAAATAAAAAATTGCTCGTACTCATGCTGCCCCGACATCAGCCAGCGCATACTGGGACTGGCATAGGCACCGATCGGTTTTCTATCGCCATTTGCTGGGAGTAAGCGCGCCCTCCGTTTGCGAGGTGCGCCTGCTGCTTGCGGCACAGGGAGGAGAGGGCGGGGGATTCTCTGGCTGGCTGGAGCAGCGTCTGATAACCAACTCGCAAAATAAAAACAAAACAACAAACACGAAAACACCAGACATTATAATACAGACTTATAATTTGCACTGATGTTTTTTCGAAATTCTATACACGAAAAGTGAGCGCGAGAGCCCTCGGTGCGCCTGCTCGCTGCCGAAGTCAAAGTAAACTTTATTGTCATCTCCGCTACATACAGTCCAGTAAATAGAGAGACGAGACGACGAGGCTCCGGTTACAGCAGTGCAAGTAAACAAACAATAAATATAAGAAGAGTAAGAAAATAAATATACACTTTAGGACCAGGGGTAAAGGTACGGAAGCGTAGAGCTGCCACCCAGGCAAAAGAAAAATACAAGTGTATCACGTTATAACGTGAAAAGTTTATTGTTCTAACAAGATACTTTTCCTGTTTGTACAATATACTATCATGTTTGTACAATATACTATCATGTTTGTACAATATACCTTTCACGTTTGAACAACATAATATCACGTTATTACAATATACATAATTATCACGTTCGTACAATATAATTATCACGTTCGTACAATATAATTATCACGTTCGTACAATATAAATATTATATTGTACGAACGTGATAATTATGTATATTGTAATAACGTGATATTATGTTGTTCAAACGTGAAAAGTATATTGTACAAACATGATAGTATATTGTACAAACAGGAAAAGTATCTTGTTAGAACAATAAACTTTTCACGTTATAACGTGATACACTTGTATTTTTCTTTTGCCTGGGTGGCAGCTCTACGCTTCCGTAGTAAAGGGATCGATAACAATTTAAAATTTATAATTTACAGTTTGATGATTTAAAGTCTCACACACAGCCCGTCGAAAGGGGAGGGGGCTGGCTGCTTCCAAATAGAACACATTTTAATCATAATGATGTAAATCCAAGCCCATTATGTATTCATGATTTGAATCCTGGGTTGTGTGAAATCTCAGAAATAAACCCTAAACAAAGTAATTCTGTGAACTAAGTTGGAGGTCTATTAGGTTATGTTGTGGTGATCCTTGAGTTGGGGGATTTGTGTTCATACTGGAGTGCAAAATTAAAACCAAGATGGACAAGAAAAGTTCAACGCCATCAGGTGCTCAGTTTAGAAAAAAGAGAAAGGAGGAGAAATGAGCAAAAGATACAGGTAAGCAGATGTGTCATTGGATAATGGCAGGTCATCCTGAAATCAGAATCAGAATCAAAATACTTTATTAATCACTAAGGAAATTATGTGAAATACAGCTGCTCCAAGAAGAAATTGTAAAAATAGTAACAGTAACAGACTAAACTCCAAACAATACAATATGTTACAGATTTTAATATTAATTAGTCATTGTCAATTGTTGATTTGTCCTGTTCTCATTGTATGATAAATTATGATGGCTGTTTGGTAGCTGTTTGCATACAATGCATACTCTCTCTCTCTTCATATGTGTGTGTCTGTGTGTGTTTCTCTGGTGAAATTCAGTATGGTTCCAACAACAGTTTTATGTTAATGTATAATCCTTAATATGTTTTGTGTGTGTGTGTGTGTGTGTGTGTGTATGTGTGCGTGTGTGCGTGTGTGTGTGTGTGTGTGTGTGTGGGGGGGGGGGGTGCCTACTGGTGATGGCCAGAGGGGCTGGTGGCGCGATATGGCAGCCTCGCCTCTGTCAGTCTGCCCCATGGCAGCTGTGGCTACAACCATAGCTTGCCTCCACCAGTGTGTGAATGTGAGAGTGAATGAATAATGGAATTAAAAGCGCTTTGAGGGCCCCAAAAAGCGCTATATAAATGCAATCCATTATTATTATTATCATAATACAAGTCAGAGCTTTATAAAAAAATAAAAAATAAAAAAAGTAAGTTGTGTTTTTGAAATTGGAGTTAAAGTTATTTTTACTTCCAATAGTGTTAACATACTACACAGCTCATGAACAAGATTTATTTATTAATTTTTATTGTAAGTAGGCTAAAGCAGTTAATTAAAAGTAGTCTAACATAAATGTAAATGCTGTAATTTGATTATTTTAATAAACCATGTAACTTGGATGGATAAGATGCTGGCGTGACCACAGTCCACACGTCTGATGTCGCTCACCTTGGTCAAAGGGATCGCTCAGGGAGTTTGTGTGTTCGCTCAGACGCGTGAAAAATTAGATCAATGTGTTATATCAGCCAGTCAACAGTACTCCAGCCCACTTAAAAAAACAGGAAATCACACCAATCTTAGATCTTCACTCCAATTACAACAAACAAGAGAAAATGATTTATTTTTTTGGTCAAAAAACATGAACAACACAGGCTGTTGGTTATAATTTGCTAATGCTACCCAGTCATATGGAAAGTGTCAGGGCCGATGTGTGAGCAGTAAATTGCAGTAACGTAATTGTTGTGGATAGGCGTAGCTTTGGGTCACGTGGTGTCGGTAATAGTAATAGTGATTGCTATATCACCTGTTCACGTCCCGAGGGAATTTTTGTGAATGTGTAGGTGATGGGGGAAGTCGACTTTCGCTGACCGCTCAAGCTTAGAATGTTTTTTGATCACTGTTTTTCTACGGATTTTAAGGATTTGATAACAAATAAAGGAGTTTTAACCTGGAACCTTGACTTACGTGTTGAGCAGCGTAAGTCAATATTCCCCTATTCAGCTGCTCGGCGACTCAAAGGTTTGACAGTCGCCAATATTTGTCAGCAAAAAGTGCGACGGCAATGGAGCCTCCCGCAATCAGCGCTGAATAAACGCCGACGCGAGCCCACACACCGCCGCCACTACACCCATAAAATTGACTAGTCTAACAGATAAGGAGAAGACGACGGTGGTATGTAAACTGTGTTTTTGTGCTGCGTGTTGTTTGTTTGAACGCAGTTTGGATTCTGACCATACTAAGATGTTTTTTGTGACACGCCCACCGCTACATTTGCTGTTGGATTTGGTGTGTGTGTGTGCGCTGTGGCTCTGCAGGCGTTCAACTGAGTTTGAAGGAATTGCTGTTGCCTTTGTTTTGGATTTTGGCATGCTGCTTATGTTGAATGCTTTAAATGAGTGGATCGCAGGTTGCATCTGTTGTTGGAAAAACTGAAAAGGATAAAAGATTAATTTCCCTCACTGAGAAAGCTCTTGCAAACAAAATTGAAACCATCCAAACAGATCGGAAAAGGCATGTAAACAAAATGAAGTGTTATTATGTCTCTTAAAGAGCTAATGAAAGATGATAAAAATTATTCACAAGTCAAAAAACAGTTTGATGAGTTAACACACCTGTTTAAGGATGCCAGTGCATTGCATGAATCTTTACTTTCTCTAATCTCATTTGATGAGAAAGATAAACAAAATACATGGTTCTCAAGCATCGCTAAATACAATAAATGTGTTATATCCACACATAACCCTGCGGACCTTGCCTCCAGAGGTATGAAGGCAGAGACCTTTTTACATGACACTGAGTGGATATCTACGGTGGCCCTGAGAGGCCAAACGGACTGCAACTTCAGAAAACACTTGCAAAAAGAAAAATGCTGCAAAAAGAAAAATGCTGCAAAAAGAAAAAACACTTGCAAAAGAAAAAACACTTGCAAAAAGAAAAATGCTGCAAAAAGAAAACGCTGCAAAAAGAAAAGCGCTGCAAAAAGAAAAAACACTTGCAAAAAGAAAAGCGCTGCAAAAAGAAAAACACTTGCAAAAAGAAAAACACTTGCAAAAACAAAAAGCGCTGCAAAAAGAAAAACACTTGCAAAAACAAAAAGCGCTGCAAAAAGAAAAACACTTGCAAAAAGAAAAGCGCTGCAAAAAGAAAAACACTTGCAAAAACAAAAACACTTGCAAAAACAAAAAGCGCTGCAAAAAGAAAAACACTTGCAAAAACAAAAAGCGCTGCAAAAAGAAAAACACTTGCAAAAAGAAAAGCGCTGCAAAAAGAAAAGCGCTGCAAAAGCACACACAACACAACGGAAATAGGAAAAAACACAACGGAAATGTTTCTGGGGAGACAATAACCGGACGGACCAGTTGACCAAAACATGCTAACAAGTGCACTGGGACTGGGAGACACTTCAACGAAGTGGAAGCAGAGCGGCCAAAGAGTAAACTTTCAAAAGTAAGTTCTGAATATTATGTCACTTATTTATGTGCAAATGTTTAATAACGAGGAACATTAAAACATTACTGTTGGCCACATGCCGGCAAAGTTATGACATTAGCGATGTTTGTACTTTCAGCGTTTACTTTGTTTTAAAGTCTTTACTTTATACGCTGTTAGATAGTCGACCTTAATCTTACAGAGAATGTAATGATTTTGTGGATAATTAAAGTCAGTCATATATCCACAAACACAACAGGCTGAAAGTCAGTGATGCTGCTCGGTTTGCAGTCCTGAATATCACGGCACAAGCAGGATTCACTGCACTGTTAATGTTAGCTATGTTATATTGCTGCCTCTGTTTGGTGGTGTTGAGCCAAACGGACTTTAACGTGTGTTTGAACAAGCTGACGGTTCACTCATTGTAGCGACTTCCACAGTCGCTAGAGGCCGGGGATGGAGCCCGCCTATTTGCCTGACGCGCTGTCAACTTTAGCAATAATGCGAGAGGTGGAATTGTTTGCTTGTTTATTAAAGTGTTTACAGAGTAATGTCATTTCGAGATTTGGACTCTTACAACGTCACAGGCTCTAATGTAACAAGACGAAACATGTTGTGCAGCGGTCAACAAAAACTAAGGCTACCCATCCCTCCTCTCTGTCAAAATCAAAACCAGTGAATGACAGACTGACAACGCCCTCTTAATGTCGCCGCTAGCACCCACGTGACTCCCATTACACATCACCATAGCAACCAAACAAATGAAAACCCAGTGATCATCAAAAAATTCAATACATTTAATTATGGTTCCTACACTCATTAAGCTGAAAGAAAGATGCTTTAATCACAGCAGTCACACATGTGTCCACTGTACCAGCTGGGAACTCTTCTTGTTTAGCACTCGTAATAACACTAAATCCTTCTGTTTGTAGCAGTGTATACACCTGAGACTGTCACCTGTGTGTCTGTCCTGCACTCTCTCTCTGTTTCTTTCTCTCTGATTGTGGAATAAAAGTATGAACATGTATTTATAAGTTACACTTGTGTTTGAATCCTGCAGCTTATCACACATTTGATTTCCATGTGTGACGACTGCAAGTGTCCAGAGTGAGGACAGACTGAGGGACCCACTGCTGCACATCATCTGTGAGGCTTTGCACCCCCAATGATCCACCAGGAGAAACTCAGCAGTGTGTGAGGAAGAGGAGGAGGAAGAGCCAGCAGCAGCTGACAGATGGAGAGAATAGACAGACTGTTCCCTGTTTGTGAAGGACTGCTAGGAAAGTTTAAAATCACTAATTGTCTGTCCTGAATCAGTCTTATTAGGTAATGTTCAAATAATTTTATCATTCCAGTGTTTGCAGTGTGGGAGAAAGTACTCAGGGCCTTCAAGTTACACACTATGAAAGGCAGCAACAAGTTTAATGTTCAGAAACCTAAAGTATGTATCAGCAGCAGAATGGAGCTAAAAATAAATGTTTGTTTTAGTTCTATGAAGCTTTGAGTATTTTGGATCAGTAGCACTGCTGTGTTTGTTGCATCATATTGCTGTAATTGTTTATATGCTTTATATATTCTGAGGTAAGTTGATCTATAGTGTTACATCATATTCTATAAGGATGTTATGTGTTTGTATACTTTCTGCCCAGTTTGACCCATTTAGCAGAAGTCAGCCTGTTTAAGGCTCTGATATCTATTCTGTATGACTTAAAGCAGTTATGACATGGTCTGATTTTCTCACCCAATAAAGGAATATTTCATATATCAGTCTACTCTTCATTTTATCAGAAACAGTTATCACAGCTCGTACATTTGCTTCTTCCACACATATATGTAAGCATTGAGCCAAATTTACTAATGCCAACATATTAAAAGAACAATATTTGTCTCTTATATATAATACATCTATATATACACTGTCACAGATACTTGTCTTTAAGTGAAGATTTAAGGTGATAGGAAATATAAATAAATGCAACTTGAATCTTTACTGAAGCTCAGTGTTTGACACAGAGTTCACTCACATGTGCTGTACCAGTGTACCTGCACATGTGATGTGACAATAGAAGTGATTTGATTTGAGAGTTCAAGCTCACTGCTGTAATAACTTATAATGATTAATATAATAACTATAATATTGGCCATCTCATATTTACACTGACTTTAGTCTCATGAACAACATTAACTATTTGTTATTTACTAGCTAATCTTATATGACTGTTCAGTACAGAAATGAAGCCCAACAATCATGTTTTACAGTCCTGTGGTCTCAGCCTCAGATACTTATCAAATCACACAAAGCTCGTGTAGAAACAAACAAACGAACAAAATATGTTCTCCTTCATTTCTGTCAACCACACGTTTCCCGCTATCATGGTTGCTAGGAAACCTGTGCAGCGCGTCGGAGGCTAGACCGTCCCATTTCACAAGCCTCACACTTCCGGCCTTAGCGGTCTTTGAGTACGCGGCCCTTGAGGACCGTTGAGGCTGCGTACTTTAAGGCTGCAGACCCTGAATTGGGATACAGCAATTCAGGGACTGTTTCCCAATTCAGGGTCTGAAATGGGACGGTCTAGCCTCCGACCCGCGCTGCCCAGGTTGCCTAGCAACCATGATACTAACAGCTGGAAACGTTTCATACAGCTTTGTTTGACAGAAATGAAGGATAACATATTTTGTACATTTGTTTGTTTGTTTCTACACGAGCTTTGTGTGATTTGATAAGTATCTGAGGCTGAGACCACAGGACTGTAAAACATGATTGTTGGGCTTCATTTCTGTACTGAACAGTCATATAAGATTAGCTAGTAAATAACAATTAGCTAATGTTGTTCATGAGACTAAAGTCAGTGTAAATATGAGATGGCCAATATTATAGTTATTATATTAATCATTATAAGTTATTACAGCAGTGAGCTTGAACTCTCAAATCAAATCACTTCTATTGTCACATCACATGTGCAGGTACACTGGTACAGCACATGTGAGTGAACTCTGTGTCAAACACTGAGCTTCAGTAAAGATTCAAGTTGCATTTATTTATATTTCCTATCACCTTAAATCTTCACTTAAAGACAAGTATCTGTGACAGTGTATATATAGATGTATTATATATAAGAGACAAATATTGTTCTTTTAATATGTTGGCATTAGTAAATTTGGCTCAATGCTTACATATATGTGTGGAAGAAGCAAATGTACGAGCTGTGATAACTGTTTCTGATAGAATGAAGAGTAGACTGATATATTGAATATTCCTTTATTGGGTGAGAAAATCAGACCATGTCATAACTGCTTTAAGTCATACAGAATAGATATCAGAGCCTTAAACAGGCTGACTTCTGCTAAATGGGTCAAACTGGGCAGAAAGTATACAAACACATAACATCCTTATAGAATATGATGTAACACTATAGATCAACTTACCTCAGAATATATAAAGCATATAAACAATTACAGCAATATGATGCAACAAACACAGCACTGCTACTGATCCAAAATACTCAAAGTTTCATAGAACTAAAACAAACAATTATTTTTAGCTCCATTCAGCTGCTGATACATACTTTAGGTTTCTGAATATTAAACTTGTTGCTGCCTTTCATAGTGTGTAACTTGAAGGCCCTGAGTACTTTCTCCCACACTGCAAACACTGGAATGATAAAATTATTTGAACATTACCTAATAAGACTGATTCAGGACAGACAATTAGTGATTTTAAACTTTCCTAGCAGTCCTTCACAAACAGGGAACAGTCTGTCTATTCTCTCCATCTGTCAGCTGCTGCTGGCTCTTCCTCCTCCTCTTCCTCACACACTGCTGAGTTTCTCCTGGTGGATCATTGGGGGTGCAAAGCCTCACAGATGATGTGCAGCAGTGGGTCCCTCAGTCTGTCCTCACTCTGGACACTTGCAGTCGTCACACATGGAAATCAAATGTGTGATAAGCTGCAGGATTCAAACACAAGTGTAACTTATAAATACATGTTCATACTTTTATTCCACAATCAGAGAGAAAGAAACAGAGAGAGAGTGCAGGACAGACACACAGGTGACAGGTCTCAGGTGTATACACTGCTACAAACAGGAGGATTTAGTGTTATTACGAGTGCTAAACAAGAAGAGTTCCCAGCTGGTACAGTGGACACATGTGTGACTGCTGTGATTAAAGCATCTTTCTTTCAGCTTAATGAGTGTAGGAACCATAATTAAATGTATTGAATTTTTTGATGATCACTGGGTTTTCATTTGTTTGGTTGCTATGGTGATGTGTAATGGGAGTCACGTGGGTGCTAGCGGTGACATTAAGAGGGCGTTGTCAGTCTGTCATTCACTGGTTTTGATTTTGACAGAGAGGAGGGATGGGTAGCCGTAGTTTTTGTTGACCGCTGCACAACATGTTTCGTCTTGTTACATTAGAGCCTGTGACGTTGTAAGAGTCCAAATCTCGAGATGACATTACTCTGTAAACACTTTAATAAACAAGCAAACAATTCCACCTCTCGCATTATTGCTAAAGTTGACAGCGCGTCAGGCAAATAGGCGGGCTCCATCCCCGGCCTCTAGCGACTGTGGAAGTCGCTACAATGAGTGAACCGTCAGCTCGTTCAAACACACGTTAAAGTCCGTTTGACTCAACACCACCAAACAGAGGCAGCAATATAACATAGCTAACATTAACAGTGCAGTGAATCCTGCTTGTGCCGTGATATTCAGGACTGCAAACCGAGCAGCATCACTGACTTTCAGCCTGTTGTGTTTGTGGATATATGACTGACTTTAATTATCCACAAAATCATCACATTCTCTGTAAGATTAAGGTCGACTATCGAATGGCGTATAAAGTAAAGACTTTAAAACAAAGTAAACGCTGAAAGTACAAACATCGCTAATGTCACATAACTTTGCCGGCATGTGGCCAACAGTAATGTTTTAATGTTCCTCGTTATTAAACATTTGCACATAAATAAGTGACATAATATTCAGAACTTACTTTTGAAAGTTTACTCTTTGGCCGCTCTGCTTCCGCTTCGTTGAAGTGTCTCCCAGTCCCAGTGCACTTGTTAGCATGTTTTGGTCAACTGGTCCGTCCGGTTATTGTCTCCCCAGAAACATTTCCGTTGTGTTTTTTCCTATTTCCGTTGTGTTGTGTGTGCTTTTGCAGCGCTTTTCTTTTTGCAGCGCTTTTCTTTTTGCAAGTGTTTTTCTTTTTGCAGCGCTTTTCTTTTTGCAAGTGTTTTTCTTTTTGCAGCATTTTTCATTTTGCAGCGTTTTTGTTTTTGCAGCATTTTTCTTTTTGCAAGTGTTTTTTCTTTTTGCAGCATTTTTCTTTTTGCAAGTGTTTTTCTTTTTGCAGCGCTTTTCTTTTTGCAAGTGTTTTTCTTTTTGCAGCATTTTTCATTTTGCAGCGTTTTTGTTTTTGCAGCATTTTTCTTTTTGAAAGTGTTTTTTCTTTTTGCAGCATTTTTCTTTTTGCAGCATTTTTCTTTTTGCAAGTGTTTTTTCTTTTTGCAGCATTTTTCTTTTTGCAGCATTTTTCTTTTTGCAAGTGTTTTCTGAAGTTGCAGTCCGTTTGGCCTCTCAGGGCCACCGTAGATATCTGGTCCTGCATTTCTTACACAGCCAGAGAACAATTGGCCTGTGAACCCAGAAAACTTGCAAGAACTTCCACATGAAGATCCTGAAGTTAAGGTGTCTGCTGCCATCGGGGTGTCACAAGCACACGATGATGATCATCCTCTGACCCTTTTAATCCATCGTGCCTCATCCTGGACTCGTCTCATCATGGTGATGTGTTGGGGTTTGAGGTTCAAGACATTGCTATTGCATCGCAAGAAGATACATTTCCAGTCTGCATCTGATATAATACAGTCTGACGATGCTCAACATTAGGTTGATTTCCGGCATGGCTTTCTTTCATTTGGAGAGATTGAGGATGCTGAGGCAGGTTATTGGCTGGTAGTTATCTGGGACAGGTCCTTTCTGGAGGTCTTTGGGGATCCGGACTGTTCGGCCTTCAGTTATCCATTCTGGGTCTACTCATGGGTTAGCAGCTGGTTCATTTGTGCTGCCATACGCTCATGGAGTGCAGTTAGCCTTTTTAGCCAGTAGATATGAATCATGTCGGGGCCTGGTGCTGTCCAACTCTTCATACTGGAGACCTGTTCTTGGATGTCTGCCACTGTGATGCTTACTGGACCCTGTTCAGAAAGGTTGCTGTGGTCTGCTCTTAGATCTACTAGCCACTGAACATTGTTGTCATGGGTTGTGTCCTTCTCCCAGATGCTCATACAGCATTGCTCCATTTCCAGCCACGGTGGGGCTGTTCTCATATTGTTCCCTTACCACTGAGAGTACACCTTGGATGGTTCAGTGGAGTACAGCCTACAGTTTATTCTCCTTCTGTCTCTCGGCTGTATGGCAGTTTCTAAGGCCTCAGAAATGGACAGCTTGTTGAATTTCGTAGGCAGCTCCAGTAGTTTGCTAACTTCCTTCAGCACTGCCTTGATTTTTGTTATCTGTCTTTTTTCATCGTCTCTGATGTGTTCGTGTGTGTGTAGGTGCCTTCTTGTTGCCTTACCTTTTCTTTGCTGTACTGTGTGGCATGCCACTCTTCCTCCTGGAAACTGTGATTGGTCAGTACACACAGGAGGGCACTATCACCTGCTGGACCAAGCTCTGCCCGCTGGCACAGGGTAATGAGATCATTTCTGTTTAAATATTTAGTTATAAATCCAGAGGATCTTAAAATGTTCTGTATGTGATGAGAATTCAGATTAAAAATATTAAAAGCAAAAAAAGCTTAGTGTTAATTTAGGCAGAATAGAGTTTTTTTTTTTTTTTTTGAAAAGCCAGACCAGCCATGTCTTAATAAAACAGATGAATGCTGTAATACATTTACTTATCAAAGAATGAGGCTTAGTCCCAGTCTTCTCTGCAGGCTGTGGTAATAATTGAAAAATATTTATGACAGTCGTTTTGAACAATAATTTATATACTATATACTTCATTTAGATTTTTTAACCTGCTTTCACTGGCTTACGACTTGCAGATGTACAGTGGGGCAAAAAAGTATTTAGTCAGCCACCGATTGTGCAAGTTCCCCCACTTAAAATGATGACAGAGGTCAGTAATTTGCACCAGAGGTACACTTCAACTGTGAGAGACAGAATGTGAAAAAAAAAATCCATGAATTCACATGGTAGGATTTGTAAAGAATTTATTCGTAAATCAGGGTGGAAAATAAGTATTTGGTCAATAACAAAAATACAACTCAATACTTTGTAACATAACCTTTGTTGGCAATAACAGAGGTCAAACGTTTACTATAGGTCTTTACCAGGTTTGCACACACAGTAGCTGGTATTTTGGCCCATTCCTCCATGCAGATCTTCTCAAGAGCAGTGATGTTTTGGGGCTGTCGCCGAGCAACACGGACTTTCAACTCCCGCCACAGATTTTCTATGGGGTTGAGGTCTGGAGACTGGCTAGGCCACTCCAGGACTTTCAAATGCTTCTTACGGAGCCACTCCTTTGTTGCCCGGGCGGTGTGTTTTGGATCATTGTCATGTTGGAAGACCCAGCCTCGTTTCATCTTCAAAGTTCTCACTGATGGAAGGAGGTTTTGGCTCAAAATCTCACGATACTTGGCCCCATTCATTCTGTCCTTAACACGGATCAGTCGTCCTGTCCCCTTGGCAGAAAAACAGCCCCATAGCATGATGTTTCCACCCCCATGCTTCACAGTAGGTATGGTGTTCTTGGGATGCAACTCAGTATTCTTCTTCCTCCAAACACGACGAGTTGAGTTTATACCAAAAAGTTCTACTTTGGTTTCATCTGACCACATGACATTCTCCCAATCCTCTGCTGTATCATCCATGTGCTCTCTGGCAAACTTCAGACGGGCCTGGACATGCACTGGCTTCAGCAGCGGAACACGTCTGGCACTGCGGGATTTGATTCCCTGCCGTTGTAGTGTGTTACTGATGGTGACCTTTGTTACTTTGGTCCCAGCTCTCTGCAGGTCATTCACCAGGTCCCCCCGTGTGGTTCTGGGATCTTTGCTCACCGTTCTCATGATCATTTTGACCCCACGGGATGAGATCTTGCGTGGAGCCCCAGATCGAGGGAGATTATCAGTGGTCTTGTATGTCTTCCATTTTCTGATGATTGCTCCCACAGTTGATTTTTTCACACCAAGCTGCTTGCCTATTGTAGATTCACTCTTCCCAGTCTGGTGCAGGTCTACAATTCTTTTCCTGGTGTCCTTCGAAAGCTCTTTGGTCTTGGCCATGGCGGAGTTTGGAGTCTGACTGGTTGAGGCTGTGGACAGGTGTCTTTTATACAGATGATGAGGTCAAACAGGTGCCATTCATACAGGTAACGAGTGGGGGACAGAAAAGCTTCTTACAGAAGACGTTACAGGTCTGTGAGAGCCAGGGATTTTCCTTGTTTGAGGTGACCAAATACTTATTTTCCACCCTGATTTACGAATAAATTCTTTACAAATCCTACCATGTGAATTCATGGATTTTTTTTTCACATTCTGTCTCTCACAGTTGAAGTGTACCTCTGGTGCAAATTACTGACCTCTGTCATCATTTTAAGTGGGGGAACTTGCACAATCGGTGGCTGACTAAATACTTTTTTGCCCCAATGTAGCTGCCATCTTTACTTCTTATTTTTGCCTAATTATTTTGCTTAACATTGACATGTTGTTGTTGTTTTTAGCTATATCAGTGCTCTGTCATATTACTGCTTAAACTGATTTATTTATTTTGTTTTTTGGATGCGTTCTCTCTTCAGGAGCTGGTTATTCTATCATCATGATCCAGCTATATTCCAGGGTCTACAGCATTGTTTTGGCCTGGGCCCTTCTCTATCTTGTTTACTGTTTCCGAGACCCTCTGCCCTGGGCTACCTGCAACAATTCCTGGAACACAGGTCAGATGATTTTTCCAGGCACCTTTTTTTCTGACATGTCCTCCCACACTCTACAGCTAGGAAAGCAGCTAGCCTATTTATATGCTCAAGCTATACCTTTCACCACAGAACAAGTCTCAATGCTTCAATGCTGTTTGAATGTGTTAGCAAACTGAGCTGTTAGATTGGACTTCAATCGGGTCAGCATAATGCATCCTCTCAGAATGGTGCAGGCAGCTTTAGAGGGCTGATTTAAGGCTAAACATTGATCAGGCATAATAGTCTGACAGGTAAAGTGAATAACACTGATTATCTGATATGTTAAAGAGCAAGTGCAGATTTTTTTTCTCAAAGTAAACATGCTAGAAGCAGAAAAAAAATCTGCCTGGGAAGCAACAGTAGTAAATCAGTGACAGGATCACGGGTGGCCAAGGCTCACTGATGCATGAGAGGAGTGAAAACTGCCCCCAAAAAGTTAATTCTAGTTCTCACAGAAAGGTGTCAGAATACACAGAGCATCACAGTTTGTTGTATATGAGGCTGCATAGCTGCAGACCAGTCTGGGCGCCCATACTGACCCCTGTCCACCTAAAAGCACCAACAATGGGCACAAGTCAGCATCAGAACTGGACCACAGAGCAATGGTAGAAGGTTGCATGGTCTGATGAATTACAATTTCTTTTACATCAAGTGGATGGCCAGGTGCGTCTGCCTCGCTTACCTGGGGAACCTTTGACCTTGATACGAACCACCTACCCAAGCAGTGTTGCAGACCCCATACAGCCTTTGATGGAAACAGTACTCGCTGATGGCTGTGGTCTCATTCAGCAGGATAAGGCGCCCTGTCACAAAGCAAAAAATGGCTCAGGAACAGTCTGAGGAGCACAACAAAGAGTTTGAAGTGTTAAATTGCTAACATCCCTCCAAAATACCCAAATCATCTTGCTACTTAGAGGACTTAAAGGATCTG
Source organism: Neolamprologus multifasciatus (assembly GCF_963576455.1). NCBI lineage: Eukaryota > Metazoa > Chordata > Actinopteri > Cichliformes > Cichlidae > Neolamprologus > Neolamprologus multifasciatus. Next base: position 41,944,546 of record NC_140445.1, on the reverse strand, counting down.
TTGCTAACATCTTGGTGCACATACCACAACACACCATCAGGGGGACCCCAGGTCAGAGCTGCTTGACAATAAAAGAGCAACCAAAACAGTATCAGGCAGGTGGCCATGATGTTATGACTGAGTGGTGTATGTATAGCTGTTTAAGCAGTGCATTGTTATATGGTTGGTATTTCTACAATTTAGCCTCTGTACACCACCGCTGTGGATTTTAAATCAAAGTGTCAAGACACGATTAAAGTGCAGACTTTCAGCTTTAATTCACAGGTTTTAACGGAAGAATCACATTAATTGTTTCTGGCACTGATTCCAGGAGTTGAACTGGCCATGTACAAAGGCAAACGACTTTGTCGCTGTCCAAATACTTATGGATTGAAGTGGATACTTCTCATTACATTTCAATCACTTATAACTGATTCCTTAAGTTTCATGTGAATATAGATACATATTTGCGCTGTGTTGCAGCCAGTGTCTTGAAACAAACAAATATATGGTTTTTGTTGTTTTGTCCAGATTCAAAAACACCCATCACTCTTTTATTCACCAATGTTACATTCAAACAGAGGAACTAACCATTACATCGCTGAACTGATGTCCACAGATAGATGTGTGGACATTACCTCTGCAAACCAGACTGCAGTACACAGTGGCAACGCGACAATAGACTGGAAACTGGGAAATCTCACAACATCGTCAGTCTCAGAGTTCTGGGAGTGAGTCAGCTATTTTTACTTTTTTTCACATTACATGGCAGCTCATTTAACCAGAACTACACTATGTTCTTGTTAAATATTTATGCATAGCTAACCATCTCTGTTTACTCTCCACAGGAGACAAGTGTTGTCCATATCCGCAGGAATAGAGGAGCCTGGTGCAGTAAAATGGGAGGTGCTGCTTTGCCTCCTGGCCTGCTGGGTGGCCTGCTATTTCTGCATCTGGAAAGGCGTCCGCTCAGCAGGAAAGGTCTGTAAAGATGAAAAACCTATACTATGAAACTTTTCTGCAGAATGGGCAAAGTTTGACAGAGGAAGAAAACAGAGAAGAGCCATTTGAGATACATGCACAAGATTTTCATTGGGAGTTGTCCAGATGTCCTCCTGTCTTTTTGTCAATGCCACTTATCCAAACCAACATCGTAACAGGTTTCAAACCATCTTGTTCTTATATATTGGCCATTGGTACTCCTCCGCTCCCAAGGAGTGGAAGATTTTCACTTCCATGGCCTCTCACTCTCTAGGATTGTGGTAAATGTTTTCTATATAGCGTTTTTCTACTCTATTTGAGCACTCAGAGTGCTTTATACAACATCCCTCTTTCACATACAAGCATTTTTAAAGAAGTGCTTTCTATTTAATATTCACACTGATAAACTTATTGGAGAGCAACTTGGGGTTCAGTATCTAGGATATTGGTATATCTGTAGCAAGGATACTTGTTTAAAGACCAGAGTAGCTGGGAATCAGACCATCAATTTTCCAATTAGTAGATGACCTACTCCACCTCCTGACACGCCAGTTGTGTTTCGTGTCAAACAATGCACTGTGAACATGATCCAGACACCCTGCTATCTTCTCTCTGTTAAAGTTGATTTAAAATGGACTGAAGAGAAGTGGAAAACTGTTCTGTGGTCAGACGAATTCTAACTGGAAATTCCTTTTGGAAAACATGGACGCTGCATTGTTCTGAGCAGCAAGACAATACTAAACTGTGTGTGGCATCTACTACACCAGCATGACTTTGTAGCAGAAGAGCCTGGGTGTTGAACTCACCTGCCGGCAGTTCAGACCTTTCACCAACTAAAAACATTTCCTCACAAAAGAAAAACAAACATTACAAAGTGGACTCAAGAATGTTGAGCAGCTAGACTCCTGTATAAGACAAGAATGGGACAACCTTCCTCTCCCAAAAATCCAGAATCCGGTCTCCTCAGTTCCCAAGGTTAGGGTTAAGGTTAGGTTTGTGTTTACAGGCTGTTAAAAGAAGAAGGGATGCTACACAGTGGTATGCACCTTATTGAGATGTGTTGCTGATGTCAAATTCAGATTTGCAGATAATTACATTCTGTTTTTAGATTTTGCACAGCATCACAAAATTGTGAAATTTGAGCTATACATAGTGGTAAATTGAGACCCAGCTGGTGTAGTTTGTCAATGAGCTGAGACAACAGCGCTGAAATCAGAGCTTAGTCAAGAAATAACACCCCTATTTGAGCCCTGTCCTTCCAGATGGGTCAGGGCTATGTGGAGAACTAAAGATAAAGCATCCTTTGTAGATCTATTAGCTCTCGAAACCAACTGTTTTCATTTTACCAGCCAGTGTGACATCATTATGGGGGGAAACAGATCTGCCTTTTGGGTCAGTAATAGCTCTAATGCTTTTCTAAATGTCCCTGGTAAATGCAAAATTGTCTGCACATTTCCCGTAGATGTCTTTTAGAAGTTTTACTGTGGGCTGTTTTGTGACCCTAAATTTAGATGCTTGGTCATGTGCTTTCAGCAGGTGCTTCATCTTTTTGTTCATCTGTATTCTTGTCAATGGTGGTATTATTGACATGACTATGGATGTAACAATAAATAAATAAATCTTTCAGATCATCAAACAAGTCTTATTATTAGACAAAGATAACCAGAGTAAATAGAAAATGCAGTGTATAAATGATTATTTCATTTATTAAAGGGAAAAAAGCTCTCAAACCTACCTGGCCCTGTGTGGAAAAGTTATTGTGCCCCGCTCGTTCTGATTATTCCCACGCCTGATGAATCACCTGTTTGATAAACTGACAGACTATAAAAAATCTCCAAAACCAACACATCATGCCACAATCTAAGAAACACCTGAGGTCACAGACACTGACATCTATAAGTCTGGAAAAGGTTTACAAAGCCATTGCTAAGGCCTTAGTTACCATGGTGAAACCAATTAACCGAATCCTGAGAAAACTTGGAACAGTGGTGACCCTTCCCAGGAGCTGCCTTCCATCCAAAATTACCTCAAGAGCACAATGAAGGCTCATTTGGGAGGTCAAAAAAGAACCCACAAAAACATCTGAAAAACTGCAGGCTTCACTTGTCTCAGTTAAGGTCAGAGTTCATGATTCAACAGTAAGAAAGAGACTGGGGGAAATGGATCCATGGGAGAAATCCAAGGAGAAACCACTGCTGACCAAAAAGAACACAAAGGCTCGTTTGCTCATTTGCCAAAAAATAACTTGATGATTGACTTTTGGGAAAATATTCTGTGGACTCATGAGACAAAAGCTGAACTTTTTGAAAGGTTTGACTCCGTTACATGTGACATAAAACTAACACAGCATTTTATTAAAAGAACATCGTACCAACAGTTAAACATGGCGGTGGTAGTGTGATGTCTGGGGCTGCTTGCTGCTTCAGGACCTGGATGACTTGCTGTAATCGATAAACATCCTAAGTGCTTTCTGTCTGACATTCACACCCTTTGCTCCTGTTTATACATATTGGGAGACTGAGATAGTGTATTGCTATTGTTGAGAGTATCATACAAAAAAAGGAAACAAAGAGGGAGTTAGGAGACTGGAAACTGTGTGCAGACTCCAGGTCTCTACAGTTAATATATGGAAACAGAAAAAACAAAAAACAAATGACTCAACAAATGAATAAAAATGATGTTGATACAAGCGGGAAAATGAAAGCAAAAAAGACAAAATACTACAGAATATTTCCTCATTCTGCCAAACAAAATGATTTCTGTCTGCTTTCAGGTGGTGTATTTCACAGCTGTTTTCCCTTATGTGATGTTGGCCATCCTGCTGGTCAGGGGATTGACACTGCCAGGTGCCTGGGAGGGCGTGGTCTACTATCTGTATCCAGATCCTTCTCGTCTGGCAGAGCTTCAGGTGGGGAAACCTTTGAACTTGTTCGAGATACGGCATTCGTGAAAGGACTTTTATTGTTTTATTGTATAATGCTTTAATCCTGGAAAGTTAAACCTTTTACTTGCGATCGGTTGTGCTGCAAAGTAACAACATCTCTGTGACTGCATGATATACTGATGACTTTATGTGTTTTCTAATCTTTGATCAGGTCTGGATGGATGCTTGTGCTCAGGTCCTCTTCTCGTATGGTGTTTCATCAGGGAGCTTGATCACACTGGGCAGCTACAACAGAAAACACAACAACTGTTACAAGTAATTAATGTGATCATTAACTCTTGTACCACAAGCCTGCCGACGGGCACATTTCACAAGCGTTCTTCAAATGACTGTAACTCAGTTAATGTTTAAGCTAGAGACAAAATTCAAATGGTTTTGGAAAGAAGAGAAGACGAGCTCAGCAGTGATATTTGTTGGAACATGGTAGCACTGCTCCAGAGTCCAGTGACCATAAACGGAGCCAGTGGTTCACTACCTGAGCACCGCACTTACTGTTACCTTCAGCAAATGCTTTGCTGCACAGAATCTGGGTTTCAATACAGTTCATGTTGTACATAGAAAGACAAATGAGATGTAGGTGTATATACAGGTTTTAGAGCAACATCCCATCTCATGCTACCGTCCAGGTCAAGTCTTCTTCAGAGAAGACTGTGCATATTTCAGCAATGCAATAATAAACTGCATAATGCTGCTATTCCAACACAATGGCTTGATAGTAGAACTGGCCTGCCTGCAGTCCACACTTTTGACCAGCTGAAAACATTTAGAGCATCTCTAAATAAAAACAGGACAAAGCAGAGCCAGGATTGCTGAACAGCAAGGATGCTGTATCAGACAAGAATGGGACAACATTCCTCTCCAGCAGCTGCTTCTCAGCTCACAGACGCTTATGGATTGCTACACAGTAGGAAGCGTCACCCTGTCCCTTTTTTTGAGGGACAGTGAAGTGACCACTGTCATCAAATACTCTTACTCAAACCTGCACTGTGTGTGTGTGTGTGTGTGTGTGTGCGTGCTCAGGGACAGTCTGTGGTTGTGTGCGCTGAATAGTACCACCAGCTTTGTTGCCGGGTTCACGGTTTTCTCAGCTCTGGGCTTCATGGCCTATAAACAGGGAATTCCTATTAACATGGTGGTGGAATCAGGTAGGAGAAGCTTTTGTATTTAGAAATTTTGTATCTTATCTTAACTGTCACAAATTTGTTGCAAACGATATGATACAAGTCAAACAGAGGCGACAGATATGTGAATGACTCTCATGTCCTCCCAGGCCCTGGGCTGGCATTCATTGCATTTCCTCAGGCTGCAGCCATGATGCCAGTTCCTCAGCTGTGGGCAGCATGCTTCTTCTTAATGCTCATTTTGTTGGGGATTGATACAGTGGTAAGGTAAAACTCTCATATGCTATTCCCCCAAAATCTTTTCGTTTAACTTACTAAGACTTGTCGCGGCCGCTCAGGCTGCTTCACTGCAAACACATGAATCAAAAATACTTTGTTTGAATAATGACACCACTTAAAGAGCACTTCATAACATCACACTGACTTATGAAACTCCTAAAAATCCTGTTTGATTTTTTTCTCACCCTCCTATTCTACCTACATATTTAGTTGTCATAGTAAACTAAATGGATACTTTAAAAAGGGCCCTTTTTCTGGCTTTATTAGATAAGTACAGTGAAGACTTGACAGGAAAGTGGAGGCAGAGAGAGGAAGACATGTGGCAAAGGGTCTAAAAAAGGTTTTATGTATCAGGACACAAAAAAAATTGTTCAATTCAATTTAATTTTATTTATAAAGCGCCAAATCACAACAATAGTTGCCTCAAGGCGCTTTATATTGTAAGGTAGACCCTACAGTAATACATACAGAGAAAAACCCAACAATCGAATGATCCCCTATGAGCAAGCACTTTGGCGACAGTGGGAAGGAAAAACTCCCTTTTAACAGGACGAAACCTCCGGCAGAACCAGGCAATATTATCTGGTCCTTACCAGGATCTAAAATTATCATAAGCAAGATTTTTAGAGTTTATACCATGTAATTATCAGTTCAACAAAAACAAAACGGAGCAACTTGCCCCTAACCAGTGGCTGGACTTTAAGACACTTTTGCATAAATGAATGTAAACCTCAATGAGCTGACCTCACTGCTGTAAAAAGACTGGGCCAGAATTCGTCCACAACGATCTGAGACTAATAAAGTCATACATAAAAAAATAAAAAAAATTACTTCAATTGCCAAAGATGTTCCAAAAGCTAACTTGTTATGGGGTCCACTTAGTTTTTTGTTAAATAAATAATTACACTGTGTTTCATGCAGTGTCGTTCATCTGAGGTTGTATTTATGTTATTTTGATTCCCATCAAGCACCGGATAACTTTTCCTATGTTCTGATACCTAAAACCTTAGAAATGAAACTCTTTGGTCTCTCTCTTATTATTTTGTCCAGAACTGATAATGCAACAATATACAAACTGAACTGTGGTTTACTGTCAGAGCTTGTGACAGTGGATGCACATGTAGTTAATTTTTCTTGTTCCAATGCAGTTCAGATAGTATCCATACAAATCCGAAATCCTTCTGTAGTAACAGGGTTGAGAGGAATGACAGCTGAGTTTAGGAGGTGCCATACAGACACAATATGACTCCTGTAGTTCAGACACCAGTAGTGTTCTGTTGAGATGTTGTTACCATGCATCTGAGCTCAGCAGCTTCCCAGTGCTGTAATTAGCTGAGTGTTTGTTAAACACCATAGTTTTTGTGGACATTTTTAAGGGCTCCTTCACCTGAAACCTTCTGGTATCATTCGTCATTTCTCTTCCACTACTAAAGTAAGCCCTCGTGTTTACAAGTGTGAAGAAAAGAAGAGTGATTGAATATCCAGCCAGCATTATGACAGAAGCTTGTTGATGGCGAGCAAAAGGACCTGAACATGGTGCCACATGCTAAGGGACATTTCACTAAATATTAGTAGGGATGTATGTATATGTATACTTTTGACTCAGTGTGCATTAAAGAAAATCCTAAATGAATCTTTAAAGTCATTAAAGATCCTGGAAAAACAAAAGCTCAAGAAATGATTAAAAGCCCCAAATTACCATGGCTCTCATGCCCGTGGATCTAAACTGTATTCTCTTTCATTGTTGTCTTGACCCACAAAGAAGAAAAACCATCCTTGACTTTATTCTCCTTCACTGTCATTTATTATTTTTTTCAACCCTGTGTGCGTGTGCTAGTTTACAGGTTTGGAAACTATAACATCATCAGTGATTGACATGTTCCCAGGACAGATGCGCAGACCTTGGCGCAGAGAAGTCTTCCTCATAGTCTTCTGCTTAGTCTGCTTCATCATACAGATCTCCCTCACCACTCAGGTACAGCACAGGACAGCTAACACGCAACAGATTTACATAGGAGTCGAAATACACCTTTCAGTTAGGGGTGCAACGATACTCGTATCGATATTGAACCGTTCGATACAGTGCTTTCGGTTCGGTACGTATATGTATCGAACAATACAAAATTTTTAATTTATTTTATCAACTTTTCTTCTGACGATGCTGTCTGTGTTGAGCGCTCAGTGGATCTGCTTTCGACTACTCCGCCTAGGCTGCACTGTCGAGCGCAGATCCACTGAGCGCAGCGAGATGCTGCTGAGAGTATACCCCAGAAGAAGCGTATAATAGTATAGCATATTAATATAGTATAGCTTTTATTTTGGAAAGAGCCATTTCTCTGTAATAAACTCTCTTTTCTAAAGATGAGTGTTTTCTCAATCAGATAGAATTATTATTTTATCGCCTTGTTGTTTCAGCAACATTAAATTTAAAAACTGTACATTTGAGTTAAAATATATATTTATAATTTTAATAAATGACAAATTAAAAAAAGCATTAACATTTTTTTGTATCGAAAAAATATCGAACCGAACCGTGACTTTTGTGTATTGTTGCACCCCTACTTTCAGTGTATATGTACACGATGTCACTGTGGTCTGTTGTCCAGGGAGGAGTCTATCTGTTCCAGCTAACTGACCACTATGCTGCTAATGGAGCATGTATATTATTCGTGGGTCTGCTCCAATGTGGGGCTGTTGGCTGGGGCTTCGGTAAGTACTGAATTCCTCGCTATTAGCCTTCGTTATCAGGAGGCAGAAAATACACAAAGGGCTGGATTTAAATTGTAAATAGGTAATCAGAGTTATTAAACACCTCAGTCTTCACTGAGGTTTTTGGCTTTAAACTATAGTTTAGGAGAATCTTTCTTTTGGGGACAAACATATTCTGATTTTGAGAGTGAGAGTAAAAATTAAATACCACTGTCATGTCAGTGTGGTCAATGTAAAGCTATAGTCTGCAGTTAGTTTACAGAACCTAAAGAAGGCTTTGGTACTGAAAACGTTTATTAATAATTCTTATTTCAAACCTTTAAAGGCTCATGAACTGCATCAAGGAGCCTGTTATAGTCAAGACCACATATTTTTGAACAGTGATGCAGTTTTTGTGATATTGCATCTTTGTACTCCACTGTAGTGGATTTTAAATCAAGCAATCAAGATGTGATTGAAGTGCAGATTTTCATCTTTAACTCAAGGGGGTTAACAAAAGCACTGTATTAACTGTTTAAGAAGTATAGCCAGTATTATAAACAGTCGCCCTTTTTCACTGGATCAAAAGAATGTGCGTAACTGACAGACAGTTTCCTGAAGTATTAACTTTTTTAAGAAAAATGTTTTCACAACATTTAACCAAGGCAACAACACTCATGAGGCATTGTTATGGAAGGAGGTGTATGGCTGCCAGTGGAAGTGGGTCACTGGTGTTTGTTGGTGATGTGACTCCTGATAGAAGCAGCAGGATGAACTGTTGCAGGGCTGTACTCTGCTCACATTTAGACTAATGCTGCAACACTGAGCGAAGAGAGCAACCCAAAAGTTTCTCAAGGTAAATAAATGGGATATTCCTCAATGGCCGGTTTAGTAACCTCATCTAAACCCAAAAACAGCAACTGATGTTGTTCGCAATAAAGACCTAATGGAGTATTTCAAGTGAGGAAACAGAATTTGGTTTCTTTCTATTTACAGTGTTCCAGAAAGTTTGCACCTAAAAATCTCATAAGCCCACATTTAACTCACAACAGAATACTGAAAACATGTTTAAACTGAGGAATATAAATTAAGAAAAATAATCTTCTTGAATTTGATAGCAGCAACATAAAGCTGAGGAGAGCAGCTGCTGCACTTTTATTAGAGGAATGTTGCTGATAGAGGATTGTAGCGTCTCTACAGTCGTGGCCCTTCTTTGTTAGTTTTCATTTCATGATGCTCCAAATGTTTTTATGAAGTCAGAGGTCTGAACTGCATGCAGGCTAATTCAGCACCCAGACTCTTATGCTATCAAGCCTTTACTATTGTACTTGTGATAATGAGACAAATAACATTCCCAGTGAGCAGAAGCAAAGAGCAGCAGACAGTTTTTAAAGGTCTATTGGTTAAACAGTAAATAATGGGAGTTAATGAAAGGGCACAGGAGGAGATCCTCAGCTCCACAGATTTATACTCAGGGAGTCAGAGAGGACACACAATGTTAGCAGGGCAGAATGAAATAGGTTTAATAGAGACTGTGTGTGCACTAGAGACTATGTGCAAACATATAATCTTCCGGGGTTACAATAAAACCAGGTGAGAAGTTGACAAGGAACTGAAGGAAACGAGAAAAGTCAAGGTTACTTCCTCAACACGTGTAAAAAATCTCAAGGAATGAGAAGAGTCTAGTGTTCAACATAATGAAGACAATGATTTTTTGGAGAATTGTTGCAACGAAGCTGCACAGCGCAAAGTGGAAAGCATCACAGGATGATTTCCAAAGCTGCGAAATGAATTTGTCATGGTTTCAGCTGTGTGGCAGGCAGGAATTAGACCCAAACGCAAACTCACGGGGACACGGGGGATAAACTCAAAAGCACAGCTTTATTGCTGGAAAAACAGATCACAAGTAATACAAAACTAAACTGGGAAAAACTAAATATAAAGCGCACCGGGAAACAAGGAGAATCACACACAGCATGAGGGAGAACACGACACAGAACTGAGGGAGACGCGGACATAAATACACAGAGGGTTAACGAGGGAAGTAGGAGCACACGGGGAACACAGCTGACACAGATAATCGTAACGAGACAGGGCAGGAGTGAACACAACATGACGCATACTGACGAGAGACAGACAGGCAGCGAGAGAGCACAGACATAACGGGCTGGGGAAAACATTGAATGAAACACAAGGAGGGGAGACGAGGGCTCACAGATACACAGAGGGGCACACAGGGGGTAAAAGTCACAAGGGGAAATCAAATAAGGAACAACTTAACAGAGCAACCCAGGAACCATGGCCTAAATGAAGAACAAAATACAAGAATACATGAAAACTAAGAATGCTGGGCCAACATGGCCCAGGATCATGACAGAATTTTCTTCTCTCAGAAATTTTACCTAGTGCGATACTATCTAAATGGAAAACATGCTGAATGAGTAGCTGGGCTGTTTCTAGTGCAGTGGGCAGTTTTGGGAGAGTTAGGAATTATGCTAAATCTGTGAATGACTGTGAATTGGTTTATGAGGTTTGTAAATCATTGCATTCTTTTTTTCCATTTTACACAGACTTCCAACTTTTTTGGACTTGGGGGTTGTATTTTGGAACCTTTGAACGTAACTGGACTTTGTATACAAATGGCAGCAAATTCTAAAGAGTCAATTCAAATTAGTTAAATTAAGTTTGCACTTCTTCAATCACATCTTGTTTGACTTACAGAGGAAAACACAAAATAAAAAAATGTGTTACTGTCCAAAACCTTTGGACCTAACTGTACATAAAGTCCTTTGGTAGGTAATATAATATAATGCATATAATATAATGTAATATGTTATACCAATACATTTTTCTACAATTGCTTTAACATACAGCAAAACTGCAAAAGGGATCCTTTTTGAAATATTTACTTTTAGTTTCACTGTCATAATTCCAATACATGCTCTTACTTGTAAAAGTTTTAAAGAATTAAAGTTTAGTTTAATAATTGTTTTGTACGTCATTCAGGGGCTGAACGGATGTGCGATGTAGTTGAAGATATGACAGGACACAGGCCATCGGTATTCTTCAAGCTGTGCTGGCGTTACTTCACCCCCCTGATCTCTGTGGTGAGTTACACATTGTTAAGATTTGCAGGAGTGACATTTTTTAAGCTACTTATTAAAACATTTATTTGCAGCTGATTCAGGATAAATGTTACAGAAGGCAAAGCCTGTCGTTTTAAGGGTGATCTAGCCATGGTTTATTGCACAGTGCCTGTATACTAGACAACGTGATCCAGGAGTATGTCTGTTTGCATTGTTCACGGAGCAGTGCTACATCATTAGACAGAGATTCAGCTGCTTTGAGTTGTAGTTCATTTAAAGGTTTTAGTGGCAACAGCTGTGAAGATGAAGATGGCCCCAACACTGCCAGTCAGGAAGAATTTGATTTTGTGCCATTGATGAACTTAGGAAACATGTCTAGTTTGTGTCTCAGAGAAGTTGGGACTGATTACAAATCTCATGCACTACCCTCTGTTGTCTCAACAACGCTATAAATAGCTGGAAGCCAAAATTTGCACTCCCACAGTGGACCTCAGCTGTGCAGTTTTATGCAATAAGTGTCGGCATGTGATGTGAAAATGAGTAAAGCAAATCAAATAATTTTGGTTTGGTTGGTGTTTCTACAGATTTTATTGTTATCAAAACAATCATGTCTGAGGTTTGTCCAAATGTGGTGTTTCTAACTGGCACATATTGTCCAGTAGTGATTTTCTTTTAGTGCTGGAACCTAGATTGTGAAAATTTTAATCCCGGTAACATAGATTGTGTTAAGTGTAGGCTGTGTGCAGGCAGGAGTGGTAGTAGGAGGACCCAATGTGCAGAAGCTCAGAGGTGGAACGTGAACTCAAAACAGCTTTAATGCTGAACTCACAGGGGCAACAAAACTAGGAATACAAAATACACTTACGCAGACAGAACACACACAGCTAGATAAGGGTAGATCGCAACACGGACACAGAGAAACACAGGGCTTAAATACACAGAGGGAGCAGTCAGGGAATAGGTAACAGGATGGAAACACAGCTGGGGCAAATCAGGCCTAACGAGACAAAGGAAGCAAAACCAGACACATTTACATAAGACACAGACTTTCAAAGTAAAACAGGAAACATAACACAGACTGAGCTTACAGACACAGACTCACAGGCAGGCACTACAACAGAGGGAACAGAGACGTGGGACCAGGGCAGACACAGACACTGACTGGACACGGGGATATAGCAACTGAGGATTACACCGAGACATAAACCATAAGAAAGAACTCTAACAAAGAAACCAAAGACTAGAAATGATAAATAATATAATAAACTCAAAACCCTGGGTCAACGACCCAGGCATCCTAACAGATTGCCTTCAGATCAGTTCAGTGTATAACACATTGCAGGGTAATAGACAAAATATAATATTATATTTGTAATTTAAGTAGAATTTGTATAAAGAACACGTGAGACTTTTTGTGGATTTGCTGCACAAGCAACACAAGAGCTGCTGTTCACCAGCAGCTGTAAACCTGGAGATAAGACAAAGAATGATGGAACTGATAAGCCAGCTTGTAACATTCAAAAAAAGGACCATTTGTGTCTTGAATGCTTCATTTTGATGATTTGGGCTCATAGCTAATAAAAATCAGGAACTCACTATTTCATTATATTAGAACATTACATTTTGACTTTGAGTAAATTGGTGTTCAAACAGCATGTATAGCATGTTTCTCTCTGTCCAGCACACGGAGCAGGGTAAACCCCAGAAGACCAGTGCTAAAAATTCTGGCTGTTCACAGTTTGCTGTATTCATGGAAATTTGACTGGAAAGGGAAAGTATATTAGGAAAAGGTGTACAAAACACAGGAAGGATTGCAGCCAAGAGGGCTGGTGACAGAGCATCAAGAACCACCACACAGAGATTTTCAGGAGAGGAACTACAATTGTCACATTCTTAATATCAAGCTACTCGTGAGGCAGAGATGATGTCAGAAGATGGTGACTGACTGTTGCTCAGTGGCCCAAAGTCATCTTGTCCTCAGGCTTAACATTTAAGATGGAGAACCATGTGACTGCATGCATACAACTAGTATAGTAGCATGTTAAAAACGAAAGAAAATTTAATTAAAAGAAAAAGTTGTAAAGGAAAAATCATGATTAAAAACAGTGTAATTTCTGAATGAAAAGTTGCACATGTTGGTTGCTAAGGAAACAGTTCTTCTATACTATCTGTTCATATGCTTGATGATATTAGTGCTGCCTGTTTATTCTTGTGTTACTTCCTTAAAGGTTTGCTTCGTCGGCTTCTTTCTGGACTACCAGCCCCTGACATACAACGAAGGCTACATGTACCCAAACTGGGCCTACCATCTGGGCTGGGTCATGGCCCTCTCCTCTGTGGTTGTAGCACCCATCTGGGCTGTTAGCAAGATCTGCCTCAGCAAGGGCCCCCTCAGAAAGGTAACAGCACTGATACAATTCTGACTTTTCTTTCCAGCGATATATTTATGAAACTTTCAACATAAACTAGACACTAATAAAGAAAAAAAACCCTTCTGATAACATCTCTGTCCAAAGTGACATTTGAGGAAAAAGGCATAATCACAAGCAAATCATTTCATTTCATGGGTGCAGGTATTCATTGTGACTTGCCCAAAAGAAGAAGGGGCCCAGTGTGATTGATCACTTTGAAAGCAGTGATGCCACAGCCTACGACAATTAACAACTGACAGTGGATTACTTTAATGTTCAAGAAGTCATAAAAATTGGTGTCTTCTAAAGCAAGTTCTGGTTCTGATCCCTCTGTACTCATTAATCTGTTGTATAATGTCAAATACGTTTTATGATTAAAAAATAAACAATTGAATTAAATTTTATTTATATAGCGCCAAACCACAACAACAGTCGCCTCAAGGCGCTTTATATTGTAAGGTAGATCCAACAGTAACACATACAGAGAAAAACCCAACAATCATGCGAGCCCCAATGAGCATTCACTTTGGCGACAGTGGGAAGGAAAAACTCCCTTTTAACATGAAGAAACCTCCGGCAGAACCAGGCTCAGGGAGGGGCGGCCATGTGCTGCGGCCGGTTGGGGAGAGAGAAGGAAAACAGGATAAAGACATGCTGTGGAAGAGAGACAGAAATTATTAACAAATATGCTTTAAAACAATACTTATTGCCGCCATGGTGTGCCTCAGTTTAACACTGAAAACTGAACTTGTCCATCACAGCCCCTGTGATGCAAACTGCTAATTTAAAGCTTATAGCTGGGGTTAGGCTCGGGTTGTAGATCATCTGCTACATGTAAGGTTGCTGGTTCAATCCCTGGCTCCTCTGGTCTGCATGCTAAATATTCTTGGGCAAGATACTAAGTCCAAGTTGCTCCCCAATGCATCCCTTAGAGTGTGAATGTTAGATAGAAAGCACATGTGTAGAAAAAGCATAGAAAAAAGTGTTTGTGTGAATTGGTGAATGAGACAAGTGCTTGTTGGCCCTGTTGTGCTCAGGTAGAGTAGAAAAGTTTAAGAACCAATTCCTTTGCCAGTTACAGCACAACAGGGCCTGTCTAAATGGTGTAGCTATAGCTGATTATTCTGTGTAATATATGGCACATTACGAAAACCCTGCCTTCCAGTTGGAAATCTGCTCAAGTCTTTATCATCAACTTCTTTTATCAAACTGCCATTTTTTAAAATTTTACATATGATATTTTAGGATTAAATATTAGCAACTCTTTTTGACATCATATTGTCAAAACGTTTAGCTGCTTTTTGAAAGAGTATAATTAGAGCATCATTCAGACAATGTGGAAGGCTTATTTGGAAATGTCTTTGTGTAACTTTTGGTTTACCTCTTAAAACTACCCTTGTCTTATTAATGGAACTTTACAAATACAAAACTGGATGCAAAATCTGACATCTAACACAGGATTTGTGCACAACAAAGTACCAGCTTGAGACAAATACTGCCTGGGCTTTCATGCTGTAGCCATTTTGGACACTTTCACTGAGCAGTGCCTTCTCAGGTGGCTTTGGCTCAGAAGATAGAGCATGTTGTTTCAGGCCAGACCGTTCTCACTCCCTAGGCGTGAGAACGTGTTGTTCAGGCAACTGTTGATGTTGTGCATATAAATAACATTGAATTGAAAAATTGAGTTGAAAGATCAGTGCTTCAGTCCTCGTCAATAAGACAGTGTGACTTAAAATCTAAAGATTGGCTTGAGTCCCCAGTAAGTATACTCTTTCAGGAGTATGAAAGCATTTGCTTTCATAAATGCTTTCCCAACTCTTGAGCGATCGTGGCTCAAGAGTTGGGAGTTCGCCTTGTCGTCGTTGTGTCCTTGGGCAAGACACTTCAGAGGTCAGTGGTCAGAGGGCCCGGCGTCCGGCAGCCTCGCCTCTGTCAGTGCGCCCCAGGGTGGCTGTGGCTACAATGTAGCTTGCCATCACCAGTGTGTGAATGTGTGTGTGAATGGGTGGATGACTGGTTGTGTAAAGCGCTTTGGGGTCCTTAGGGACTAGTAAAGCGCTATACAAATACAGGCCATTTACCATTTCCATAATTGCATCCAGTTAATAATGGATGGCAATACGGTTCCCATTTCTGTATCTCCCTCCCCTCCAGGGTCACAGTCTGCTTCCATGTTCATGCCATCACTGACTGTTTTCATCAGTGAGCTTCACCTGCTTCATTGTTTTCATGCTTGTCCTGCCAGAAATCAACATCGTTTTCTATATTTTACATCTCTTTGACCATCTTTCTCTTTGTCTGTTTGTCATTTTTATTTTTACAACAGCGTGTGATCGATATCTGGAGCCCTGTTGATGCCCCCATGGTGAGACCAGAAGATATCCAAAATGAATTAGAGATTAAAGCAGTGTCACTGAGTTCTGAGTAGAGAGAGTATTTCTGATGCACAACATATTAATCTATGTATCCATATTCTTTACTTAATAAATATTACTAGAAAATAAAGCTTTGACATTTGAGTGCTCAGATAAATCTGCGTCTTGGTCATTTACCCTTATAATAGCACTTGCAGCACCTTCTCTAATAATGAGGGGAAAGTCTGATGACTGTCCTTTTGGCACTTATTACTAGGGATGGGTATCGTTTAGGTTTTATCTGATACCAGTACCAAACCGGTACTTTTGAAACGGTGCCGGTGCTTAAACGGTGCTCAAACCGGTGCTTAAAGAGTGGAGAACACAAAATTTGTCCAAAAACCTCTCATGTTTAACTGTTTTCCACTTTTTCTTTGGTCATTTTAGCTTTTTTGGCCAGGGTGAAGGGAGTAGCTGCCATGAAACAAGAAGACAGCCGCATGTAGCTATGATGATGTTTGCTAGTTCACCTTACCTGCATTAATGTAATAACGTGGTTAGCATACTCAACGTAAATTACACACGAACAACATTAAGCTACTCACGCAGAGAAGAACGGCTGCTGCTGCCATCATCATCCGTCATCATTTCTGCTACACTGGCAGGGCTAGGGGCCAGGACTCTCCTCTTCGGGTTTTGGGGGGATGTTGCTAACTCCGGCTCCGATAACAGGCAACCAACCCGCAGTAGATGTGCACGGTGTGAGGTCTCGCAGCAAGCTATCAAATACGGCGCATTTCTCGGCTTTTAACAAAATGCTATACATCGCCAGGTGTTTCATCGGATTTGAGGTGTTACCTCCTTTGCACAGTATCACAGTATCAGCTTAAAGCACTTGTTGCAGGCTGCTGAGTTTGCATCTTTTGCTGTGAAGTACAGCCAGACTTTTGACCGCTTCGCCTTGGGCATTTTTAATCTGTAGCTCTGCTCTAAAAGAACGTACGTACCTGGGCCCGCCTACTATCCTCGGAAACGTAAAATGATTGGCTAGAATCTAAAGTGTATCACAGCTCAAGAAAAAAAAGCACCGAAATGAAGCACCAAAATGTGCGCTGCTTTTTGGTCTGGTTACTACCATTTATGGCAGAACCGGTGCCCTTCCCTACTTATTACACATTAGAACACTGGAAGTGGATTTACCTTAACATCAATTAATTTACATTCCTCAATCTTTGTCTAGTTCACAGAGATGAGAAATACCAGCCCAGTATATATTTAATTGGCATGGTTTTTTTTAGTGAAAAATAGTTGCAGCAAATTCTCTTGAGGTGTCTCAGCTACTGCTGCCTCTTCTTATGTCACTGAACCGCTCTGACTTCAACCTAGGGGCCAGCAGAATGTGGTGCTGCACATACCATGTACAGAGACGTGTACATGCATGCAAAAGATTATAGGCATACCTAGGTGGCTCCAATCTCATCAGATAAACCGCTCTCCCAGTCTTCATGTTCACTGGTCTTAAGTTGCACTTCCTCACAACAATGAGAGTTCAACATTTAGTTCAGAAGACATGACAAAAGTAACAGTTGAATTTAATTCTATTCAGTTCAATTTTATTTATATTGTGCCAACATTTGCCTCAATGGTCTTTATATTGTAAGTTACAGAGCCTTTAATAACACGGAGAAAAATACATCAAAAATCAAATGGCCCCTTATGAGCAAGCACTTGGCAACAGCAGGAAGGAAAAGCTCCATGCAGCATATGGTCACCTGCTCACCCACTGAGCTAAACCGGCACCACTAGGAAAAACTCCTTTTTAATTCAATTCAATTCAATTTTATTTATATAGCGCCAAATCACAACAAAAGTCGCCTCAAGGCGCTTCATAGATACAGAGAAAAGCCCAACAATCATATGACCCCCTATGAGCAAGCACTTTGGCGACAGTGGGAAGGAAAAACTCCCTTTTAACAGGAAGAAACCTCCGGCAGAACCAGGTCAGGGAGGGGCGGCCATCTGCTGCAACCGGTTGGGGTGAGAGAAGGAAGACAGGATAAAAGACATGCTGTGGAAGAGAGACAGAGGTTAATAACAGATATGATTCAATACAGAGAAGTCTATTAACACATAGTGAGTGAGAAAGGTGACTGGAAAGGAAAAACTCAATGCATCATGGGAATCCCCCGGCAGCCTACGTCTATTGCAGCATAACTAAGGGAGGATTCAGGTTCACCTGGTCCAGCCCTAACTATGTGCTTTAGCAAAAAGGAAAGTTTTAAGCCTAATCTTAAAAGTAGAGATAGTGTCTGTCTCCCGAATCCAAACTGGAAGCTTGTTCCACAGAAGAGGGGCCTGAAAACTGAAGGCTCTCCCTCCCATTCTACTTTTAAATACTCTAGGAACAACAAGTAGGCCTGCAGAGCGAGAGCGAAGTGCTCTAATAGGGCGATATGCAGGGCTGGACTGGGACAAAAAATCGGCCCGGGCATTTTGACTAGAGACCGGCCCACCAGGTATTATAGGAAAAACCATAAAGCCTTTGAATGAAAACAAACGCTGTTGTCACAGTGATGTACACTGTCTCGTTGGTATATATGTATCAGTCTAATAAACTTAAACCTACACCATCCTCCCTATTCTGGTATTCTAAACAGTACCCGAAAGTAGACTGCTTGGTCGAGTTAACCTCCTAAACTATCTAGAACACATGGTGAAAACCTGAAATTAAGACAGAGAAGACTAGAGGTGAGACATGATTATTACTGATTACTGATGACAGATTTAGATATATTTTTCATAAACCATTTCGAGGATGCCAATGTTCACATTTTGGACAGAGAGGACAGATGGTTTGAAAGAGGAGTGAAAGAAGCCATCTATGTCCACTGTGAGCAACCATCTTTGAACAGAGGCGGTGGTTTACGACACCAACTCTCTGCCATCTATAATCCAGTTTTGAGATCCCTCCTGTTGGATTATAATATTATTTTATGCCATGTTAGACCCCTAATTAAAGATTGTGAATTACTATGTAGTTTTAGTTTGCATTATTCTCCTGAATTAGAAGAAGGTGATAACTATTACATTTGTTAAACTGATTTGCATTACATTAGACTGCTGATTTATTGTGAATGAATGATATTGTTTTATGATGCATTATACTGCTGAGTTATAAGAAATACTGTTCGGAGAAAGTCATCGCCTTATTTGTCTGATTAGAAGAGAACAGAGCATACTGCCCCATCTCAGCAGGAGCAGATAAACAGGGAGCCAAGGTTGTAGCTTAGGCGCTGTGTGAGAGAAAGAATGTGAATGTTTAGGCTTTTATGATTAGGTGGGGGCCACTAGAGGCTATAAGAGTTTGATCAATGCTCCACCATTTTGAGATCTGATGCTGTCTGCTGTATGGTGTCCATCTCCCACGCGTGTTCATTAAATCGTCGTTTGACTCAACCCGGCCGGACCAGTGTTGTTAATTTGGTTTTTCCTCTTGTATCCATCCCCAATATTTGAATCCGTGACACTCCCCAGACACCTTAACGCCCACTTACATCTTGGGCCATCTGACCTCAGGAATTCGCATGATAAGGTGGGGCCAGGTTTCACAATGAGCTCACCCGAAACTCTGGCTAATTGGGACCCACACCCAGTTTCACACCTTGGCTCAGGCGATTAGAGGATCATCAGGGGGTCCTTTTGTCCCTCTGTGGGGGGACACTCCCACTAGGTTTATATCTGGGACTCTCCACCATTTGACCTTAGAACTGAAGAAGCTTCTCGGATGAGAGGTGAAACGTCTTCAAGTAACTTAAAGAAGTCCAGACGCTTTTCTTTGCAAGCTCCTTTGACTACGATGACCTGGATGACTGAGAACCTTCACAGACACATAAACCATTCATTTGCCACATCAATAAACAGCATGGCAGGGCAAAATATTTTTTCTAACATGGCAACCTTTAAAAAGTGAAAGGAGATAGAAAGACAGGTGAGAAAGAATAAAACTTAATTGACTTTTTAATGGCATTTTACACAGAGTACTGGTACAGTATCTAGAAAATGTGGGAAAATACTGGCAAAATCAGCTGATCACTGATCAGTTTCATGATTGAAGTAGAAACAGGAGAGGGAGGGGAGAGAATGAGAGAAGAAGAGGCAGCTGTGCAGCAAAGACAGAATAACTCCAGCTTTGTGTCTTTTTCATTGTAGCTGAAGTCCGGGACAAACTGTGGTCCTTTTCACCTCAATACGAAAAACGCGCAATATTTTCTCTGAATACGAGACAATTCCGTTTTTTACAGGACGGTTGGCAACTCTAATAACTAACCTTATAAATAAAATAAGATAAAACAGGTTCAACATCAATAACATCATAGCACCCGCCCAGCAGTATATAAACTCCACAAAATATGAAAACACAGGAATATTATTCCAGATTAAATAAACTAAAAACAAAACAAAACTTTAACTTTTTAAAAATTATGCAAGTTAGAAATATGAACATGCTGCCAAAACCCCCAGAAAAAATAAATGAAAGCATACACAAGGTTGGAGCCGCATGTAGACGGAGCTGGGCATTGCTTCAGGAATGGAACTAATAAACTGTGCGGGCCATTCAGTGTCGTACTTTCCCTGAGTGTATCATTGGTCGTGTCCAAATTCATGGGCTGCATCCTCCTGAGGCTGCATTTGTAGACCGATTACGTCACAGCGACGCGCCGAAGGCTGTCCAAATTCGTAGACTCCTCCGAATGCAGCCGACAAATGCGTCCTCCTTTTCCCCAAATTTGAAGGATGGGTCGGGTGTGTCCTTCGTGGCCTACCATATCCCAGAATTCATAGCGCGGCCCAGCCAAACTCCAGTTTCCAACAATGGCGGCCGCTACTATGTTTTAAAATTACTCATACTAATCTTTCTGGGTCACAAAATAAACTTTTAACATATTTTCAGGCGAAAAAGTAGCTGTGTAAACATCAAATGTCTGCTCGGTTTATCAAGATATTGCATATTTTCAAAAGTCATTCGATGTTTTCGGAGACGTCTGCTACCGACCAGCTCGATAGCTAGCCAGGAGCTCGAGGGTTACTGATGCGGCCGAGAACGGCACAACTCCCAGCACATAATTTTCAGATCACCGCGGACTTTCGCTACTCAGGTTAAACGTAATATATAAGTCACTTAGACAACGGTGTGTTCACACCGAACGCGATGGACGCGAATAGAGCGTCAGGTTTACATGTAAAGTCAATGGAAAAGCGCGATGACGCGCGATTGTGGGTCCCGCGAAAATTCGGAAGGCAGATCCAGCCAAAGCCCTTCATTCTTCATTCAGTATGGAGGAAAAGCTAATCAGTGCCGTGGCTAATCACCCGGAGCTATATGATGCTAGCTACTACTTCTACCGAGACAGGAATAAAAAGGACCTAGCTTGGAGGCACATAAGTGAGGAGATCGGGCAACCTGGTAAGTTCATTCCTTCTTCTTTTTAATTTTCAGACTGACCCGATGAACCCGCGCAAAAGCTAGCAAGCCCGCCTACTGTCCCGCTATTTTCCCACTGATGTACAAATACCTTTCCGCTAACAAGATAATGCGTTTATTCAGAGGACATCTGCAGGAGAAAGTGGAAGAGCCTCAGGGACACTTATAATAAGGAGAAGAAGACAGAGAAGGAGAAGAGGAGTGGGTCTGCAGCAGGATCGGGGAGAAAATGGAAGTTCTTCGCGGTCATGGGGTTTCTGGACCCCTTCCTCACCCCGCGGGAGACTAGCGGTAATATGGTGCGGACCGTGGAGAACTTCTCCCCCGAGGACCAGGGACAGCCCGAAGAGGCAGCAGGGGAGTGTCAGTCAGAAGGTATGTTTACATAGAGTTAATGTAGGCAGTTAATTTATGCGTGTTGTCATACAGGAACATATTTTGTTTATTAATAAACAGTATACAGTAGTCCCGCTGTTCATCCGTCACTGCCTCGCCTTTTCGCTGATTTTTTTTTTATGGCACCGTACAGCTTTCAACAATGCGCATTGCATTCTGCAGCCCAAATGACAAATCTCCTCCGTGTCGTGTCTCCTGCGCTTGCCAAACTTATCATGTTTGGTTTTGATAACCATCACGTCCAATAGAAAAAAACAGCACAAAAACACTCATAACTATGACCCTCATTCGGAAATAGACACCTGCACCAGGAGCAAAAAAGGCGCACAAAAGTGGCGCCGCAGACGGAGAAAAAGCGCGGCATAATACTTTTACGTTTTAAAATCGACAAAGGTTTTCACTTTGAGAATCAACTTGTGAGAACTGTGACTACTGTTCATGTGCTGCAATAAATGAGAGACCACTGTATATAATAAGTATATAAGTATATAATAATATAATATTCTCTATGACTATTGTCTTCAACCTGTTAACATTTAATATTGTCTTCATAGAGTCAAGTAATCATGCAGCAGAGTCCACCCCTGTCTCTTCTCCTGGCTCCCCAGTCCTTGGTCCCTCAGCTCCTGCTGCTGCACCCACAGGTATGAACATCAAGCACTGACAGCTTTTTACTTGCTTGAATTCCCTTGTGATCACCTTTACTAAATATCTACAACCAATCTGTTTATATCATGTTTTTTTCAATTTTGAAAATGAAAATCTAGTAGCAGCCTTCTCATTACTTTGTGTTGTTTTGTGCTGTGTTTTACAGGCCCACAGAGGAGGACAGCTCGAAGGCGGGCGAGGGACGGGTCCCAGGACGGTCCATCGGCGGTGGAGCTGGCCATCCTGGAGTCCCTAAAGAGGCCACGCCCGTCTCCAACTGAACATTTCCTCCTCGGCCTTGTTCCTGTTCTGGAGAGCATGCCGCCTCAGACACGAGAATTCGTGAAATTTCAAATTTATAAATTAGCTTTTGAAAACAGCACAGCTGTGTTAAATTTGGAAACATTGGACCCTAATGATCAGTAGTTTTCTGATGAGGCAGCAGCTCTCCAGGGCAGAAACAATGTTCTTATTTTTCTCCTCCTTCTCCCTGAGGCTCTTCCACTCCAAGCTGGGTCCTTTTTATTCCTGTCTCTCTGTAAATAGTTAAATTTCATATATTTATGATAAATGTTTTTGTTAATGAATTTATATTTTTTCAAATAAACATTTATAATGACAAAATGTCTCTGTTCTACTACACAGCAAATATTGGCACCCGACTTGACACAAGTAGAATTTATTTCATATTATACTAATGACAAAACATACTAATACAGTGGGATGCAAAAGTTTGGGCAACATTGTGAAAAGTAATTATTTTCTTGTACAAATCATTGGTTGTCACAATAAAAATAGTCAGTTAAATATATCATATAGGAGACACACACAGTGATATTTGAGAAGTGAAATGCAGTTTACAGAAAGTGTGCAATAACTGTTTAAATCAAGCAGGTGCATAAATTGGCGACACAAAAAAAGAGAAATGAAATAAATATTTAGTGTATATCAATGTGTGTGTCTCCTATATGATATATGTAAGTGACATTTTTCATTGTAACAGCGATTCATACAGGAAAATAATGACTATTAATAAGGTTGCCCAAACTTTTGCACCACACTGTATATAGGAACATAGTGAAGACAAGTTACTTAAGAGAGTAAAAAGAGGTTAGTTTATTTTGGAGTAGAGCTCCATTTATTAAGAAAAATTTAAAAAGACAGGAACACTCTTTAGAGGTTTGTGGGTGGCTCTTAAAAGAGCCGTTGTGGGGAAGTCACTCAGACTTCAAACAGGCTACTCCTTTGGTTGCCAAGACACAGCTCCCTCCGCCGAGAAGTGAGCCATGAATTTCTCCCTCACCAGGACAGCCTCTCTGGAGGAGTTGTTTGCTGGCAAGGAACCTGGACAAAATTGTTTAAAATGAGTATTATGTGTACTGCAGTTACAAAATACATTATTGAAATTCCAAAATTACAAATTGCAAAACATAAATCTTACATAAAACATTTTGTAATTATAAGGATAATTACCTGCGGTGATTATATACAAATATTCAACTATCCCAGAATTAAACCAGGTCTAAATAAAAAGGAGTGAGTATCACTACAAAGGTTAACTCAGTGGTCCTAATGCTACAGTTTGATATCAGCAAACACCGAGCGCATACATTGATATGACACCACAGCCATGCTATCATTCAAACACTGATAACAGCATAAATCGAATTAAATCGGGACTTGATGAGACCTTCTGAGTATCACTAGAAATATTATAAACAGTCGTCTCAGTACCACAGTTTGCTTTCAGTAAACACCGAGAGCATTCACTGTTAGCATACCACATCCATGTTAGCAGTGTATAAATGGATGGTTTAGCATATATTAGCACAGGTATCAATAAAGGACTACCATATTAAATACTTTTACTAACCTCAGGCAGATGGACAGGCGCTCTGCAGGTGGGATTGAGCGCCTGTAATTGGTGTCTAGGCGGGCGATTCTGGGACCGACGCGGGGAAGCAGGTCCTCAAACTGGCCGAGTGAAAGACGGTGATGTCGCTGGAATCGGCCGTCATCCAGGCGCAGCTCCTGGAGCAAATGGTGAAACTCACCAAACTGCTCATGCCTCTGGAGGACCTGATGGACCCAGGTACGGCGAGGGCGTCTTTTACGCCGCTGCTCTGCTCTCCACAGTACATAGAGAAGTGAGACTCTCTCTTCAAGCGCTAACTCGACAGCTGCCATCTTGCAAAGATACCGGTCTGGCACAACTTCCTCCCACATCCCTCCCACATGGCTTTTTCTTGGACACGCGTTGAGGCGCGAATGTGCACGCGTCAAATTAGGGGCGTTTGGGGCGTTTTTGTTCACGTCCATCGCGTTCGGTGTGAACAAAGACACAATATTGAAAAGTGATGACGAAGATGAGGACGACGAAGATAAGAATGCCCAGGCCTATGCAGAGTTAATACAGATCCTGGATGATAAGAGTTTATCGCTCGTGATGAGAGAAGCTGCCGACGATGGACGCGAGGCACTGAAAAATTTAAGAGACTATTATGCGGGAAAAGGTAAACCAAGAATTATCAGCCTTTATACTGAACTGACTTCTCTGAAGAAAGCAAGCAGTGAGAGCGTCACGGAGTACATCATACACGCAGAGACATTTATTACAGCCCTGAGAAATGCTGGAGAGACAATTAGTGATGGTCTGTTTGTAGCGATGGTGTTAAAAGGTTTACCAGAAGCATTTAAACCTTTTTCTGTTCACATTACCCAAAGTGAATCAGAAATCAAGTTTGCGGAATTTAAAACAAAACTCCGCAGCTATGAGGACACTGAGAAAATGCGCTTAGTGGAACAAGAGGATAACATCATGAAGGCGAGAGTGCAACCTAGCGCGAGACCCACAGCAGCTGCTAGTGACCACAGGAGAGACATGTTAGACATAGTCTGTTTTAAGTGTGGCCAGCGGGGACACAAGGCCAGAGCATGCCGCTACAGACAGTGGTGCGGTCACTGTAGAAGCAACACCCATCGAGAGTCGACTTGCAGGAGACGACAACGGAATGATGAAGCGCGCACAGCCTCGGAAGGGGGCGGCAACGCAGAGAGCGACGACACCTATGTCTTCCGGATGAGTGATGACTACGCGGAACCTCAACAGCGACAGGACATCAGGACCAAAGGCCTGATGGTGGATACTGGCGCAACATCACACATCCTGAATGATAAAACAGCATTCAAGAAATTTAATGACGACTTCCAGCCGGGAACACACTGTGTGGAATTAGCTGATGGCACCAGGTGTAAAGGAGTGGCTGAAGGCAGAGGAGATGCAGAGGTGTGCTTGATTGACAGCAGAGGGAGACAGTGTAAAACAACACTGAAAGACGCTCTATACATTCCCTCATTTCCACAGAATATCTTCTCTGTAAGAGCGGCCACCGCGAATGGAGCTACTATCATCTTTAAGAAAGGAAGGACCGTCCTTCAACACAGAGACGGTACAAAGTTCTACATCCATGAGCACAACAGACTTTATAACCTTGAAACTGTAAGTGAGTACGATGATAAGTGTAATAATTGTTTTGATGTGCAGACATGGCACGAAATTTTGGGACATTGCAATCATAGTGACATTCTGAAGTTACAAAATGTGGTTGAAGGTATGAAAATCAAGGGGAAAACAGACAACCAAAGTTTGAACTGTGAGGTGTGTATCCAGGGAAAATTTGTCCAGACTAGGAATAGAAACCCTGACAGAAGAGCCGAGAAACCTCTTGAGCTGGTACATACGGATCTAGCAGGGCCGATAGATCCAGAATCACGAGATGGACACAGATATGCATTATTGTTTACTGATGATTTTTCCGGTGCAGTATTTGTATATTTTCTCAAAAACAAAAGTGAAACAATGCAAGCAACTGAAATCTTTTTGGCTGATACAGCCCCACACGGTGATGTTTCTAAATACGGGATGATTCCGTTT
The DNA here is from genome assembly GCF_963576455.1 of Neolamprologus multifasciatus. Classification (NCBI taxonomy): domain Eukaryota; kingdom Metazoa; phylum Chordata; class Actinopteri; order Cichliformes; family Cichlidae; genus Neolamprologus; species Neolamprologus multifasciatus. Next base: position 41,918,243 of record NC_140445.1, on the reverse strand, counting down.
TTTAAGGGATGGTTGGCTACTCTTCATCCATTTTGAATTGAGCTTTATAAGTTTTCATAATTTGGAATTCTGTTGCTGTATACCTGTTTGGACTTTTGAAGTAAATATTGAGAAACTATCAAGGACTGTTTGGGGTTTTTTTGGATATGGAAAGAGGGACTAAGCGGAGCGTCAAGCTAAGGCTCCATTCGCAGGAAACCTACAATATTGTTACACTGATTTTTTAAAAGCATGTAGATAAGCGACATCATCATAAATGTGGAACTTTGTTTATGAGGGGCAACATGTTTCTATGCAAAATACACATTTTGCTACCAAAACATTACCAAAATAATATTATTAACATTATTATGAATATTATTTAAACACAATGAGACCAATATTTATTTTTCAAGGGAGACCTTTTAACAAAAAAAAACAAAAACAAAAACACCCTATACAGTGGCCCCTCGCTATATCGCGGTTCACCTTTTGCGGCCTCGCTGTTTCGTGGATTTTTTTGCGTGCAATTTTGCATCCTTTTTTTTTTTTCTTACAGCACATTGTGTTCTGCGTCCTGATTGGCTGTAGACCACTGTGAATCAATCTCGTGTCGTGTCTTCTGTACAGTACAGAATGCGTCCAGCTTGTCAGATTTACATAAATCTTTGATCGCTAGCAGTGTGACTCTGAAGTGCTGCACTGTATGTTTGTAAGTTTGCTCTCCAACAAACACAACAATGTCGAAGCGCTGTTTTTGCCTTTGGTTTCATTCTATAATACTGGATTTATTTTTCTACAAAGGTGTGAACTTTGAGGGTGTTTAAACAAGAGAGGGAAGTGTGGAAATGTGTAGGTTTGAAACTTCTATAATAATTGTAAAACAGTTGGCTGCTTTGCGGATTTCACCTATCGCAGGGTTTTTTTTGGAACGTAACTCCGAATTAACAATAAATGAGGGACCACTGTACAGAACCCTGAGACATAGATCTACATAATAAAGTAAACAGTTATACATGACAAAAAGCTTTTCACCAAGTTGACGGATCTAGGACTCAGCTCATCACTGTGTCAGTGGATCCTCAACTTCCTCACAGACAGACCCCAATCAGTGAGGGTGGGAAAACAAGTCTCCCCCTCCATCTCACTCAGCACTGGAGTGCCTCAGGGCTGCGTTTTAAGCCCCCTGCTGTACTCACTGTACACTTATGACTGTGTAGCCAATTCAGACACCACCTCCATTGTCAAGTTTGCTGATGACACTGTTGTTGTAGGCCTGATCTCCGACAACATCGAGACGGCCTACCTGGAGGAGATTAGGAACCTGGAGACCTGGTGCCAGGAGAATAACCTCCTCCTAAACATCAGCAAGACTAAGGAGCTGATCGTGGACTTCACCACAAAGCAGGCGAGGAATTACAAACCCCTCATCATCAGTGGCACGCCAGTGGAGAGAGTGGACAGTTTCCGATACCTGGGTGTCCACATCACTCAGGACCTGTCATGGTCCTGCCACATCAACACCCAGGTTAAGAAAGCTCGTCAGCGTCTCTTCTTCCTCAGAAGACTTAGAGACTTCCATCTGCCACTGAAGGTGCTCAAGAACTTCTACTGCTGCACCATCGAGAGCGTCCTGACGGCAAACATCTGCACCTGGTTTGGGAACAGCACCAAGCAGGACAGACGAGATCTGCAAAGAGTGGTGCGCTCAGCCGAACGCATCATTCAATCAGAGCTCCCTGACCTGCTGTCCATCTACACCAAGCGGTGCAAGTCCAAAGCTAGGAAGATTATGATGGACCTCTCCCATCCCAACAATGGACTCTTCTCACTGTTGAGGTCTGGGAAGCGCTTCCGCTCCCTTAAGGCCAAAACAGAGAGAATGAGGAGGAGCTTCTTCCCCCAGGCTATTCGGGCCCTGAACCAGGTGTAGGACTGTACTCTCCCACACACATCACTATAAGACTGGACTCTCACACACATCACATCACCACACGCACCACCACACATTTCCTATAATTTCCTATAATTTATAATCTTTATAATCTCTCTCTGCTGTTTGCACATTTTTATTTATTTTTATTTTTACTGTAAATTCCTAAGTTAATTTGTAAATTTTGTAGTAAATTGTAAATACTGTAAAAACGTTTTTCTGTCATTTAATGGTCGGGCATTGCGCAGCTACAAGCATTTCACCCCCATGTCATACTGTGTATGGTTGTGTGTGTGTGACAAATAAAATTTGAATTTGAAATAAGAAAAGCATGTGCAAGAGTAGTTGTAGATAAATAAAATAATCTATTTTCAAAATGTTTACGTGTTCTGTATTGGATTCCAGAATTGAATTTAAAATCCTTCTACTCACATAAATATTCTTAAATAATCAGGCCCCAGCTTATAAGCTTACTTATAGTACTGTATCACCCCATTAGAGCACTTCGCTCTCAGACTCTACCTACTTTGGGTTCCTAGAGTATTTAAAAGTAGAATGGGAGGCAGGGCCTTCAGCTTTCAGGCTCCTCTTCTGTAGAACCAGCTTCCAGTTTGGATTTGGGAGACAGACACTATCTCTACTTCTAAGTTTAGGTTTAAAACTTTACTTTTTGATAAAGCATATAATTAGGGCTGGGTCAGGTGAACCTGAATCCTCCCTTAGTTATGCTGCAATAGTGCTAGGCTGCTGGGGGATTCCCATGATGCACTGAGTGTTTCTTCTTTACTCTCTGTGTTTATACACCACTCTGCATTTAATCATTAGTTATTATTTATCTCTGGCTCTCTTCCACAGCGTGTCTGGGTCAGTCATTTCCCAGTCAGTCAACATTTTAGAGTTGGTTGTTATATACAGTCTGTATAAGTATGGTTAATCTAATAAACATTTGTAAGGAGATGGCAGTTACTGTGAATGTACAGCAGGTGATTAGTAATAAACAGTCAGACAATGACCCAGACAATCTCATTCAATCTTTCAGATTGCACCTTCTGCGGAAAGTGGTACCACACAGTGTGTGTGGACTTCCCCTGTGCAGAAGGCGACTACTAATGTTGTGGGTGCTAAATAAACAGAAAACATTGATCCCTGTTGTCTTTGTTTACTGATTGTTTTTAGTGTTGACAATCCACATTGCTGGGATTGCATCTTTCAACATGTTTGTGGGTAGATTTGGATGTACCAGGGGTAAGTGCAGCCACTCAGCCTCTACTCAATGTGATCATAGCAGCAGGTGCAGATGTGTCACAAGTTAATCTAGTAGGCTATGGTATTTGGCCACAGGTGGCAGCAGTGGACTGACCTCCATTGGAGACTGCTCCAGCTGCTATGTGATAGTGGATCTGCTTCAAATTGAAGATCATATGCAAGTTTTGGAAATTAACCCTTGTATTATGTTGAAAAACAAAAAAATGACATTGATTTTGTTGCGGGTCATTTTGACCCGTACTGTGTAAATCCACTCAGGATTGTCAAGAAACTGCACTGAAACAATAGCAACTTTATTTCCCATGAGATAAACATGTAGAACACAGACATACAACAGTTTGACTTTCCATAACTATTGTAGGAACAATTTGGTTTTTCGTTCTTACAAACACATTTCTTTTGAACCTGCCCAACGTTCTCAGTTTTTCAATGTTCAACATTTTCAATTTTGTCCACATGATGGACAGAATGTAACTGTGTGCTTTCTGCAGATGTACTTCTTTCTCACAAAAAGTGCTTGTTTTAAAACAGGAATCTTCCTAACTTAGATTTAAAACAAAAGATTTCTACGTCTCCTCCAGTCTGACAAACAGATGACAAACCAATCGACACACTGTCACTGACTTTCTTAAATCCACTCACTCTCACTGGCTCTGTTTATTACTAATCACTGTGTAACTGCTGTGAATTCACAGTAACTGCCATCTCCTTACAAGTGTTCATTAGATTAACCACACTTATACAGACTGTATATAACTACCAACTCTCCAGCCATGTTGATGAATTGCCTATATTGGCTGGAAATATTCATTTCCAGAGAAAAGACACAGGCAGACTCTGCTTACAGGATGTGATGTGACAACACTAATGAAATATTGATGTGTCATATTTGTCCGAGGCGTATTTCATTGTTATGGAAAAAGAGAATATTAAAATCATGATGAACAGGGGTGGTGATTTCTATGACTTTGTGTATATAATTTGGAATTTTGTACAAATGTAGGCCAATAAGGAATATATGATATCATTTCATTCTTGTCAAAGGTTTATTTGCATGACGCACAAACAGAGACAATTGAAAGGTACAAATGTGTTGTGCATGAAACGAATTCAAACGTGCTGCAGATGTGTGTCACAAGTTGATCTGGCTGTAGGCTGTGGCACTTGGCCAGAGGTGGCGCTGGTTGATTCGAGTCCATGTTAGTGCACAAAGTAAACTGCTTGCTTTAGTTGTGAAGCAAAACCGCTGAAACCGGAGAAATAAAACGTGCGAGGGGAACGATAACGACGACAAGAGTCTCCAGATCGTTTACTCTTGCTGTCCTGTGAACAACATCGGCGTGGTGTTAATTGTTTGCTGTTTTCGCAATCGCGTCGCGCATGAGGATATCACCAGGTAAACTCGCGACATTTTTAAACATTGTGTTGTTCAACAGCATCAAGACTGACGGAGTGTGTTTGAGATAACCTCACAAGTGTCACAGATGACACATTTGGCGTGTTTTTGCTGATTTGTCGGTAGCAGCTCCTGAAACGCAAGACTGCCACACATCTGTTCGACCAACGGCAGTTGATCTAAACGCCAGTAGATCTGGAACACCGGTTGCAGCAGATGGCCGCCCCTCCCTGAGCCTGGTTCAGCCTGAGGTTTCTTCCTGTTAAAAGGGAGTTTTTCCTTCCCACTGTCGCCAAAGTGCTTGCTCATAGGGGGTCATATGATTGTTGGGTTTTTCTCTGTATCTATGAAGCGCCTTGAGGCAATGTTTGTTGTGATTTGGTGCTATATAAATAAAATTGAATTGAATTGAATTGAATTAAAAAGGAGTTTTTCCTAGTGGTGCCGGTTTAGCTCAGTGGGTGAGCAGGTGACCATATGCTGCATGGAGCTTTTCCTTCCTGCTGTTGCCAAGTGCTTGCTCATAAGGGGCCATTTGATTTTTGGTGTATTTTTCTCCGTGTTATTAAAGGCTCTGTAACTTACAATATAAAGACCATTGAGGCAAATGTTGGCACAATATAAATAAAATTGAACTGAATAGAATTAAATTCAACTGTTACTTTTGTCATGTCTTCTGAACTAAATGTTGAACTCTCATTGTTGTGAGGAAGTGCAACTTAAGACCAGTGAACATGAAGACTGGGAGAGCGGTTTATCTGATGAGATTGGAGCCACCTAGGTATGCCTATAATCTTTTGCATGCATGTACACGTCTCTGCACATGGTATGTGCAGCACCACATTCTGCTGGCCCCTAGGTTGAGGTCAGAGCAGTTCAGTGACATAAGAAGAGGCAGCAGTAGCTGAGACACCTCAAGAGAATTTGCTGCAGAAACTATTTTTCACTAAAAAAAAAAAAAACATGCCAATTAAATATTTACTGGGCTGGTATTTCTCATCTCTGTGAACTAGACAAAGATTGAGGAATGTAAATTAATTGATGTTAAGGTAAATCCACTTCCAGTGTTCTAATGTGTAATAAGTAGGGATGGGTACCGGTATCCGGTGCCATGATGGCACCGGTTCTGACATAAACGGTAGTAACCAGACTGAAAAGCAGCACACATTTCGGTGCTTTTTTTTCCTGAACTGTGATACACTTTAGATTCTAGCCAATCATTTTACGTTTCCGAGGATAGTAGGCGGGTCCAGGTACTTACGTTCTTTTAGAGCAGAGCTACAGATTAAAAATGCCCACGGCGAAGCGGTCAAAAGTCTGGCTGTACTTCACAGCAAAAGATGCAAACTCAGCAGCCTGCAACAAGTGCTTTAAGCTGATACTGTGATACTGTGCAAAGGAGGTAACACCTCAAATCCGATGAAACACCTGGCGACGTATAGCATTTTGTTAAAAGCCGAGAAATGCGCCGTATTTGATAGCTTGCTGCGAGACCTCACACCGTGCACATCTACTGCGGGTTGGTTGCCTGTTATCGGAGCCGGAGTTAGCAACATCCCCCCAAAACCCGAAGAGGAGAGTCCTGGCCCCTAGCCCTGCCAGTGTAGCAGAAATGATGACGGATGATGATGGCAGCAGCAGCCGTTCTTCTCTGCGTGAGTAGCTTAATGTTATTCGTGTGTAATTTACCTTGAGTAGGCTAACCACGTTATTACATTAATGCATGTAAGGTGAACTAGCAAACACCGTCGTAGTTACATGCGGCTGTCTTCTTGTTTGATGGCAGATACTCCCTTCACCCTGGCCAAAAAGGCTAAAATGACCAAAGAAAAAGTGGAAAACAGCTAAACATGAGAGGTTTTTGGACAAAGTTTGTGTTTGTTCCATTGTTTAAGCACTGCTTCCAGCCAAGAGTGATACCATATATGCCCTATAGCTGCAGAAAAGGCTAACATTGTTATATTTTTACAAAAAAACCAGCTAAACCTGAGAGGTTTTTGGACAAATTTTGTGTTCTCCACTCTTTAAGCACCGGTTTGAGCACCATTTAAGCACCGGCACCGTTTCAAAAGTACCGGTTTGGTACTGGTATCGGATAAAACCTAAACGATACCCATCCCTAGTAATAAGTGCCAAAAGGACAGTCATCAGACTTTCCCCTCATTATTAAAGAAGGTGCTGCAAGTGCTATTATAAGGGTAAATGACCAAGACGCAGATTTATCTGAGCACTCAAATGTCAAAGCTTTATTTTCTAGTAATATTTATTAAGTAAAGAATATGAATACATAGATTAATATGTTGTCCATCAGAAATACTCTCTCTACTCAGAACTCAGTGACACTGCTTTAATCTCTAATTCATTTTGGATATCTTCTGGTCTCACCGTGGGGGCATCAACAGGGCTCCAGATATCGATCACACGCTGTTGTAAAAATAAAAATGACAAACAGACAAAGAGAAAGATGGTCAAAGAGATGTAAAATATAGAAAACGATGTTGATTTCTGGCAGGACAAGCATGAAAACAATGAAGCAGGTGAAGCTCACTGATGAAAACAGTCAGTGATGGCATGAACATGGAAGCAGACTGTGACCCTGGAGGGGAGGGAGATACAGAAATGGGAACCGTATTGCCATCCATTATTAACTGGATGCAATTATGGAAATGGTAAATGGCCTGTATTTGTATAGCGCTTTACTAGTCCCTAAGGACCCCAAAGCACTTTACACAACCAGTCATCCACCCATTCACACACACATTCACACACTGGTGATGGCAAGCTACATTGTAGCCACAGCCACCCTGGGGCGCACTGACAGAGGCGAGGCTGCCGGACGCCGGGCCCTCTGACCACTGACCTCTGAAGTGTCTTGCCCAAGGACACAACGACGACAAGGTGAACTCCCAACTCTTGAGCCACAATCGCTCAAGAGTTGGGAAAGCATTTATGAAAGCAAATGCTTTCATACTCCTGAAAGAGTATACTTACTGGGGACTCAAGCCAATCTTTAGATTTTAAGTCACACTGTCTTATTGACGAGGACTGAAGCACTGATCTTTCAACTCAATTTTTCAATTCAATGTTATTTATATGCACAACATCAACAGTTGCCTGAACAACACGTTCTCACGCCTAGGGAGTGAGAACGGTCTGGCCTGAAACAACATGCTCTATCTTCTGAGTCAAAGCCACCTGAGAAGGCACTGCTCAGTGAAAGTGTCCAAAATGGCTACAGCATGAAAGCCCAGGCAGTATTTGTCTCAAGCTGGTGCTTTGCTGTGCACAAATCCTGTGTTAGATGTCAGATTTTGCATCCAGTTTTGTATTTGTAAAGTTCCATTAATAAGACAAGGGTAGTTTTAAGAGGTAAACCAAAAGTTACACAAAGACATTTCCAAATAAGCCTTCCACATTGTCTGAATGATGCTCTAATTATACTCTTTCAAAAAGCAGCTAAACGTTTTGACAATATGATGTCAAAAAGAGTTGCTAATATTTAATCCTAAAATATCATATGTAAAATTTTAAAAAATGGCAGTTTGATAAAAGAAGTTGATGATAAAGACTTGAGCAGATTTCCAACTGGAAGGCAGGGTTTTCGTAATGTGCCATATATTACACAGAATAATCAGCTATAGCTACACCATTTAGACAGGCCCTGTTGTGCTGTAACTGGCAAAGGAATTGGTTCTTAAACTTTTCTACTCTACCTGAGCACAACAGGGCCAACAAGCACTTGTCTCATTCACCAATTCACACAAACACTTTTTTCTATGCTTTTTCTACACATGTGCTTTCTATCTAACATTCACACTCTAAGGGATGCATTGGGGAGCAACTTGGACTTAGTATCTTGCCCAAGAATATTTAGCATGCAGACCAGAGGAGCCAGGGATTGAACCAGCAACCTTACATGTAGCAGATGATCTACAACCCGAGCCTAACCCCAGCTATAAGCTTTAAATTAGCAGTTTGCATCACAGGGGCTGTGATGGACAGGTTCAGTTTTCAGTGTTAAACTGAGGCACACCATGGCGGCAATAAGTATTGTTTTAAAGCATATTTGTTAATAATTTCTGTCTCTCTTCCACAGCATGTCTTTATCCTGTTTTCCTTCTCTCTCCCCAACCGGTCGCAGCACATGGCCGCCCCTCCCTGAGCCTGGTTCTGCCGGAGGTTTCTTCATGTTAAAAGGGAGTTTTTCCTTCCCACTGTCGCCAAAGTGAATGCTCATTGGGGCTCGCATGATTGTTGGGTTTTTCTCTGTATGTGTTACTGTTGGATCTACCTTACAATATAAAGCGCCTTGAGGCGACTGTTGTTGTGGTTTGGCGCTATATAAATAAAATTTAATTCAATTGTTTATTTTTTAATCATAAAACGTATTTGACATTATACAACAGATTAATGAGTACAGAGGGATCAGAACCAGAACTTGCTTTAGAAGACACCAATTTTTATGACTTCTTGAACATTAAAGTAATCCACTGTCAGTTGTTAATTGTCGTAGGCTGTGGCATCACTGCTTTCAAAGTGATCAATCACACTGGGCCCCTTCTTCTTTTGGGCAAGTCACAATGAATACCTGCTCCCATGAAATGAAATGATTTGCTTGTGATTATGCCTTTTTCCTCAAATGTCACTTTGGACAGAGATGTTATCAGAAGGGTTTTTTTTCTTTATTAGTGTCTAGTTTATGTTGAAAGTTTCAGAAATATATCGCTGGAAAGAAAAGTCAGAATTGTATCAGTGCTGTTACCTTTCTGAGGGGGCCCTTGCTGAGGCAGATCTTGCTAACAGCCCAGATGGGTGCTACAACCACAGAGGAGAGGGCCATGACCCAGCCCAGATGGTAGGCCCAGTTTGGGTACATGTAGCCTTCGTTGTATGTCAGGGGCTGGTAGTCCAGAAAGAAGCCGACGAAGCAAACCTTTAAGGAAGTAACACAAGAATAAACAGGCAGCACTAATATCATCAAGCATATGAACAGATAGTATAGAAGAATTGTTTCCTTAGCAACCAACATGTGCAACTTTTCATTCAGAAATTACACTGTTTTTAATCATGATTTTTCCTTTACTTCTTTTTCTTTTAATTAAATTTTCTTTCGTTTTTAACATGCTACTATACTAGTTGTATGCATGCAGTCACATGGTTCTCCATCTTAAATGTTAAGCCTGAGGACAAGATGACTTTGGGCCACTGAGCAACAGTCAGTCACCATCTTCTGACATCATCTCTGCCTCACGAGTAGCTTGATATTAAGAATGTGACAATTGTAGTTCCTCTCCTGAAAATCTCTGTGTGGTGGCTCTTGATGCTCTGTCACCAGCCCTCTTGGCTGCAATCCTTCCTGCGTTTTGTACACCTTTTCCTAATATACTTTCCCTTTCCAGTCAAATTTCCACGAATACAGCAAACTGTGAACAGCCACAATTTTTAGCACTGGTCTTCTGGGGTTTACCCTGCTCCGTGTGCTGGACAGAGAGAAACATGCTATACATGCTGTTTGAACACCAATTTACTCAAAGTCAAAATGTAATGTTCTAATATAATGAAATAGTGAGTTCCTGATTTTTATTAGCTATGAGCCCAAATCATCAAAATGAAGCATTCAAGACACAAATGGTCCTTTTTTTGAATGTTACAAGCTGGCTTATCAGTTCCATCATTCTTTGTCTTATCTCCAGGTTTACAGCTGCTGGTGAACAGCAGCTCTTGTGTTGCTCGTGCAGCAAATCCACAAAAAGTCTCACGTGTTCTTTATACAAATTCTACTTAAATTACAAATATAATATTATATTTTGTCTATTACCCTGCAATGTGTTATACACTGAACTGATCTGAAGGCAATCTGTTAGGATGCCTGGGTCGTTGACCCAGGGTTTTGAGTTTATTATATTATTTATCATTTCTAGTCTTTGGTTTCTTTGTTAGAGTTCTTTCTTATGGTTTATGTCTCGGTGTAATCCTCAGTTGCTATATCCCCGTGTCCAGTCAGTCAGACACAGACGTCTGCCCTGGTCCCACGTCTCTGTTCCCTCTGTTGTAGTGCCTGCCTGTGAGTCTGTGTCTGTAAGCTCAGTTTGTGTTATGTTTCCTGTTTTACTTTGAAAGTCTGTGTCTTATGTAAATGTGTCTGGTTTTGCTTCCTTTGTCTCGTTAGGCCTGATTTGCCCCAGCTGTGTTTCCATCCTGTTACCTATTCCCTGATTGCTCCCTCTGTGTATTTAAGCCCTGTGTTTCTCTGTGTCCGTGTTGCGATCTACCCTTATCTAGCTGTGTGTGTTCTGTCTGCGTAAGTGTATTTTGTATTCCTAGTTTTGTTGCCCCTGTGAGTTCAGCATTAAAGCTGTTTTGAGTTCACGTTCCACCTCTGAGTGTCTACACATTGGGTCCTCCTACTACCACTCCTGCCTGCACACAGCCTACATTTAACACAATCTATGTTACCGGGATTAAAATTTTCACAATCTAGGTTCCAGCACTAAAAGAAAATCACTACTGGATAATATGTGCCAGTTAGAAACACCACATTTGGACAAACCTCAGACATGATTGTTTTTGATAACAATAAAATCTGTAGAAACACCAACCAAACCAAAATTATTTGATTTGCTTTACTCATTTTCACATCACATGCCGACACTTATTGCATAAAACTGCACAGCTGAGGTCCACTGTGGGAGTGCAAATTTTGGCTTCCAGCTATTTATAGCATTGTTGAGACAACAGAGGGTAGTGCATGAGATTTGTAATCAGTCCCAACTTCTCTGACACACAAACTAGACTTGTTTCCTAAGTTCACCAATGGCACAAAATCAAATTCTTCCTGACTGGCAGTGTTGGGGCCATCTTCATCTTCACAGCTGTTGCCACTAAAACCTTTAAATGAACAACAACTCAAAGCAGCTGAATCTCTGTCTAATGATGTAGCACTGCTCAGTGAACAATGCAAACAGACATACTCCTGGATCATGTTGTCTAGTATACAGGCACTGTGCAATAAACCATGGCTAGATCACCCTTAAAACGACAGGCTTTGCCTTCTGTAACATTTATCCTGAATCAGCTGCAAATAAATGTTTTAATAAGTAGCTTAAAAAATGTCACTCCTGCAGATCTTAACAATGTGTAACTCACCACAGAGATCAGGGGGGTGAAGTAACGCCAGCACAGCTTGAAGAATACCGATGGCCTGTGTCCTGTCATATCTTCAACTACATCGCACATCCGTTCAGCCCCTGAATGACGTACAAAACAATTCTTAAACTAAACTTTAATTCTTTAAAACTTTTACAAGTAAGAGCATGTATTGGAATTATGACAGTGAAACTAAAAGTAAATTTATCAAAAAGGATCCCTTTTGCAGTTTTGCTGTATGTTAAAGCAATTGTAGAGTATACATATTACATTATATTTTATACATTATATTATATACATCATATTATATTACCTACCAAAGGACTTTATGTACAGTTAGGTCCAAAGGTTTTGGACAGTAACACATTTTTTTATTTTGTGTTTTCCTCTGTAAGTCAAACAAGATGTGATTGAAGAAGTGCAAACTTAATTTAACTAATTTGAATTGACTCTTTGGGATTTGCTGCCATTTGTATACAAAGTCCAGTTACGTTCAAAGGTTCCAAAATACAACCCCCAAGTCCAACAAAGTAGCATAATTCCTAACTCTCCCAAAACTGCCCACTGCACTAGAAACAGCCGAGCTACTCATTCAGCATGTTTTCCATTTAGATAGTATCGCACTATGTAAAGTTTCTGAGAGAAGAAAATTCATTTCGTAGCTTTGGAAATCATCCTGTGATGCTTTCCATTTTGCACTGTGCAGCTTCTTTACATCCATCTGCCTGGCACTCCTGGATAGAACGCACGCACACGCCATATTTGAAGGCTGGAGGTTGCAACAATTCTCCAAAAAATCATTGTTTTCATTATGTTGAACACTAGACTCTTCTCATTCCTTGAGATTTTTACATGTGTTGAGGAAGTAACCTTGACTTTTCTCGTTTCCTTCAGTTCCTTGTCAACTTCTCACCTGGTTTTATTATAACCCTGGAAGATTATATGTTTGCACAGCTCCCTTAAATAAGGCAGTCACTATTAAACCTATTTCATTCTGCCCTGCTAACATTGTGTGTCTTCTCTGACTCCCTGAGTGTAAATCTGTGGAGCTGAGGATCTCCTCCTGTGCCCTTTCATTAACTCCCATTATTTACTGTTTAACCAATAGACCTTTAAAAACTGTCTGCTGCTCTTTACTTCTGCTCACTGGGAATGTTATTTGTCTCATTATCACAAGTACAATAGTAAAGGCTTGATAGCATAAGAGTCTGGGTGCTGAATTGGCCTGCATGCAGTTCAGACCTCTGACTTAATAAAAACATTTGGAGCATCATGAAATGAAAACTAACAAAGAAGGGCCACGACTGTAGAGACGCTACAATCCTCTATCAGCAACATTCCTCTAATAAAAGTGCAGCAGCTGCTCTCCTCAGCTTTATGTTGCTGCTATCAAATTCAAGAAGATTATTTTTCTTAATTTATATTCCTCAGTTTAAACATGTTTTCAGTATTCTGTTGTGAGTTAAATGTGGGCTTATGAGATTTTTAGGTGCAAACTTTCTGGAACACTGTAAATAGAAAGAAACCAAATTCTGTTTCCTCACTTGAAATACTCCATTAGGTCTTTATTGCGAACAACATCAGTTGCTGTTTTGGGTTTAGATGAAGTGACTAAACCGGCCATTGAGGAATATCCCATTTATTTACCTTGAGAAACTTTTGGGTTGCTCTCTTCGCTCAGTGTTGCAGCATTAGTCTAAATGTGAGCAGAGTACAGCCCTGCAACAGTTCATCCTGCTGCTTCTATCAGGAGTCACATCACCAACAAACACCAGTGACCCACTTCCACTGGCAGCCATACACCTCCTTCCATAACAATGCCTCATGAGTGTTGTTGCCTTGGTTAAATGCTGTGAAAACATTTTTCTTAAAAAAGTTAATACTTCAGGAAACTGTCTGTCAGTTACGCACGTTCTTTTGATCCAGTGAAAAAGGAAGACTGTTTATAATACTGGCTATACTTCTTAAACAGTTAATACAGTGCTTTTGTTAACCCCCTTGAGTTAATGATGAAAATCTGCACTTCAATCACATCTTGATTGCTTGATTTAAGATCCACTACAGTGGAGTACAAAGATGCAATATCACAAAAACTGCATCACTGTTCAAAAATATGTGGTCTTGACTATAACAGGCTCCTTGATGCAGTTCATGAGCCTTTAAAGGTTTGAAATAAGAATTATAAATAAACGTTTTCAGTACCAAAGCCTTCTTTAGGTTCTGTAAACTAACTGCAGACTATAGCTTTACATTGACCACACTGACATGACAGTGGTATTTAATTTTTACTCACTCTCAAAATCAGAATATGTTTGTCCCCAAAAGAAAGATTCTCCTAAACTATAGTTTAAAGCCAAAAACCTCAGTGAAGACTGAGGTGTTTAATAACTCTGGTTACCTATTTACAATTTAAATCCAGCCCTTTGTGTATTTTCTGCCTCCTGATAACGAAGGCTAATAGCGAGGAATTCAGTACTTACCGAAGCCCCAGCCAACAGCCCCACATTGGAGCAGACCCACGAATAATATACATGCTCCATTAGCAGCATAGTGGTCAGTTAGCTGGAACAGATAGACTCCTCCCTGGACAACAGACCACAGTGACATCGTGTACATATACACTGAAAGGTGTATTTCGACTCCTATGTAAATCTGTTGCGTGTTAGCTGTCCTGTGCTGTACCTGAGTGGTGAGGGAGATCTGTATGATGAAGCAGACTAAGCAGAAGACTATGAGGAAGACTTCTCTGCGCCAAGGTCTGCGCATCTGTCCTGGGAACATGTCAATCACTGATGATGTTATAGTCTCCAAGCCTGTAAACTAGCACACGCACACAGGGTTGAAAAAAATAATAAATGACAGTGAAGGAGAATAAAGTCAAGGATGGTTTTTCTTCTTTATGGGTCAAGACAACAATGAAAGAGAATACAGTTTAGATCCACGGGCATGAGAGCCATGGTAATTTGGGGCTTTTAATCATTTCTTGAGCTTTTGTTTTTCCAGGATCGAATGATTGTACAGCATACATCTTTAATGACTTTAAAGATTCATTTTGGATTTTCTTTATTGCACACCGAGTCAAAAGTATACATATACATACATCCCTACTAATATTTAGTGAAATGTCCCTTAGCATGTGGCACCATGTTCAGGTCCTTTTGCTCACCATCAACAAGCTTCTGTCATAATGCTGGGTGGATATTCAATCACTCTTCTTTTCTTCACACTTGTAAACACGAGGGCTTACTTTAGTAGTGGAAGAGAAATGACGAATGATACCAGAAGGTTTCAGGTGAAGGAGCCCTTAAAAATGTCCACAAAAACTATGGTGTTTAACAAACACTCAGCTACTTACAGCACTGGGAAGCTGCTGAGCTCAGATGCATGGTAACAACATCTCAACAGAACACTACTGGTGTCTGAACTACAGGAGTCATATTGTGTCTGTATGGCACCTCCTAAACTCAGCTGTCATTCCTCTCAACCCTGTTACTACAGAAGGATTTCGGATTTGTATGGATACTATCTGAACTGCATTGGAACAAGAAAAATTAACTACATGTGCATCCACTGTCACAAGCTCTGACAGTAAACCACAGTTCAGTTTGTATATTGTTGCATTATCAGTTCTGGACAAAATAATAAGAGAGAGACCAAAGAGTTTCATTTCTAAGGTTTTAGGTATCAGAACATAGGAAAAGTTATCCGGTGCTTGATGGGAATCAAAATAACATAAATACAACCTCAGATGAACGACACTACATGAAACACAGTGTAATTATTTATTTAACAAAAAACTAAGTGGACCCCATAACAAGTTAGCTTTTGGAACATCTTTGGCAATTTTTTATTTTTTTTTTTAATGTATGACTTTATTAGTCTCAGATCGTTGTGGACGAATTCTGGCCCAGTCTTTTTACAGCAGTGAGGTCAGCTCATTGAGGTTTACATTCATTTATGCAAAAGTGTCTTAAAGTCCAACCACTGGTTAGGGGCAAGTTGCTCCGTTTTGTTTTTGTTGAACTGATAATTACATGGTATAAACTCTAAAAATCTTGCTTATGATAATTTTAGATCCTGGTAAGGACCAGATAATATTGCCTGGTTCTGCCGGAAGTTTCATCCTGTTAAAAGGGAGTTTTTCCTTCCCACTGTCGCCAAAGTGCTTGCTCATAGGGGATCATTCGATTGTTGGGTTTTTCTCTGTATGTATTACTGTAGGGTCTACCTTACAATATAAAGCGCCTTGAGGCGACTGTTGTTGTGATTTGGCGCTTTATAAATAAAATTAAATTGAATTGACTTGAACAATTTTTTTTGTGTCCTGATACATAAAACCTTTTTTAGACCCTTTGCCACATGTCTTCCTCTCTCTGCCTCCACTTTCCTGTCAAGTCTTCACTGTACTTATCTAATAAAGCCAGAAAAAGGGCCCTTTTTAAAGTATCCATTTAGTTTACTATGACAACTAAATATGTAGGTAGAATAGGAGGGTGAGAAAAAAATCAAACAGGATTTTTAACAGGATTTTTAGGAGTTTCATAAGTCAGTGTGATGTTATGAAGTGCTCTTTAAGTGGTGTCATTATTCAAACAAAGTATTTTTGATTCATGTGTTTGCAGTGAAGCAGCCTGAGTGGCCGCGACAAGTCTTAGTAAGTTAAACGAAAAGATTTTGGGGGAATAGCATATGAGAGTTTTACCTTACCACTGTATCAATCCCCAACAAAATGAGCATTAAGAAGAAGCATGCTGCCCACAGCTGAGGAACTGGCATCATGGCTGCAGCCTGAGGAAATGCAATGAATGCCAGCCCAGGGCCTGGGAGGACATGAGAGTCTTTCACATATCTGTCGCCTCTGTTTGACTTGTATCATATCGTTTGCAACAAATTTGTGACAGTTAAGATAAGATACAAAATTTCTAAATACAAAAGCTTCTCCTACCTGATTCCACCACCATGTTAATAGGAATTCCCTGTTTATAGGCCATGAAGCCCAGAGCTGAGAAAACCGTGAACCCGGCAACAAAGCTGGTGGTACTATTCAGCGCACACAACCACAGACTGTCCCTGAGCACGCACACACACACACACGCACACACACAGTGCAGGTTTGAGTAAGAGTATTTGATGACAGTGGTCACTTCACTGTCCCTCAAAAAAAGGGACAGGGTGACGCTTCCTACTGTGTAGCAATCCATAAGCGTCTGTGAGCTGAGAAGCAGCTGCTGGAGAGGAATGTTGTCCCATTCTTGTCTGATACAGCATCCTTGCTGTTCAGCAATCCTGGCTCTGCTTTGTCCTGTTTTTATTTGGAGATGCTCTAAATGTTTTCAGCTGGTCAAAAGTGTGGACTGCAGGCAGGCCAGTTCTACTATCAAGCCATTGTGTTGGAATAGCAGCATTATGCAGTTTATTATTGCATTGTTGAAATATGCACAGTCTTCTCTGAAGAAGACTTGACCTGGACAGTAGCATGAGATGATATGTTGCTCTAAAACCTGTATATACACCTACATCTCATTTGTCTTTCTATGTACAACATGAACTGTATTGAAACCCAGATTCTGTGCAGCAAAGCATTTGCTGAAGGTAACATTAAGTGCGGTGCTCAGGTAGTGAACCACTGGCTCCGTTTATGGTCACTGGACTCTGGAGCAGTGCTACCATGTTCCAACAAATATCACTGCTGAGCTCATCTTCTCTTCTTTCCAAAACCATTTGAATTTTGTCTCTAGCTTAAACATTAACTGAGTTACAGTCATTTGAAGAACGCTTGTGAAATGTGCCCGTCGGCAGGCTTGTGGTACAAGAGTTAATGATCACATTAATTACTTGTAACAGTTGTTGTGTTTTCTGTTGTAGCTGCCCAGTGTGATCAAGCTCCCTGATGAAACACCATACGAGAAGAGGACCTGAGCACAAGCATCCATCCAGACCTGATCAAAGATTAGAAAACACGTAAAGTCATCAGTATATCATGCAGTCACAGAGATGTTGTTACTTTGCAGCACAACCGATCGCAAGTAAAAGGTTTAACTTTCCAGGATTAAAGCATTATACAATAAAACAATAAAAGTCCTTTCACGAATGCCGTATCTCGAACAAGTTCAAAGGTTTCTCCACCTGAAGCTCTGCCAGACGAGAAGGATCTGGATACAGGTAGTAGACCACGCCCTCCCAGGCACCTGGCAGTGTCAATCCCCTGACCAGCAGGATGGCCAACATCACATAAGGGAAAACAGCTGTGAAATACACCACCTGAAAGCAGACAGAAATCATTTTGTTTGGCAGAATGAGGAAATATTCTGTAGTATTTTGTCTTTTTTGCTTTCATTTTCCCGCTTGTATCAACATCATTTTTATTCATTTGTTGAGTCATTTGTTTTTTGTTTTTTCTGTTTCCATATATTAACTGTAGAGACCTGGAGTCTGCACACAGTTTCCAGTCTCCTAACTCCCTCTTTGTTTCCTTTTTTTGTATGATACTCTCAACAATAGCAATACACTATCTCAGTCTCCCAATATGTATAAACAGGAGCAAAGGGTGTGAATGTCAGACAGAAAGCACTTAGGATGTTTATCGATTACAGCAAGTCATCCAGGTCCTGAAGCAGCAAGCAGCCCCAGACCATCACACTACCACCGCCATGTTTAACTGTTGGTACGATGTTCTTTTAATGAAATGCTGTGTTAGTTTTATGTCACATGTAACGGAGTCAAACCTTTCAAAAAGTTCAGTTTTTGTCTCATGAGTCCACAGAATATTTTCCCAAAAGTCAATCATCAAGTTATTTTTTGGCAAATGAGCAAACGAGCCTTTGTGTTCTTTTTGGTCAGCAGTGGTTTCTCCTTGGATTTCTCCCATGGATCCATTTCCCCCAGTCTCTTTCTTACTGTTGAATCATGAACTCTGACCTTAACTGAGACAAGTGAAGCCTGCAGTTTTTCAGATGTTTTTGTGGGTTCTTTTTTGACCTCCCAAATGAGCCTTCATTGTGCTCTTGAGGTAATTTTGGATGGAAGGCAGCTCCTGGGAAGGGTCACCACTGTTCCAAGTTTTCTCAGGATTCGGTTAATTGGTTTCACCATGGTAACTAAGGCCTTAGCAATGGCTTTGTAAACCTTTTCCAGACTTATAGATGTCAGTGTCTGTGACCTCAGGTGTTTCTTAGATTGTGGCATGATGTGTTGGTTTTGGAGATTTTTTATAGTCTGTCAGTTTATCAAACAGGTGATTCATCAGGCGTGGGAATAATCAGAACGAGCGGGGCACAATAACTTTTCCACACAGGGCCAGGTAGGTTTGAGAGCTTTTTTCCCTTTAATAAATGAAATAATCATTTATACACTGCATTTTCTATTTACTCTGGTTATCTTTGTCTAATAATAAGACTTGTTTGATGATCTGAAAGATTTATTTATTTATTGTTACATCCATAGTCATGTCAATAATACCACCATTGACAAGAATACAGATGAACAAAAAGATGAAGCACCTGCTGAAAGCACATGACCAAGCATCTAAATTTAGGGTCACAAAACAGCCCACAGTAAAACTTCTAAAAGACATCTACGGGAAATGTGCGGACAATTTTGCATTTACCAGGGACATTTAGGAAAGCATTAGAGCTATTACTGACCCAAAAGGCAGATCTGTCTCTCCCCATAATGATGTCACACTGGCTGGTAAAATGAAAACAGTTGGTTTCCAGAGCTAATAGATCTACAAAGGATGCTTTATCTTTAGTTCTCCACATAGCCCTGACCCATCTGGAAGGACAGGGCTCAAATAGGGGTGTTATTTCTTGACTAAGCTCTGATTTCAGCGCTGTTGTCTCAGCTCATTTACAAACTACACCAGCTGGGTCTCAATTTACCACTATGTATAGCTCAAATTTCACAATTTTGTGATGCTGTGCAAAATCTAAAAACAGAATGTAATTATCTGCAAATCTGAATTTGACATCAGAAACACATCTCAATAAGGTGCATACCACTGTGTAGCATCCCTTCTTCTTTTAACAGCCTGTAAACACAAACCTAACCTTAACCCTAACCTTGGGAACTGAGGAGACCGGATTCTGGATTTTTGGGAGAGGAAGGTTGTCCCATTCTTGTCTTATACAGGAGTCTAGCTGCTCAACATTCTTGAGTCCACTTTGTAATGTTTGATTTTCTTTTGTGAGGAAATGTTTTTAGTTGGTGAAAGGTCTGAACTGCCGGCAGGTGAGTTCAACACCCAGGCTCTTCTGCTACAAAGTCATGCTGGTGTAGTAGATGCCACACACAGTTTAGTATTGTCTTGCTGCTCAGAACAATGCAGCGTCCATGTTTTCCAAAAAGAATTTCCAGTTAGAATTCGTCTGACCACAGAACAGTTTTCCACTTCTCTTCAGTCCATTTTAAATCAACTTTAACACAGAGAAGATAGCAGGGTGTCTGGATCATGTTCACAGTGCATTGTTTGACACGAAACACAACTGGCATGTCAGGATGTGGAGCAGGTCATCTACTAATTGGAAAATTGATGGTCTGATTCCCAGGTACTCTGGTCTATATACAAGTATCCTTGCTACAGATATACCAATATCCTAGATACTGAACCCCAAGTTGCTCTCCGATAAGTTTATCAGTGTGAATATTAAATAGAAAGCACTTCTTTAAAAATGCTTGTATGTGAAAGAGGGGTGTTGTATAAAGCACTCTGAGTGCTCAAATAGAGTAGAAAAACGCTATATAGAAAACATTTACCACAATCCTAGAGAGTGAGAGGCCATGGAAGTGAAAATCTTCCACTCCTTGGGAGCGGAGGAGTACCAATGGCCAATATATAAGAACAAGATGGTTTGAAACCTGTTACGATGTTGGTTTGGATAAGTGGCATTGACAAAAAGACAGGAGGACATCTGGACAACTCCCAATGAAAATCTTGTGTATGTATCTCAAATGGCTCTTCTCTGTTTTCTTCAGAAAATTTTCATAGAATAGGTTTTTCATCTTTACAGACCTTTCCTGCTGAGCGGACGCCTTTCCAGATGCAGAAATAGCAGGCCACCCAGCAGACCAGGAGGCAAAGCAGCACCTCCCATTTTACTGCACCAGGCTCCTCTATTCCTGCGGATATGGACAACACTTGTCTCCTGTGGAGAGTAAACAGAGATGGTTAGCTATGCATAAATATTTAACAAGAACATAGTGTAGTTCTGGTTAAATGAGCTGCCATGTAATGTGAAAAAAAGTAAAAATAGCTGACTCACTCCCAGAACTCTGAGACTGAAGATCTTGTGAGATTTCCCAGTTTCCATTGTCCAGTCTATTGTCGCGTTGCCACTGTGTACTGCAGTCTGGTTTGCAGAGGTAATGTCCACACATCTATCTGTGGACATCAGTTCAGCGATGTAATGGTTAGTTCCCTTGTTTGAATGTAACATTGGTGAATAAAAGAGTGATGGGTGTTTTTGAATCTGGACAAAACAACAAAAACCATATATTTGTTTGTTTCAAGACACTGGCTGCAACACAGCGCAAATATGTATCTATATTCACATGAAACTTAAGGAATCAGTTACAAGTGATTGAAATGTAATGAGAAGTATCCACTTCAATCCATAAGTATTTGGACAGCGACAAAGTCGTTTGCCTTTGTACATGGCCAGTTCAACTCCTGGAATCAGTGCCAGAAACAATTAATGTGATTCTTCCGTTAAAACCTGTGAATTAAAGCTGAAAGTCTGCACTTTAATCGTGTCTTGACACTTTGATTTAAAATCCACAGCGGTGGTGTGCAGAGGCTAAATTGTAGAAATACCAACCATATAACAATGCACTGCTTAAACAGCTATACATACACCACTCAGTCATAACATCATGGCCACCTGCCTGATACTGTTTTGGTTGCTCTTTTATTGTCAAGCAGCTCTGACCTGGGGTCCCCCTGATGGTGTGTTGTGGTATGTGCACCAAGATGTTAGCAACAGATCCTTTAAGTCCTCTAAGTAGCAAGATGATTTGGGTATTTTGGAGGGATGTTAGCAATTTAACACTTCAAACTCTTTGTTGTGCTCCTCAGACTGTTCCTGAGCCATTTTTTTGCTTTGTGACAGGGCGCCTTATCCTGCTGAATGAGACCACAGCCATCAGCGAGTACTGTTTCCATCAAAGGCTGTATGGGGTCTGCAACACTGCTTGGGTAGGTGGTTCGTATCAAGGTCAAAGGTTCCCCAGGTAAGCGAGGCAGACGCACCTGGCCATCCACTTGATGTAAAAGAAATTGTAATTCATCAGACCATGCAACCTTCTACCATTGCTCTGTGGTCCAGTTCTGATGCTGACTTGTGCCCATTGTTGGTGCTTTTAGGTGGACAGGGGTCAGTATGGGCGCCCAGACTGGTCTGCAGCTATGCAGCCTCGTACACAACAAACTGTGATGGTCTGTGTATTCTGACACCTTTCTGTGAGAACTAGAATTAACTTTTTGGGGGCAGTTTTCACTCCTCTCATGCATCAGTGAGCCTTGGCCACCCGTGATCCTGTCACTGATTTACTACTGTTGCTTCCCAGGCAGATTTTTTTTCTGCTTCTAACATGTTTACTTTGAGAAAAAAATCTGCACTTGCTCTTTAACATATCCCACCATATGCCATGATGAAGAGATAATCAGTGTTATTCACTTTACCTGTCAGACTATTATGCCTGATCAATGTTTAGCCTTAAATCAGCCCTCTAAAGCTGCCTGCACCATTCTGAGAGGATGCATTATGCTGACCCGATTGAAGTCCAATCTAACAGCTCAGTTTGCTAACACATTCAAACAGCATTGAAGCATTGAGACTTGTTCTGTGGTGAAAGGTATAGCTTGAGCATATAAATAGGCTAGCTGCTTTCCTAGCTGTAGAGTGTGGGAGGACATGTCAGAAAAAAAGGTGCCTGGAAAAATCATCTGACCTGTGTTCCAGGAATTGTTGCAGGTAGCCCAGGGCAGAGGGTCTCGGAAACAGTAAACAAGATAGAGAAGGGCCCAGGCCAAAACAATGCTGTAGACCCTGGAATATAGCTGGATCATGATGATAGAATAACCAGCTCCTGAAGAGAGAACGCATCCAAAAAACAAAATAAATAAATCAGCTTAAGCAGTAATATGACAGAGCACTGATATAGCTAAAAACAACAACAACATGTCAATGTTAAGCAAAATAATTAGGCAAAAATAAGAAGTAAAGATGGCAGCTACATCTGTAAGTCATAAGCCAGTGAAAGCAGGTTAAAAAATCTAAATGAAGTATATAGTATATAAATTATTGTTCAAAACGACTGTCACAAATATTTTTCAATTATTACCACAGCCTGCAGAGAAAACTGGGACTAAGCCTCATTCTTTGATAAGTAAATGTATTACAGCATTCATCTGTTTTATTAAGACATGGCTGGTCTGGCTTTTCAAAAAAAAACAACAACAACAAAACCTATTTTGCCTAAATTAACACTAAGCTTTTTTTGCTTTTAATATTTTTAATCTGAATTCCCATCACATACAGAACATTTTAACATCCTCTGGATTTATAACTAAATATTTAAACAGAAATGATCTCATTACCCTGTGCCAGCGGGCAGAGCTTGGTCCAGCAGGTGATAGTGCCCTCCTGTGTGTACTGACCAATCACAGTTTCCAGGAGGAAGAGTGGCATGCCACACAGTACAGCAAAGAAAAGATAAGGCAACAAGAAGGCACCTACACACACACACGAACACATCAGAGACGATGAAAAAAGACAGATAACAAAAATCAAGGCAGTGCTGAAGGAAGTTAGCAAACTACTGGAGCTGCCTACGAAATTCAACAAGCTGTCCATTTCTGAGGCCTTAGAAACTACCATACAGCTGAGAGACAGAAAGAGAATAAACTGTAGGCTGTACTCCACTGAACCATCCAAGGTGTACTCTCAGTGGTAAGGGAACAATATGAGAACAGCCCCACCGTGGCTGGAAATGGAGCAATACTGTATGAGCATCTGGGAGAAGGACACATGACAACAATGTTCAGTGGCTAGTAGATCTAAGAGCAGACCACAGCAACCTTTCTGAACAGGGTCCAGTAAGCATCACAGTGGCAGACATCCAAGAACAGGTCTCCAGTATGAAGCGTTGGACAGCACCAGGCCCCAACATGATGCATATCTACTGGCTAAAAAGGCTAACTGCACTCCATGAGCGTATGGCAGCACAAATGAACCAGCTGCTAACCATTGAGCAGACCCAGAATGGATAACTGAAGGCCGAACAGTCCGGATCCCCAAGGACCTCCAGAAAGGACCTGTCCCAGCTAACTACCAGCCAATAACCTGCCTCAGTACCACATGGAAGCTCCTGCCAGGCATCATAGTGGCTAAGATGAACAGACGCATGGCTCAAATTAATACTGAATGTGGAAAACTGCTTTTCATTTCTATTCTCATACCACAGTACTATCTAAAAACAACTTCTATGGTCATTGTTGTTCAGTTTAAATCCTTTTGTGTTTTCTCTGCCTGTTTAAATCGGTTTGCCCTTCATATCTAGATTTTGTATCCTTAATCGATACAATTCTATGTTTTTCAGTTTTATTGTGTTTGTGTTACCATATCTATTTTGTTGTTTACAGTGTTTCTTTTTATTGCTCATACCTTTTTCATGTCATTTTAAATACTATGGCTTTCTGCCATAAGGTCTTGTAAGTTCATATACATGAGAACAAGGAAATAAGTCTGTGGTGGGCAGGTAAATTTGAGGGTTTTCCACACTAAATTCCGTACTGAAATAGCAAGCTAACCCTGTGCACTGAAGGTGGGAAAACATATAAGGAGTAAAATGTTGAGACGATGCACACATTAGTAATAGAAGCAGTAAATATGAGATTTCCAGCACAGCAAGCTGAGGCGCAACATTGTGAGATCTTGATAAAAGATAACCGTGAAACACTCCAATGCTCGCAGGCTGGCTGAACTCACTCAGTCTCAAGGATAATTTATTAAAGTGATTCACGTTTGTCCAGGTGTGAAACTGCTGAATGTGCTCTACTTTCACTGTTGCAGTAGTTCTTTACCCTCATAAGTACACACTGCATGAGTATAAATGTAATGTACTTGGTAAAAGTCATTTTCAGCATTTACACAGATGTAACTGTCTTAAGACATCATATTATTATTGATGTTCCCAAACATTATGTTACTCTGACCTAAATTTACTGCTTTTATATTGAAGTTTGTTCCCCAGTGGCAGGTAGCTCACACATCAGCCCTGACACTTTCCATATGACTGGGTAGCATTAGCAAATTATAACCAACAGCCTGTGTTGTTCATGTTTTTTGACCAAAAAAATAAATCATTTTCTCTTGTTTGTTGTAATTGGAGTGAAGATCTAAGATTGGTGTGATTTCCTGTTTTTTTTAAGTGGGCTGGAGCACTGTTGACTTTGGGAATTGCTGATATAACACATTGATCTGGAGTTAATTTCACATAATACACATTTTATTTGTTACCACAATATGAAGATTTTCTCTTCTTTCCTGCTCATTTATTCATTGTAGATATAAGAAAAGCACACGCAGGCAAACAGAGGGTTTTGCTCATCTGTACATACTCACCTCCACCATTCTTGTAGCAAAGGTAAGGGAATCTCCACACATTGCCCAGGCCCACCACATTGCCAGCAGATGCCAGGATATATTCTCTTTTCTTACTCCAGTGTTCCCTCTTTTTCACATTGCTCTGCACGTCCATGTTTGCTTCTCAGTTCTCTGACAAGTACTGTCTGCACACACCCTTATTTATCTGTAGAGGCAGTACTGTCTGTTTAACCAATGAAGTTTGCAGGAGCCAATCAAATGTGTGATAGTTTATAGTTTTCCTGTCTTTTAATCCACAGCTTAAAAAGCGACACTGAAAGTTACTGATTAAAAATGTGTGTTAGTTACACAGTAACACAGCTCAACATGGGACTATGGGGCTTTTTGATTTTGCCGCAGGTTTTAAAAACATTAAAACAAAACAATACTGGCATTCTGTAACTGCCAGTGCAAGGAGAGCATTTTAAGTCAGCAGGCCAATCACAACTTGAGCCTTAAAAACATTTTGGTATTTTTGAGATTTCTCCAAAGGGTGGATGGCCTCTCAGAGATAGGGTGAGAAGTTCAGTCGTTTGCGAGGGACTCAGAGTAGAGCCGCTACTTCTCCACATTGAAAAGAGCCAGCTGGGTTACAAGAACCCACAGTGCAACTGCTGATGCCACTGTAGAGGTCCAAAAAATACCTCAGTCATAGATTTGGTCCAAGGACACATGCTTCATCAAGTAACACAAACTTTGCTTTGAGAGTCTAACTGGTCTTTTTTGTTTTTAGTGCTGACATAACATGTTGACAGATGATGTGGCATGCTTCAGATCATTACCTGTTTCTCTTCCATCATTCTGGTTTCATCTGTCCCCAAAAAATGTTTTCCAAAATTGTGCAGGCCCCTTTTGATGTTTCTGGCAAAGTAATCTGGCCTTCCTGTTCATGAGCGTAACCGGTGTTTGTACCTTGCTGTAAACTGTACTTTCACTCATGAAACCATCTCTTAATTGTAAATTTTGACAAAACATTTGCCTTGTATAGAGTGCTCTTTATTGTTAATTAACAATAAAATGCACATGTGAAATATTTATCTGTAATAGCACAATATGCAATGAAATAGTTCCCAAAGAAACCTTAAAATAAGTTTCTAAAAACAGTGAAATAAAATTGTGAAAAAAAGGTAGTCTGCATTTTTGAATTACAGTTATATCAGGTACTTCTCCATAGTAATATTATAGAAAACAGATTAGGGGCTGCACAGACCCAGTCTTGAGAAGACGACAAGAGTAGTGGCACGTTGTACTGCATGCTGGGGAACAACACACCACCAAATCAAACGGAGCACTGCCCAATCTCACATAATCCAGTGTGTCTGTCAGGTAGTCACTGACATTTCCTGTAAATGACCTGTATGCTGTCAGTGTTGGGAAGGTTACTTTTTAAATGTATTCCATTACAGAATACAGAATACATGCCCCAAAATGTATTCTGTAACGTATTCTGTTACGTTACTCAATGAGAGTAACGTATTCTGAATACTTTGGATTACTTAATATATTATCATGCTGTTTACAACTACATGAATGTACTATTGCTGTGATTTATTACTAGGGTTGCCAACTCCCTGAGAAATAAATAAGGGACACCTCGTGACCAGGGCCAGGCGACCCAGTTGTCTTCACCCTTCCCAGTGTGGTGAATTTTTTAGCTCTTTTTTTGTGTGTGAAATTATTTTTTTAACCATTTGACTTGAATTTGATTTAAGTAGATGCGTATTCTTTGTGATATCAACACATGGGAAACAAAAATCATTTAGCCATTTATTTTTAGCTCAAAATGACAACATTAACACAATAAAACAGGTCTCTTTCTTAAACAGAAGCCTGTCATGCTTAACTTTTGAGAATAAAAGTAAATCTTTCTTTAAAAGAACTCTGTCCTGCTTAACTTAAAATGATATAAATTAATAGAAAACAATAGAAAGAAAAATATTCTTGTAACAGTGCACATTTAGTGCATTTAGTGCAATTGGCTTCAGTAGAGGCATTATTTCAGCTTTTGCTCCCGTTTGTAAACCCACTTGTTCCCATGATTACGCATCATAACTCATCATCATTATTCATCTATGTATTACTTTTATGTATTACTCATCTATTTGTTGTAATCATCTATCCTTGCAGTTGTTTATTACACAAAATAAATTATATTATCACACTTCTGGCCACATAGCGCTGATATTCACTGCACATGCCCATTTTAACCTTAACCAGAGGGTTTAAAAACAAACAAACCAGTGTTTACATACCATATCTGCTTCTGCCCTGGCCTGGTGGACAAAAATTGGTTAAGGGTTCCCCGAGCTTTCACGCCCCATCATGTTCTTAGAAGCATGCCTATGGAAAAAGTGCGCCGGCACACAGTGCAGTGCGCTTTATAGGTGTTATCGTGCACTTTTCCAGCCAGGTGTTTTCCTTTTCCCATTCTTCCCTGTACTTTTCCAGCCTTTTTTTTTCTTTCTCTGAGAGGAACAAACATTGCTGGTCTGATGCTGGGCTTACACTGTGCGATTTTTGGCCCATTTTGAGCCGATTTTTGAGTCGTGCGACCAATTTGGTGGCACGATGATTTTGGCCTTCATCGTGCATCGTGTAGTATACGTGGGGTGACGAGAAGCGATTAACACCTCACGACCAGCTCCCGATCATCAATCGCTCGTGAGGGTGTCACTGCAGCCGCTCACACTGCTCACGCGCAAACACGTAAACGTCGGTGAAAAAGACGGAGCAGCACGGCTGTGCAGCGTGTGATCTGGACACAAGTGATGGAGGCACAACTTGTAGAACTTTGGAAAGCTCATCCGAGCCTTTTCGATGTGGCATCACCAAATTATCACGACCACAACAACCGTGAAAATAGTTGGATTTACATTGCTGCTCAATCACAGCTGCCTGATCATGTTTTTCATTAGCAATTTAGCAAAGTTGATGGTGGTGTGTGTCTGTGTGAGTGAAAGACAGAGGGAGAGCGAGCGACAGATTTTCTGTTATAACCTTCATTTTATGGAGGCACAGTGTGAGCACTCAGGTCGCATCAGAGCATCGGGCGGTATAGTGTGAGACCCTGCATCGTGACCTACGAACTTATAACCCATGCGAGCCAATCGTGCAGTTTGAAAATCGCACAGTGTTTGCCCAGCTTCAGGTGTACTGTCGTCTGAGACTTGCACCGCAGTGTCGGCGTTTGTTTCCCTGTTGGCCATGCTTTTTGTTGTGGTCATCTGTTGTCTTCCGGTATTTTCTCCGCAAGCGACCTTTCCTCAACCAATGAGATGAGCGGTAATCTGAATTGTCATACTCGAATTGTCATAAGTGTGCTGTCAGCTCATTGGTCACAAAGCAGGAGCGGGGCTGGGAATTATGTTTTCAAACAAAGCGTTAATTACATTAAAACTTATAGAACTTATGAAGGTTATAACAGAAAATCTGTCGCTCGCTCTCCCTCTGTCTTTCACTCACACAGACACACACCACCATCAACTTTGCTAAATTGCTAATGAAAAACATGATCAGGCAGCTGTGATTGAGCAGCAATGTAAATCCAACTATTTTCACGGTTGTTGTGGTCGTGATAATTTGGTGATGCCACATCGAAAAGGCTCGGATGAGCTTTCCAAAGTTCTACAAGTTGTGCCTCCATCGCTTGTGTCCAGATCACACGCTGCACAGCCGTGCTGCTCCGTCTTTTTCACCGACGTTTACGTGTTTGCGCGTGAACAGTGTGAGCGGCTGCAGTGACACCCTCACGAGCGATTGATGATCGGGAGCTGGTCGTGAGGTGTAAATCGCTTCTCGTCACCCCACGTATACTACACGATGCACGATGAAGGCCAAAATCATCGTGCCACCAAATTGGTCGCACGACTCAAAAATCGGCTCAAAATGGGCCAAAAATCGCACAGTGTAAGCCCAGCATCAGACCAGCAATGTTTGTTCCTCTCAGAGAAAGAAAAAAAAAAAGGCTGCAAAAGTACTGGGAAGAATGGGAAAAGGAAAACACCTGGCTGGAAAAGTGCACGATAATACCTATAAAGTGCACTGCACTGTGTGCCGGCGCACTTTTTCCATAGGCATGCTTCTAATGGTGGGCACATGAAGAACATGATGGGGCGTGAAAGCTCGGGGAACCCTTAACCAATTTTTGTCCATCAGGCCACGGCAGAAGCAGAAATGGTATGTAAACACTGGTTTGTTTGTTTTTAAACCCTCTGGTTAAGGTTAAAATTGGCATGTGCAGTGAATATCAGCGCTATGTGGCCAGAAGTGTGATAATATAATTTATTTTGTGTAATAAACAACTGCAAGGATAGATGATTACAACAAATAGATGAGTAATACATAAAAGTAATACATAGATGAATAATGATGATGAGTTATGATGCGTAATCATGGGAACAAGTGGGTTTACAAACGGGAGCAAAAGCTGAAATAATGCCTCTACTGAAGCCAATTGCACTAAATGCACTAAATGTGCACTGTTACAAGAATATTTTTCTTTCTATTGTTTTCTATTAATTTATATCATTTTAAGTTAAGCAGGACAGAGTTCTTTTAAAGAAAGATTTACTTTTATTCTCAAAAGTTAAGCATGACAGGCTTCTGTTTAAGAAAGAGACCTGTTTTATTGTGTTAATGTTGTCATTTTGAGCTAAAAATAAATGGCTAAATGATTTTTGTTTCCCATGTGTTGATATCACAAAGAATACGCATCTACTTAAATCAAATTCAAGTCAAGTGGTTAAAAAAAATAATTTCACACACAAAAAAAGAGCTAAAAAATTCACCACACTGGGAAGGGTGAAGACAACTGGGTCGCCTGGCCCTGGTCACGAGGTGTCCCTTATTTATTTCTCAGGGAGTTGGCAACCCTAATGAAGAGAGATTGCAAGGTCAAAAAACTATGTGGCTCCACTGTCCTCTCGCCCAACTTCCTGTTTTTTCCTGCACTATCAAAATAAAAGCACACATTTCAAATTAAACTACAAGTAGGCTCCTACAAATATCTTTAGTGTTTTGAAAGGTGCTTTCTTAAATAAAATGTATTATTATTATTATTATTATTATTATTATTATCATCATGTTTCCAATACACCATCTTACAAGCCAACTACATCTAACAGCTAGATCTTGCTGTGTGAGCAAAAACACTTGGATCATCGGTTACATGAAAGAAATGAACGCTCGAAGTTGTGCACGATGCGACAAACTGTGGTGGTGGGGTGTGATTATAGGTTAGCTGCAGGGGGGAGAGGTGGAGCTGGGTAGTTCAGGGAGCAGTGCCAGGTGGGACTTGTTGGCACAGCTGCCACTCATTTGCTAATCGGAGTCAAAATAAAAAACAAGATGAAGGATTGACAAATGCAAAGGGACAGAACGAGATTTCCACTGAAAGATTTTAAAAAAATAGCAGCAACAACCTAAAAAAAAGTCCAGTGGTGCATGATTTTTATTTTTAGGGGCCCTTTCCCAGAACTTTTTGATCACACCTCGTATGTGGATTTGTTGAGCGTGAACAGCATTTCTCCGTGAGGTCTGGTTTCTGCCATCAAAACACGCTAAGCTAACCCTGTCTATTTTAGCACATGGCACTGCCACAGGAAGGATTCTTTAATTCAAACAGATAAAAAAAAAATTACACTTTGCTTAAAAATGGGAGCTGTGGTAAAATATCCAGGCTCATTTTTAAGAAGTTAGCAAGTTTAAAAAGGAAAATTGTGAAGATACCGAGCACGTAGGGAATGATTTAGTAGGGCAAGGTTGTCTTCGGGTACAGAATTATTTTTAAAAAGGGAGCGGTCAAAGAGGGCTCATGTAACTCAACTCCGAGACGTTTTACACAGGCGCCTCATCAAACTCAGAATTTAGTTCACATTCTTGTGATTCTTTCCTGAAGTCATGAGTAAGTACTGTTTGCCTATAATGCTGTAGCAACATTTTGACTGATGGCGACTAATATGTAGCATAAAAATGTTCTGCACACATGACTGAGACATTCACGCTCACAGTCACCACAGTCATTGCTTCATTACTTCCCTGTTGTAGTTTTTAAATTTAGTGTAAGAGACCTACTATAATGCTTTCCATTTACGCAGCATTTTTCTAGATTAGTGGTGGAACATACACACGTCTTGGGCAGGAATGGAACCAGAAGAACACGATCTACCTTGCCGGGGTGGAGTTAGCATGTTCCTCTGTGTGTCCGTGTTGGTTTATATCAGGGGTCGGCAACCTGCGGCTCTTTAGTCCTTATACTGCGGCTCTGTGTGGTTTGGGAAAATAAATTTAAATAAAGTATTTAGCTGAAGTGTATTTTATTTATGTTAGTTCTTTTTTTTTTTTTAACTTGTTCTAAATTGGAAGATTATTGTGATATTGAAATAAAAAAAAAATATATTCTATTAGTCTTCTTCATCGCTCAAAATAAGCATCACACTCGCGGAAGCCAGTGTACCTGCCGAAACGCCGTGCATTTATTGAGACTTTCAACCATTACTATTATGGATCTTCGGATCCACATTATGTCAGCAGCTGTTCTCCACCGTGAACTATGTTAAAAACAAACACCGCTCACGCCTCACAGATGACAGCTTACAGTCCTGCTTAAAGATGAAGTGACTTCGTACAGCCCCGATTTGCAGACGCTGTGGACAGAGGTTCAGGAGCAGAAGTCCCATTGACCACTTTTCATACACGGTTGCTGTACGCATACAGCCGGCTGTAGCTTTGCAGCTCACAGCACGATACTGACCAACACAACAGCATAGAGAGCACAGACGTTAAGGAGGCGAGGCGTGATTGCGGGTGCCAATCAGGTGCGCCCTCCTTCCCTGCAGCGGCGCTGCAGACCACGCCCCGCTACACACATTAACCAGGTAAAATACATATTTAGGCAGAATTTTGCAAATATCTATTTTTCATTTTTCAGCAACATAGTGCTTTTTTTTCAAGTATTTTTTAAAAGTCAGGTCAAGCCTCCAAAATCATAAAGACGATATAAGGGTGGCGGCTCACAACAGTTTTTGTTTGCTACATGGATCATTTTAGTTCAGCTGGGTGTCTTTCCTTTTGTTATATTTCTTTAAGAGTTCAAAATGTGTTAATTACATAAATAAAATGTAATTTTCTCTGTAGCACTTCATGGATTTCATAAGCAACACACCTTAGTTGTTC
Organism: Neolamprologus multifasciatus; assembly: GCF_963576455.1. Lineage (NCBI taxonomy): Eukaryota > Metazoa > Chordata > Actinopteri > Cichliformes > Cichlidae > Neolamprologus > Neolamprologus multifasciatus. The sequence continues at coordinate 41,885,707 of NC_140445.1, read as the reverse complement.
ACACAAAGCTTAAAAGTAAAAAACAAACAAACAATATATACAGTGTTGTCTTCATTTTAGATGTCAAAAAGTATTTGTGGCTCCCAGTGTTTTCTTATGCGTGGAAACCAGGTCCAAATGGCTCTTTGGGTGTTAAAGGTTGCTGACCCCTGGTTTATACTGTTCTCAAAGATATATTCCATATTCCACATTTCACAAAAGGTGAAAAATTGCTCTCCACTCATGAAATGGACAAATAAAGAAATACCAGTATGTCAAATCTGGAAATCTATTAGCAGGTGAAACACATCTGTTATCTCAACATCTGTAATTTCATTCATTTAATTTCATTCAGGGCAGGCAGGTAGAGTGGACACCCAAGATTGTGAAAGCAGTAACTCAAGAATGAAGTAACGTAGGAACTTCAAATCGATACCATAGTTGTATCTACAAATAAACTTGGACAACTTCCGATCTCAGTGACCTCGACCTCAAGGTCAGAGCAAGTTTTCTGGAAATCTTGTGAATGTGATAACTTGAAAACAAGATGAGGTGGAATTTTGAAATTGATAGCTTAGATGTGTCTACTAGGAGGCTGAGGGGTGGTACTGGCAGTTGCAAGTATTTTTAACTTCCATCTGGAGCTATATTGCCCCTTAGATTTTGCACTGTGTTTAAAGTCATTTAGATGTTTTCCTCTCCATCTGAACACTTCCTGTGGAAACAATGTGTGAACAGTACAAAGCGTATTCATCTAGGAAGCTGGGGATGATTGAGGAAATGTTCAGTGTTGAACCCAGCTCTCAGCAGCAAGTATTCATCTCCGACATCGGACTGATGACAAAGTCAGACACTTATTTCAATGACATTTTATAGCTTTTCATAGCTGCTCCTGTTCTGCCCTCTCACAAAACAAATCTGTAATTTTTTCTGGTTATTGAAAATATGTTGAGGACAGTGTTTGTAACTGTAACTTTTTCTGCGTTTTGATGGCTCCCTGCTAATAAGCTCCAGGGTTTCACACAGTATGCAGTAAACTTAGTCTGAAGTAAGCTTATTTTTAAGTTTCTCCAGCATCTCATGACTTCTCTATAATGGGTGGTGGGAGGCGCCATAACTGCATGTCATAAACAGATGAAAGTGGATCTCCTAGATCTTTTTCAGTGTCTGATTCAGAATCTGTGTCAGTGAGGTGCCTTCTAGTAAGAACAGCTGCATTAGGTTCAAGGCCTCTTAGCTTCCTATGTATTAAAGCAACATATGTTTACGTACTTATTCGCTCTGTGTCAAGAAAAAATGTTTTATAGAGTTTTGGCTACACATTTTAATTCATTTTAAATATGATTGAACTGAACTTGGTAGATGTCCATGCCTTTCACATTAGGCCTGCTAGTTCTCTTAGGAATGTCTGAGCTGGCTGGCTGTCATCTTTGGCTTCCTGAAATTGATCTGACTCAGTGCTGCTGGACATGTCTTATCTCATGAAGGTCACCGATGTGCTTCCTGTGTCTGTTCTTCCCGTGCTCTACGAGGCATTGTGGCTGCATGGCTGCAGCATGAACATACCCTGCAATGATTAGCCTACATAAAAGACTGTATTTAACAATATAAACTTCTGATCTAGGTCTTGATGCAAGCACTGTCATCCAGGTAAGAAGATTTGTGGGTTTCCACTAAAACCTTCCAGATGAACAGAATCAACATTTTGGTATATTGATCCAGGTAATATTCATATATGCAATTCATAGAGGGCATACTGTACTAACACTGCAGTTCCAGGATGAATTATTCAGGCCTCTGATGTAACCTGTAAGTGATGTAATCAGTACTTCGATTATGTAGAAGGTTTTACATTACATTTTAACATTCTACATGTTTTTACTCACATGCAGGTAGAAGGAAGTAGAAGCAGCATATTTATGAGCACTAATCCCGCCATGCAAGTGCAGTTCCCCATCAGTATGTAGTATTTCACTTGTTTACAATCCACATCTGTATAGCTGTGTTTTATGTTGTTGACTTGACTTGGCAACACGTCTGTCCAGAGGACAGAAAAATGATCTGACAAACCTCCAAATGAAGTGACCTTGACATGACTGTACAAACTTGTTAAGGTCGAAAGATTTATATGGTCTAAGTTTTTCCCTTCATATAGACGCTGAGTTTTTCCACAGGGTATACAAAAGAGACGATTCATACCCCAATGTGAAATGTTAGCTCCGATGAATGACCGTTCTACCAACAGCAGTCACTTTATGCCACCACTTGGACTCCACCCACAAAGTAGGTCATGAAGGTTTACAAACAGTGGACTATTCTTTGTGAGGTAGATAAAGTGCTTATTTGGTGTATAATAAAGCAGCTGTAGGGTTAAATGTGTTCCAAAGCACTTTGACTGTGCAGGAAGATTAGGAAAGTGCTTTACAACTGCTGTTACAACCTGAATCACAGACACCTTGTTGTTGTTATCTTGGAGCTTTTTGCTGCTCAGGCACCGATGAAGCTGGAAACCACTAATAGTTAGAGGTAGTTAACATTACAGATGTAGTATAGTATGGTTTTCATTTAAAGGTATTCGGAAAATACTGATTAACCAGCAAGACCTTGTGAATTCTACAGTTCTCTGGTTTGAATATTTGATGATTTAATTTTATCCTCTGTAAGGTTCATAATTTCATAAAAAGCATATGAATACGGTCTGTTCATAGGAATCTGCACTGTTCTTTGATTGATACTTACTGTTGTAATGCTTTAAGTATGTCTTAACTACATTTTGGTTTCTGGGTAAGTGTTTATAACTTTTGTATTGTAATATAAAGGTTACCCAATTCTCTAGTAAGACAAGCTGTTGATTGCTGTTTGTCTCAGACGCTTGGAGAGGTGTGACCTGCAAAACCCCAGCTGGTCGAAACATAATTTGACTGATGTACACAAAGTTTTAAGCAATTATTAGAAAAGCTGAGTTACAGTATGTGAACACAAACACCACTTCCTGCTGTTCCCTGTGAGAATTGACCTTTAACCCCTATATCTTGCTCCCAGTATTGAGTCGGACACATGGCATCCCTTGAGAGCTCGACAGCCTGTGCTCTACAAGGTCTCTGCTTTCCTTTGCTTGATTCTGTGTATATTTTTTTACTCTTAAAGTCTAAAAATACACTTGAGTGCGGATGTTGCTGCTGTGTTACATAAACTTGTGGGATTGAAGTGTCAGGAATGAGAGGTTGGACAGAAAGTTTTTGGATCCTAGTTCTCACAAAGTAAACAATTATGGAAGAGAGGACAGTTTCCTGGAACAGCTTCACACAGGAAAATCTACACAGAATTACACTGAAGTGTCATGTTTTGATAACTTTTTTATATACTTGAGAAAAAGTGTCCCAAGATTCTAGAGCTCCACTTTAAAAGCTTGCACTGACAGTAATCAAGTCAATTATTATTACTAATAGGAGTAACTTACTGTGTATTCCAGACCATCGTGGTCGGCTACACAGTAAAAGAGAATGTCTGCCTTCATGTAATGTGGATCATATCAGAACTGTTTTTAATATTATTATAAAACTGTACTTGACCTCTGTATATATTGAAAAAATACAACTGAAACTGCAAGCAGACTTGACTGTACATTTTGAACAAAATAAAGCTTGGAAAGAAGGTGACTGGACTTCTTTTCTTTTTTTGGACTTCGTTTTCTTTCCAGGCTCCCTGGTCTACCTGGATGACTGAAAACCTGCACAGAACCAATGAAACACTTTGTTGCACAGTGTTTTCATGCAAGGTGGTCTGCGTTCAGATTCAGGCTGCGTTCATTCTGTGTGGAGATTGCATGTTTCCCCGTGTCTATGTGGACTCTTTCTGTGTATTCTAGTTTCCTCCTACAGTCCAAAGACATGAATTGGGTTAGGGAGACTGGTGACCTGTCCAGGGTATGTGTTGCCTCTTGCCCCATGAAAGCTGGGATAAGCTTCAGCTCCTCATGACCCTGAGTTAATTGAGCAGACAAAAATTGATAGATATCCTTTAAACTATTTAACAACAGCTGCTGGTTGTTCTTTCATTACAGTATTAGAGAGAAAACAGTTGCAAACAATAAAATAAATCAATAAATAACACGTGCTAATAATCTGCAAAACTACTTATTAACACCGCAATACTAAGGAGCTATGCAGGAGACTGCGAGAGAAGGAGGCACACTGTGTATTGAAGTTGGTACAGTTTAGCAAATACAGAGAAAGTGAGGCAGGGCACCTTGTGTTCATCAGAGTTTTATCGTTGTCTAAGTTTAGATCTTGGCTTGCAGAATGCATCTCAAGTAACAAGGCTGCTCACTCACTTTAGTAGCACCACAATCCAGACAAAAACAGGGCTTTACACAGAGCTTTAAAGGAAGACAAACACAGAAAAGTGGCAAGTCACTGAAAAATAAGAGTAGAGGCGGGGCTACCAAAGCCCAGCAGAGTCATATAGTGAAAAATCTCAAACAGGAGGCAAACACAGAGAGACCTAAGGCAGAACCAGAACTATTCTCTGTAAGAAAACAACTCTTCACCACATAAGTTTACTGTTTTTTCTACCTGGACAATGACAGAGAATGTAGAAGATCAAGTCAACTTCTCTCAAACCTCTGGGTCTGAGCAACAGACTCCGCATTTTCTACAAGATGTCATCTTCCACGGCAAGTTTAAGGTAAGCGTCTCTGCAAGAGACACAGAGACTGAAAGAGAGAGAGTAGGAGGACAGATAAGGCAAGATAAATAAAGACACGGAATAACATCTATTTAATAATAGTTTGGACTTGGATTTGATGTAATACTTCATCCTCACTGACCTAACTGAACAACTGATGATTGGCCATAGTTGTTCCTACTGACAAAACAAAAATTATTCAACCTTTTTTGCTTGTTTTGTACATTCTTGAACAACTATGTAGGCTGGTATGTTTAAACACAAACTACATGAGTTGCAGCCTTCTTTTTGATGTTCTTGTGCAGCAATTACAGCTATTTTAAAATATTTAAAACTCAAAATACTGGTTAAAAAATAAAAATAGTCAGCAGTCCATGTTGAACATAACCAAAACTTTTACATTGATACGGTCTTTAAGAGTGCTACTGCCACTCTGCAGCACTGCTCATTATTTAAGGCAGGTACTGCTGCTTTAAGTAATGAGAAGGATTAAAATGAAGTTTCTTCAGCAGGTCGTACACTGCACTGAACTGTAGCTGGTGTATATACGTTTTCTGTGCTGGTACTGGCATGCAAAACCTCAGTAAAAGAATAGCTTGATAAGTGCAAGTCCAGAAAGGAAATCTTGCTATTTTTACATTTTTTCCATGATATGGTTTTATGTGTATTAAAAAAGAAACAAACAACATATGTGAACAAAACTGTTAAATTTTTACATCATCGAACCATGCTGGTGATCCAATGGTGTCAGACACTGAATGGCAACACTCCTGATTTGAGTGCAGTTCTTCTTGTTGGATATCCTCCCCATCTCTTTCTGCGTGCATTTCTTGCAGTCCCTCTTGTCAACTTATAAATGCATAAATCATGTTCCCTAGGCTCTCGCTCTTACATGTGTGGTTTAAATCTGCGTATTTTCAGCGGCTGAAGGCTCTAACTCCAGAGGAAAATACCCGCTCCCAGCATGGGCTCTTCTTCCAGGATGGTCAACGGCGTGTTGACTACGTGCTCACCTATTCCGTGAAGAAGCCGAGTGGAAGCCACTCCACTCGCCAGTCAGTGCATCTCCTCACTGAGAATGTTGTTACCCGCAGCTTCCGCCATGGTCCTCAGAGTGGTGGCGAAAAGCTCAGAGCCAAGCAAACACAAAGGACGAAAGACTCATCCTCCGTACATTCATCGACGGCTATCGACATGGAGTTGGGCTGTTCAGGAGAAATCTTCAATAGCCAGGAGGATCAGAAGGCATTAAGACGGGAGGAGTTTGAAGGAAAACTGAGAGACATGGGGCTAGACCTGGAAAAAGATGAAGATGTAAGTTCTAATAATTATTTATTACAAAAACTGACTGGCCTCATTTGGTCACTTCTTTTCAGTGTGTGCTTCCAACCAAGCTCATTTCTTTCTGTCTTTCTCTCTTTTTTGTACGTCTTATCTTAAATGAAGTCGTGTCAAATTTTAACCTAATACAATGACAGTTTCTTTCAATACACAGGCCCTTAAACTACATTTGAATATGTTGAATTTTGATGCTTTTAATTCATCTTATTATTCCAAGCATTTTTGAGCCCTTGTAACCTTTAAATTGGGTACAGGAGCTAGCCACACAATATCTTCAAGGCTGAAAAACACATTTAAGAAAAAAAAACCTTCACCCAAATGAGTTTTACACCCACTCCCAGTGTCACAATCTGAAATAAAATATTTTTTATATTTTCTATAATGTTTCCTATAACCAAACTTAAAATATCAATATCATGGCATATCTCATAGTTTCAGTAACAAAAAAGCACAAATTTAATGCCTATGAGAGAAGGAAGTGAATACTCTTAGTACAAGCCAATTCATTTTTCTTTTCCTCAATAGGAAACCATCACCTGCTCCCCTAGAGGGAGGCATAACTTTAAATTGACTACTTCTTTGTTTTTTAGCTCTAAGTTTGCTGCTTCAGTTTTAGAGCCATTGCAGTTTTAGAGCTCTAACATCCTGGCTCATCACCAGTGCTGTGAAGCTGTACTAGCAGATACTTCCTCAGACTATAAAGAGGAGCTCCTTAAACTTATCATCACCCTTGCAGAAAATGATGACTGACTCACGACTCATTTAGTGATGGGAATGCTTCCACAATGAAACCACTCATAAACCTATATGCATTACACTCGTAAGCACTTTCAAGGCTCCTGACAGGGGGGTTATTTTGATGCTCATTTTGAATTTCTAAAGGGTTGTCTTGACTTAAGTTGCTGCTAATTGAGTGTGTTAATATGTGTGTTTACAAACAGTCAAACAGGTGTATCTGTGTATGGCCCTTCACGTATTATCATTTGCGAGAATGACCCTCAGGGGCGCTAAGTGTGACATGCCTACCATGAGAGATATGTCTGTAGGCTTTCAAAAAGGCTTGTTGGCCAACAGCATTTTTCCACTCAGCTCATTGTTCATCATAAAGAACAGCAGATCTGCACATGCACTAGAGAGACAGAAATGATACTGCTCTGCAGGTCACAATTTCCACTTTCATGCATCTCACCCTTTTTCTCTTACACATCTTCACTAATCCACTGAAACACACTTGAACACACAAACTTCAAACTCAATAGAATGTCAATAGAAAGAATTTACAACTTATTCATGTTGTAAGAAATGTCCATACAGATATCATCATATATTTGAAGGTGTGTTTTTATGTTGGTGTCCTTGTTAAAGGACAGAACAACAGCAAAACCAACCTCACCTCACAGAACACATACTAGATGTGCTTGCAGCTATGCCATGAGTTCACTGGTGACTCCAGTAGTGATCAACTACTGTATAAACACAAATCCTGACCTCTTTCCAGATACTGCTCCCAGGTACACGGATGACACAGGGGTCAAAACAAAAACACCTGAACTGAATCTTCATAGACCTGTTAGAGAGATCTCTGGACCATAAGTCTTAACAATGAAGTCAACAATGAACTTTCACGAGGATCGAAATTTGCCATTTTACACTAAGCACCCACTGGATCACAAACTGTGGTTCTTGAAGCACCATGCCAGAAAAGCCTGATCTGAGCATGAAAAAAGTAATTTCCATTGCAGTTTGATGTTCTAATTGCGAAATATGTGAATGCACTGCTACACTGTTTCACAGTTTTGGCAGATTTACAATTTGACTTGATCTTGAAATCTCTGTCTAGTGATGACAGTGTCTAATAATAGTAATTACTATTATTATTACTAATATATTTTTGCACAGTGGTTTTTATTTACCTTATAACTTATATAAACCTTATATTTAACTGCAAACGTTAGAAGATTCTCAATGTGGGCAATATTTTAAGAGGCAGCCAGTTTCTGTAAAACTATTTGCAGGGTTGCAGTTTAGCTGTATCTATATATCAGTCACTTAAAAGTGGAAACTGATATTCTGTCTATGTATAAGATGTCCTAATGCCAGAATAAAAATAGAAAATAGTTGTCTCCACAGCTGACCTGAGGTTGTGAGCACCACACTCTAAATTCCTGGTTTTCTACACATGCCACTATCTAATTTCTGACATTTTGGTAACTACCAGTATTAGCTGATACTAGGTTAATTCTGGTTTAATGAAAAAATCCCCAGTCTTTGTAAATTTCCAGTAAGTTGGACCTTTGAACTAACAGACAGGGAAGAGAGAGACTACAGGATCCATTTTCCTGAAACAGAATACACAGTAAAACACCAGTCTAGTCTCGGGACACAGGGGTGTTCAGGTGACATCAGTATTTCCTAATCAGTAATTCTAGTATTTTGCACACAGTTAGGCCCATATATATTTGGACACTGATGTTTTTTACTGTTTTGTTTTTTTTACTGACACATATTCCAGTTACAGTTATAAAATGGACATGGACATAATGTGTAGCGTCTCAGCTTTAATTTGAGGGTATCTACATTCTAATTGGATGAAAGGTTTAGGAGTTTCAGCTCAATTGACTGAAACTCCTAAACCTTTCATGCTTTAATGCTTGCTGGTCAATTGACTCAAAGGTTATTTCATAGGCAGTTGTGGGCAATTCCTTCTTTATTTCATTATCAATTAAGAAGATAAAAGGCCTGGAGTTGATCTGAGGTGTGGTGCTTGGAAGTGAAAGATTTTGCTGTGAACCAACAATACGCGGTCAAGGAGCTCTCCATGCAGGTGAAATAAGCCATGCTTAAGCTGTGAAAACAGAAAAACCCCATCCGAGAAATTCCTACAATATTAGGAGTGGAAAACTATAGTTTGGTACAAGAAAGCTCTGGTGAATGCGGCAACACAAAAGACCCGGACGTCCACAGAGGACAACAGTGGTGGATGATCACAGAATTATTTCCACGGTGAAGAGAAACCCCTTCACAACAGCCAACCAAGTGAACAACACTCTCCAGGGGGGTAGGCATATCAATATGCAAATCTACCATAAAGAGAAGACTGCATGAAAGTAAATGCAAAAGCTAGGTACTTGAAGGTGTGGAACAGCTCATGAGCCAAAGCAAACTACATCATCTGTAAAACATGGCGCAAGCAGTGAGATGGTTTGGGGTGTATGGCTGCCAGTCCCACTAGGACACTAGTGTTTATTAATGATGTGACACAGGACAGAAACAGCTGAATGAATTGAGTCTGAATGAGGTGTTCAAAGACATACTGTCTGCTCAAACCTAGCTAAATGGAGTCAAATTGATTGGGCGGTGTTTCATAATACAGATGGACAATGACCCAAAACATGCAGCCAAAGCAACCCAGGAATTTATTAAAGCAAAGAAGTGGAATATCCTTGAATGGCCAAGTCAGTCGCCTGATCTTGAGCATGCATTTCACTTGCTAAAGCCAAAACTTTGGATAGAAGCAGTGCAGAGCATTAAAAAGGAGGAAACCCAAGTCCCCTCTCACCCCTATGGGCTTTGGTCCTCTACCAGAGGCCAGGGAGCTCTTGGAGTGGTTCACTTCATTTCTTGTGGTTAGAAGACTTTTGGTCTCAATGTGAAACTTTTGCTCAGATGTAGCTAGATTCACATGCAGTGTTCCACAAGGATCTGTTTTAAGTTCCTTGCTGTTCTCATGGTATATTCTACCACTACGCTAGATTATTAGTTCTGAATTAGTTTTAGTTTTAAATACATTTCTTATCATCTTTATGTAGACAATATTCAACTGTACCTTTTTTTCAAACCTTATGAACTGGACAAACTATCCAATCTAATGGACTGTCTTAAGAAAATAAATGGTTGAACAACAAACAATTTTCTGTAGCTTAATACAAACAAGACAGGCTGTTTAATTATGACTCCAGAGAGCATTAATCCCCAAATTAGACAACATCTGGGAGCTTTCTCATCCGCTGTAAAAGCTACTGCTCAGTGAATTTCTGATCAGTCTTTGGCTTTTGATGCCTACGTGTAATCTGTGATCTGCTCTTGCTTTCTTCACTTAAGTAATATCACTAAACCTGAAATGGAGATGCTTGTTCATACTTTCATCTCTTCTCGATTAGACTATTGTAATGCCCCTTTTTTGTTGTCTGTCAAAAGCTTTGATAAATCACCTTTAAACCATCCAAGATGCTGCGGCAAGGCTTTTAACTCACACTCACAAATTCTCTCATATCACCCCATTGTTAAAGAGTCTGCACTGGCATCCACTTAGTTTTAGATATCAATTTAAAATCCTTGTAAGGCCATGAACGTAAACTTTTATGTTCATGGCCTTACAAGGAGAGGCCCCCACTTATATCATCAGCTACTTCACCCTTATTCTCCAAACCAGATCCTTACGATTGCTGAAACATTCCATGTACCTGTCTGAAAACTAAAGGGGATGCTTCCAAACCTTAGCACCAAAACTATGTAAGATTTAATCAATTCAGACAAGCATAACAAAGCATAACAAAATATTGGATAATGTTTTTGTGTGTTATGTTGTTTTTGTGTGACTAAACTGTATTTGTAATATCTTTGTAAAGCACTTTGTAATATATTCCCGTCTTGTGTTATATAAGTAAATTTTTACTTACTTAACAATATGCAGTAGCTCAGTGTTCCAATATTCGGAAGAAGAAACTGCTCTCATAACTGGAGATCAATGAGGTACAACACAAATGCTACACCAAGGGAGAGCCAGGACATCAGGTCGGGGGGAAATATCCTCATCCCCACATGAGATTGGGTACCAAGCCCCAAGCACAACTGAAGTTGTGTTGATAGCAAGAGCAACTGACCTGAGAGATAGGATCATGGCTAAGCTGTAAACCTGGACCCTCTGTGGCTGATTACCAAGACTATGTGGAATACCCTCTTATGGTCTACTAGACTAGAAGATGTGAATGCAGCATTTTGGAATGCAACTCTACTGTGACCATCATCGAAATCAACCAGCTGATCTACATCATGGCAGTAGTGATCACAGAGATGCTAGGCTATAAGATAATCAGCCACAAGGAGAAGGACCCTCCATGGAGAAGGAGACTAGAGGCCAAGATCAAGGCAGCACAAAGGGAAGTTTGCCAACTATTGGAGCCGGAATGCTGGAAGCAACATATATGGAATTATGAAGCAAAGAAAAAAAAAGATAAATAACTCTAAATATGTGTTATATTTTAAATTCCCCAAAGGTATTCCCTTTGCTTTGGTAATTGGACTAGTTCTTCACTTCACAGGTGTGCCTTGTCAGCGTTCATTTGTGGAATTTCTTGCCTTCTTAATGGGGATGGGACCATCAGTTGTGTTGTGTAAAAGTCAGGAAGGTGCACAGCTGGCAGCCCTATTTGACAACTGTTAGAATTCATATTATGGTGGCTATTTTGAAGAATCTCAAATATAAAACATGTTTTGAGTTTCACACATTTCTGTTTACTACATAATTCCTACATAATTCCATATGTGTTCAGTCATAGTTTTGAATAGTCATAGTCATGAACATAAAGAAAAACCATTACATGAGAAGGTGTGTCCAAACTTTTGACTGGTAGTATATAATAATATCATATTAGCGAGCGAGAGAGATCTGAACCCATACATGTGCAGTATTATTTTATTTCTCTATCTGTGTTTTGAAAATGAAATAAAACTATATGGGAGTTTTATACAGTTGTTTTTGCATGCTGTTTCCCTCTTAGGGCAAGATTCCAGGAGTGTACTTTGTGAAAATCCATGCTCCCTGGAACGTTCTGTGTCGAGAAGCCGAATTCATGAAGTTAAAGATGCCCACCAAAAAAGTAAGTCTTTAAAATGTTAGTTAAAAAAATGCCATGTTATGCTATGTTATATATTTTAAATGGGCAGTTTAGAGTCAGTATCAAATATACAAACTATTTAGGTTTAACATATCTGTGTCATCATAACAGTTAAGAAACTTCTATATTATATAAATTCTATATTTTCTATTTCGTAAAAGACACCTGGATCTCTGTGTTTGTAACTTATGCTTTTAACTTACCTTGTGCTAAATGTGAAGATGCTGTTTGTGCATCAGATACATAAATTTAGGATGAAAGCACAGGAGAATTTAAAAATGATCATAAATCACAGACCTTTTATATGCCTTTCTCTTTTTTTCAATGAGTAGATTAATTCGTTTATAACTAGGTCAGTAAGTTGCAGGGTTTAACCAATGACTTAAACTACATGTGTGTCTTAAAGACATAAAGGCCTGGATGAACTCTAAATTCAGACAATAATGAGGTTACTGTATTCAGTCCTAAAATTCTTAGAGGCTTACTCTGGCCTCTAGTAACACTGTGAGGAATCTCACCAGGATCTGTACTGTACTAAACAAATGTGTAGGACTGCTTTCTAACATTTGTGCAATATCTCTAAAATGAGAAACATCCTGTCTCAGAGTGATGCTGAAAAAGTAGTTCCTGCACTCTAGGCTGTTCTAAAACTTATTAATAAAATAAACACCTTCATTTGATCCAAAATGCTGTGTGTGTGTTGAAAGGTCTATGAGGTCAAGCAGTCAAACAGTATTGTGGAGAAGATCAGTACTCTGATTAGTAAAATTCTGGAGCCCCTCCACCCACATGTTGAGGAACATCAACCCAAGAACGTCAAACACCTGTCACACACGTTCTCTAGGGAAAAGCAACACCTGTAAGTACATGTTTTTACTAAATGGAAAAGAACTGATCCCATATGATCTAGCGTACTTGTCAACAATGTGATTTTTTAAAATGCTCAACAATATGCTGACAGATCCTTTTTCTCCTTTTCTTTTCAAAGCAACTTCAATATCATCCAAAGGTTTTTGATTTTTTTTTACTTTTTGTTTTTCAGCAGTTTCCTTCTGTTGTATGAGATAATTCAGGGTTAGTGTAATCCTATAATCTTTAGGTTTTTCAAAGAATATGCACTGAAAATTGCTTCTTTTTTTTTTTTTCTTTTTTTTGCCTGTCCCGTTTGGTTCTTTTGCCATCAGAATTGTCTAAAGGCAAAGAAAGATGCCCAACGGATTTACTTTACCAAATGGACCATCCCAGCCTTGCCGTCTTGGTCTATTTGTTTCACCTTTGCTTTTATTGTTTATTCTATTTTCATTTGCTGAACACGGGACTTGACTGGGGAAAAGAAAAGGGAGAAAGAAAGAGGGAAAGAAAAAGAGCGGGGAAGAGGAACGGTGATAAAGGGCAAAAAACAAAAACCAACAAAACAAACAGACAAAAAATGCATTTATCAATCACCTGGATCACCTGTTGAGAAAGAAAAAAGAGAAAACAAGCAAAGAAAAAGAGATCGATATAATAAACAACATCATCACGATGATCTATGTGAATATAACAGTAAATACTAAATATTAAATATTATTGTGCAGCACGTAAGACCGACAGCACACAGTGTGCTTTTAAGGTAGCAGCCAAAAAGGGTGTAGTTTGTGTGTGTGATCACCCGTGTGTACACCTGTGAGCGTGAGCGCGCTTGTATTTAAAAGGTTCCTTCATGTAATGATCTGCTAGAGGGTGTGGGGAGCCACAGCCCCATCCTCCAGGGCAGCGGTCCCCAACCCCCGGGCCTCGGACCGGTACCGGTCCGTGAGTCGTTTGGTGCCGGGCCGCAAGAGTTGAGGCTCAGGTGTGAAATGTATAGTTTTCAGGGTTTTTATCGGTTTTCAGCGTTATTTTGTTATCGCTTTTATCGTTAACTCAGTTTTCCTGGGTCTTTTCACGTGTGTTATGAATAAATCTTCTTTTTTCGGTACTGGTACTAGTTTTATTTTGTTGTATTTATCCGCGACACCTTAAAGACTGGTCTGTGAAAATATTGTCGGGCATAAACCGGTCCGCGGCGCAAAAAAGGTTGGGGACCGCTGCTCCAGGGCATGAAGCAGGTATGGAGGAGATCCAGGCTCCAGACATCCAGAGGCCCCAAGAGCAAAGGAGACCAAGGAAGACCAACGGAGGGGCAACCGCACTGAAAATTGCTACTCTTGCTAGTAAAACATGAGACATTTTAATCTGAGACCAGAACCTAACAGAGTGAAATAAATGATGCAGGCTTTACACTGAAAAAAGGGGAGATGGTGACCTTTTCACTAACATCACTCCCCACGTGTAATTTTCATTTATTCACAGAAAATCTCCCCTCCCAACGAGATAAATGAAAAAGTCAGAAACTTTTCTGATTTTTAATTGTTTTTGTTTATATTGTTTATCTATTAATTACTATGTGTGTAGTATGAATGGCAACTGGGGGGAATTGACACCCTTCTGCACATTTTTCAAAGCTGTCAGATGAGATGGATTGGACTCTTTCCCTGTCTGATTCTGGCCCCCAGGTCTCATGTTCGACACCCCTGGTATTATGTATGTGCCTTGATCGATTCTTGCTGATTTTGATTTTAATTTTTATTTTATGTGTATGTTGACAGATTTGACCTATCAGACAAAGATTACTTCTTCGACAGTAAAACCAGGAGTTCAATAGTAAGTCCAAGTTTGTGCATCAACAACACCAAAATATGACAGCATGTTTTAGCCTTCGCAACTTCTCTAGCACTCATACTGTGTATAAGAAACTAACCAATGTTTGCTAAAGTTATTTTAATGGTATTTTCCATAATAAATGCACATTTCAAACATTGATATTTTAGGTTTGAAGTATATGAAATTCTAGGCTAATAGGCCATCAACATTTTTTTTTAATTCCTTTACAGGTTTTTGAAATACTAAAAAGAACAAAATGCAAGGCCAAGTACAGCATGGGTAAGTCTGAATGTGTTGTTTTTTTTTTTTTTTTTTTTGCCACAAATATTAAACGTCAGACAATTACGTGCTTACATATCATAATTTAGTCTTCTGGTATCTAACTAAGGTATCTGACTAAGTTGTTTTAGTCTCCACTGGTTAAAATATCTTTTTCAGAGTTTTTGATGGTGGGGATAAATACTGGAAATATGACTTCCTAACCTTGCTCTCTGTCATTTGTGTAAAATGCCTGCAAACCTATGGTTTCAACGATGCAAAGATTTGTTTTTTAGGGAGTGACTTACAGAATAGTTAGTGAACACAGCAGTGTTTTAAATTCTGTTAAATTCAAAGCCAAAAATAAATACATAACTAATAGCAATAGTTAGAACATTGTCGTTAGTGTCTACTGAATGCAATGCCTGAAGGTTAAACTTCTGATGGCTAAATAATTTGTGTTTTTGTGAAAGATGGATACATTGTTACCACTTCTATGATGGAAATGTCCACTCATTCTGTAATACGTGTGTGTGACACATTAGAAGCTGGTCAGTGGGAAGTAATCACTGAATGATTGTGCATGTTTGGCACAGTGATGCTATAGGCTACTATTTTTGCCCGTGTGTGTGTGTGTGTGTGTGTGTGTGTGTGTGTGTGTGTGTGTGTGTGTGTGTGTGTGTGTGAGAGAGAGAGAGAGAGAGAGAGAGAGAGAGAGAGGCTCAAAGAAATATCTGTCTTGAGGCCTATCTCACAGTATATGATCTCATTTCCAGTGTTGTTGTGTTTCCTGGAACACTATTACAGTTGTTGGTCCAAGTTCAGCATTGCAAGTACTGCAACCAATCTCATTGTTGTGATGTTATAGTTTTCCGACTTGGAAACACCATCACACCACACATTAAACCCTAACCCTTAACCATAACCATTATTCTAACTATAGTCCCTAACCCTAAGTCTAGGATTCAGCTATATGACTTGACAAAAGAACAACATCCCACTTCTTTGCCTTAAGAAATTCTTGGATCACGTTTGCAGTTTGCTTTGGGTCATTATCTAAATGTAAGCAGATGAATCATCAATAAACACTTCTTATCCAATTCCATTAACAGCCATACATAGCCATGGCCAACAGTTGATGTGATATGCTTCAGATCATGAGCTGTTTCTTTCCTTTTCCATACTGTTCTCATCCCATCATTTTGGTACAAGTTAATCTGGGTTTCATCTGGGCAGAGAGTTTCATTTGGGCAAGCTCTTTTTGACTTTTTTTCCTGGTAAAATCTATGTTGGCCTTCCTGGTCTTGATAGTAACCAGTGGCAAACCTTCTGTATGAACATTCAGGAAGGCGTTTCTTAATTTTGGACTTTGTGAAATGATATGCGTACCTCCTCGAGAGCATCCTTGACATGGTTATATGTTGTGAAGCTGTTTTACAGAATCAAGGAAAGAATTCTGCACTCATCCACTTATGTTGTCTTCTCTTGTGTTCAGGCCTTTTCCTATTCCTGACCTACTTATTAGTCAATCGTCCAGTTACTTTTGAGTCTCTGTGGAGTCAAGGAAAACTTAGTACATCGCATGATTCAGTAGCTTGTAGAACCACCTTTAGCAACAGTAATTTAAGTAATTGTTTTCTGTACAACTTGCAAGATGCCCAAGTCCTTTGGTTGGTGACTAAATCCTTCGATTGCAAAGCAAGCCCTGAAATTCTTCTGTAACCAATGCCATCAGTTTGCTTCGCAACAATAAGGTTGTAAAGGTGTTGAGAGAGCTCGCTGGTTTTACCCATCCTGAGATGTTTCTTGTGTGACACCTTGGTAATGAGACACCTTTTGATTTCAACATTTTTATGCAAATCAGAGATGTCTGAACAGAAAATATTCTAAAAATTGAATGGTTAGAGATGGAATGACCCAATGCGGTCATATTCTTGAGTATTATAATTTAGAATCTGTATGAACATCTGCATTTATGCTTTCTTGGCAGGTATCACCAGTCTCCTTGGTAGTGGGGTGTATACTGCAGCTTATCCTCTTCATGATGTAAGTAGTATCTTTGTTAGAGCAAATAATTATTGGATTAGAAATATTTGTGGTTTTAGTTTACCGAGTATAAAATGGTGGTGCAGTGCCTTACAGTAAAGGTTTCTTTGCTGGTGACACATCAGTGGTGTGTATACAACTTTGTTTTGTTTTGTTTTGTGGTTCCTTTTGGTAATTTTGCCCCTGTACAGAACCACAGTTGGTTTTAAAGTCAGTGAAGTTTAGACTTTCATCTTTTCTTCAGGGGGTTTAACCAAAGCATTGCATTAACCACATTAATGAATTGCACTAATTTGGCTTCTTCTGTAGTCTAAAGGCCTGCCAGTTTTATCTTCAGTAACTGAAAAGACTGAGATCAGGTGATTGGCTTGGCCATTGGATAACATCGTATTTGCTTGTCTTGAGAAACTCTTGGGTTTCTTTCACACTTTGTTTTGGATCATTGTCCATTTGCACTGTGTAGCTCTGTCTGATGAGCAGATAGTACATGTTGTACACTTCAGTTCATCCTGCTGCTTCTATCAGCAGTCACATCAAACACTACTTACCCAGTTCCATTAACAGTAGTACATGATTAAACCTGCATCATGTTGGATAGATGATGTGGTAAGTCTTGGATAATGAGCTCTTTCTTTCCTTCTTCATATTTTTCTCTTTCTATCATTCTACTAGAAATTAATATGGGCTTCAAACATTTCAAACATTTTTTCCAGAGCTTGAGAGGGTTTTTTTTTTCACAATTTGGCCTGTTCTTGAGCATTTTGAATTGGCCAGTTACTCCCATACAGGAGGTCTGGACTTGCTCTTTATTCAAAAGATCCAAGTTTTTGATTCCAAGAGGCGCTCCGCTGACAGGCAATGCAGAACCTGTTTCTTGAGGCAGTGTTGAGGAGACTCACCTAGCTCTCACTGGATGTCTATCCAACCTTCTCAGATGGTCACTGCTTAAGTAGCATTGCAGGTCAAGTGTGATTTCTCAGCCACATCCGTTAACAGCACCACTTCTTTATGATCAGTTCACTGGGTAAAATTGGTTATGTCTGTCGCCAAAGTGCTTGCTCATAGGGGGTCATATGATTGTTGGGTTTCTCTCTGTATCTATGAAGCGCCTTGAGGCGACTTTTGTTGTGATTTGGCGCTATATAAATAAAATTGAATTGAATTGAATTGAATTATGTTATACTTTAATGGCCAGGAGAAAATAGGCTAAGAGCAGCCTGTAAGATCTAATATTTATATGAATCCTTTTACCATTACTGGATAAAAGTAAAATTTGAAGCAATTTAGAAGGGGCAAAACAAATATTGACTCAATTAGTAATAATCACATCCTCATCTAACTGATCTACTCTATGCTAATGCTGATTTCTTATACTGGTCATGAGATGAATGCACTCATCTCTGTCTCAAGCCTGATAAAGCCAAATGGGGAAGCAGTGAGTCAGTACAAAGTCCTCCAATTTCTTTGAGACCTTAATCCAACACAGCCAAGCAGAGTAAAAGCTGAAAAGTATAATTCCAATTCATAAATTCACATTGGTTGGGCAGTGGTTAATCCTCTGGTCTTCCAGGTGAAACTTGTGAACTCCAAAGTCCTTTCTTCTGTTGTTGCTCTCTACTCAGCCACAGGACAATAGAGGACACACACCACACCTTCCTAAGAGTCCTCTTTTATACTCAGGTGGTCATATGTATCACACATGTCTCTCCCCTTACCCATCACTCACACCTATTCCACCTATTACACACACACAGACACACACACACACACACACACACACACACACACACACACACACACACACACACACACACACACACACACACACTTAGGCACACACACATGTGCACATGCATACATGCACATACACAGACACACTCACGCTTTCCATGCTGTTGGAACATTCAGTACTTTCCTGTATCTCACAACCTGTCTAAGCAGTGCTCTACTGCATCCTCTTTTCATCTCAATACATCTCATTCATTATATTGATTAGATTTATGCATAATTACCAATAGTATATCTATATGTGATTTTGCTATGTTTATAGCACGCTCAATTACTGCAAACATAAAACTGCTGAATGTTAAGTTCCTTATTCCACTCTTGAATAGAGGTAAGCTGGGGGATTTGCTCTGGCACGTGGAAGACAATCAGCTATGGTCGCTGGAGTCTCCAGGGTCATGTGTCTAAGAATGGAGTGGCCAATTGCCAGAGTTACGGGTCTGTAGCTGACTGGGGAAAATGGATTTGAAATGTGGGTTTGTGGTGCACCAGGGTGCTTCTGTTTAGGGCCAAATTGTGAGGAGGAACCTTATAGTCACCGAGCTGCTGATTTTCCAGCTGCTTGGGAGGACCTGTTGGAGGACAGTTATGGCTAAGTTTATTTGGCCTGAACTAACTGCTGGGGTTGGGCTAGTTATAGTATTTTTTTCAGTGGTGCAGAGCTGGGTGTCCAATTCACTGAGCCAGTTAGATAGTTAGACCTCAAGCCATGCTGCTAGTGACACTATAAGTCAATATCAAAAATATGATTTGCAGGTGATTCAAGAGAAATTGTGCACTGATGAAGTACTACAGTAAGAGCAAACACCAAGTTTACAAACTTCAATTTCCTATATTCTATTTCAGGGAGACATTGATGAGGAGAGTGCAGACCCCAATGACAGAAAGGTAAGAATGTGAAAATGTCTTGAGAGAGCTCACTGGTTTATCCATCATGAAATGTTTGTTCTGTGGCACCTCGGTAATGAGACACATTTTTATAGGCCTTCAGTTGGACTGAACCAGCTGGTATTAATTTACACTAGGTGGCAGGATTCCTTTCTAATTACTGATAGATTTCAGCTGGTGTCATGACTTTTCATGCCTTTTTGCACCTCTTTTTCTTTATGTGTTCAGTACTTTTTCCCTGCATCTCATTATTATTACATTATTATTCTCATTATTACATGTCTCATATCACATATTCATTTCTGGGCATCTATGGCTTTATTCCTTTGTATGTGTGGATTGGATGGGTTGTTACCGACATCTGGTGAGAATTTCATGTCAATAGGACGTTTAAAAATGATTTACTTAGAAAATTAGTGACGTGTTTAATACCTTTTATTGTGTCAACACACACACACACACACACACACACACACACACACACACACACACACACACACATATAAAATATGTGAATATCTTCTCCAGCTTTTATATGAGGAGTGGGCAAACTACGGCGTATTCTACAAGTACCAGCCAATCGGACTTGTGCGGTAAGGACATTCCTTAATTTGAAAAATGACATCGCTTTTGCAATGATGCAGCTAGAACAATTGCAATGTAATCAAAGTGCAGACAGGCTTCAATTTAGGGGGTTTATAATACGTTTTTAAGTAAACTATTTAGGAATTACAGCCATTTTTATACACCCTGTTTCAGATACTGTGTTTCTTCCCTTTGAGATGCTTTGCAGGCCTTTACTGCAGCCATCTTCAGTTGCTGCTTAGTTGTGGATCTCTCTGTCTTTGGATTTGTCTCTTGCAACTAAAACTCGTGTTGGGTTCAGATCAGAGTAGGACCCTGTGCATTTCATTGTTCATCCTGTTGCTTCTAGCAGTCAGATCATCAATAAACACTAGTCACATATACACCCTGGTCTTTCTAACTTGAGACCTTCTCCTTCTACTCCTGCTTCCTCCCTCATACATATAAGATTAATTGGTGATTCTAAACTGGCTGAATGTGAGTTTGATAAAGCGTGTAGGATAAAGCACTATATTGATTACTATAACTGCTCAAATATCCACATATTGCATCTGACAACATTAAATGGCCATCATCCACCTCCACAATAAGCCACCTCCTGCTTACCACAACTTATACTTCTGGATCAACCATATTAATGAGCTAGAATATAGATGTATACTTATTATGGATATATTGTTAGAGTATGCAGGAAATGATTCCTTTGTGTCTGTGCAGATAGTGGTAAATAAGGGGAAAACAATATACTACAGTTTAGATTTGTGTAATAAAAATGATTTTTTATCTGTTTCCCCGGGTGTTTAGGAAGTATTTTGGTGAGAAGATTGGGCTGTACTTTGCTTGGCTAGGCCTGTATACCCAGATGCTGATTCCTGCCTCACTAGTGGGGGTCATTGTCTTTTTGTATGGATGCGCCACAGTTGATGACAACATTCCAAGGTAAACAAAAATGCATGTGCAAAAATTCCAGTTCTATGTGATTCTAACTATAATCACCTCAGAGATGTACACATTTAAAGACAAGCCCTATGAACACCATTTCAGTTGTTTGACAGGTGACAAAAGTTAAAGCTGGAAAGCTACAGGGTAGCACTGCAGGAAAAAGATGAATGCAGATCTAGTAGCCAGATTTAACATTATTTATTTAATTTATTTAACATATGTGTTATTATCACATAGCTGTGATCATAATCTCAACATGATTATTCGCCTCCCTCTTCAAAACATACACATCATAAAACATCCACCTGAACAATAGTGTTATAAAAATGGAATATTTTTAGTTTTTAGACTCAGTGTAACAATCTGTGTTATAGCTGGGGTGTACTTTGAAAACAAAGCTTTATTTGTTGCCAGTGAAAAATGTTAAGGACATGAGGTAGTTTGTTATCTTTGATCATGCAATCAGATTACTTCAAGTAAAAAAATAGTTCATAAAAGACACTCATTTTGTATTGAAGACTACAGAGAATCGGGTCGCTGCAGATGGCGGCTCCTGCCTGAGCCTGGTTCCGTCTGAGGTTTCTTCCTGTTAAAAGGGAGTTTTTCCTTCACGCTGTCACCTGCTAGTCACAGAGCTCATGTGTTTGTTGGGTTTATTTCAGTGTATATTCGAAGGGTCTTCACCTTTAAGTATAAAGCACCTTGAGGCAACTGCTGCTGTGATGTGGCAAAATATAAATAAAATCAAACTGAAGTGAATTGAAAACTCAAACAAACTCAAAGTTTTACATATGCACATTTTTTTGTTGTTTCACTCGGTCTATTGTGGTGTGGTGTGGTTTCCATGTGCTATTTGCACCAAATACTGGAGATACAGGTCATCAGTTCAGTTTCAACTTATTATTAATAGAGTTTAATGCACACCTTTTTTTTATCTTGTGTTGATATCTAGTGCCACTTACCATATTTTTGCCTTGCTCGGATCATTTTACAATATGTAACTGCACACTATTGATATTGTAGGTACGTAATAGAGTGATGATGCCAAAAAATCTGAAATGTTACTCTTTCATTCCCACACAACCCCTCTTCTAAAAGGTTTGTGATTGTTTTCCACAACAAAACACTAAGAATACATTATTGTAAATTTAACACAGAGGCTAAGTAAAGGAAGTTACCAGTAAAAAACCATTTAACAGTGTAGGACTTAAAGTGGATGGAAATCAAAAAATGGAAAGAGGAAGTGAAAGTACAACAAGCAGGAGAGAACTGTAAACGTTTGATGAATTACTACAGAAATGAGGGCCTCCTTTCCTTTCTCCACCTGCTTTTTATCATCCACAGGATATTATGACATGCTGGCAGTGCAAATTTCTATCCAGTGGAGACAAATGCCACTCGCTGTAAGTGTCAGAATCCTAACAGAAAGCAAACAGACTGTAACACAAACCAGATGACCCATCTATTCATCAGTGCCTAATGGGAATCTGTTTTAGGAAAACTGAGCTAATAACAGCTGCAAATCTCAAAAAAGAAATAACCAGAATAGTTACTATCATTATGATAACAAAAATACTTCACATACTTTGACATTTGCTACCAAAGTCAGCCCTGTGACTGATGGCTGTGAGGTAATCGCTGATTTAAATGGACATGAGTAGTGTTTATAAAAAGGGAAAATCCTCAAGAAAGAGATTTAATCCAGGAAGACCATGTGAAAAAAGTGTATTTCAGTTTCATTTTTTTTAGATAGCACCAAATCATAACGACAGCTGCCTCACAGTACTTCACATTTTATATGAGAGAGAAACCCCCAGTAACCTGATGATTCCCCTATGAGCAGCTCTTGGTAACAGTGGAAAGGAAAAACTCACTTTCAACAAGAGAGGAGTCAGACTCAAGAAACAGCAGCGATCTTCCGCTACTTTTTTGGGAGTGTGGAGGATGAGAAAAGAAAAAAAGTATAAACTATAGAGAGAGAAGACAAAATTTAATAAAATGATCTAGTGGAATAACAATGCACAGGGAGTATAAAGGGGATAAGTGAGGCTGATCTGGGAGCTGGTTCCACAGGACAGGAGCCTGAAAGCTGAAGGCTCTGCCTCCTATTCTACTTCTAGAAACTGTAGGAACCACAAGTAAGTCAGGAGTCTGAGAGTGAAGGGCTCTGTTGTTTGACCTATGGTGATTTGGGTGATTCTGGGGGTGGAGGTGTCCTCACAGCATCATTTACCACCCTCCTGTCCTTGTCTATGCTTGTGTATTCACCCTTGGTTAAATGTTTGGTTTCTGGGTTTCATTGTGGTGCATTTTGTTGGCCTTTTAGGGCTGTGGATATTATACAGCTCACAGGTGTAACTTCACAAATCTGCATATGCACACATATACACAGAAACAAAATCACCTGCAGATGCAAGACACGTGTTAATACTTTTCTGAGCCCCCCCCCCATCAAAACGAAAAGGAAAAAAAAAACAGAGTGAAGTGCTGTGTTGGAGTGGTAATCAGAGGTTGTTAGGATAAGATGGGGCCTGATTATTTAATACCTTATATGTGACGAGAAAGATTTAGTTTGATTCTGGATTTAACTTGGAGCCAATGAAGAGAAGCCTGCATGGGAGAAATATGTTGTCTCTTTGTAGTGCCTGTCAGTATTCTTGCTGTACTCTTGTTATTCAGTTGCCATAACAAATTAAATTTTTGTGTGATTTGAGATTAGCCTAAAGATAGTGTGATGGTTGCATTAGCAAAGTAGTGGTGGGTTATAATCATGTATTTTACATAATCTAAACAGTGATAAAAAAAAAAAAATACAACTCTGCATGTGCCTTTCTGTTAATTCTAGCATGGAGATTTGTCATCAAAGGAACAACATCACCATGTGTCCACTGTGTGACAGAGTATGCAGCTACTGGAAACTTAGCACTGCCTGTGGGACTGCCCGGGCAAGTCATCTGTTTGACAATCCTGCCACAGTTTTCTTCTCTATATTCATGGCTCTCTGGGGTGAGTGAAGATACAGAAGCTCATTCAAAAAAACAAAAGTAGAGTATGTGTGTCCACTTTATAACGTGCTGTTAAAAAGTATACGCCTCTCCCTGATTGCTTTTTCTTTTGCTGTTTTGTCGCACTTATTTTTTAAAGCATCAAACAAATGGCAAAAAAGGCAACCAGAGTAAATATAAAATGCACTAATTAAATGATGATTTCATTTATTAAAGGGAAAAGGCTACCCAAATCTACCTGTGCATATTTGAGAAAGTAACGACGTCAGCCTTCCCAGAGTTAGTCTGGAGTCCATTAGCTTATTGTACTCAGATTTGATTATTGATAGCCCTTCTTCTGTTTGTTGATCAGTTTTCTGGGAGATGTTTTATAGAAGAAATTGAATTGTCTCATGCAGGTGGAACAGTTTTTATTGACTAGCACTGTCACCTCACAGCAAAAAGTTTCCCAGATTTTCAGGGACTCTGGTTTCCTCCTACAGTCAAAAGACACGCATGTGAAGGGAATTAGTCATTCCAGGATTGGCTGTAAAGCACGAGTGGTTGTCGATTTCTCTATTTGAGGCCTTATTTACCCAGCCCACTTGTTGCTTTACCTGCGTCTGCTGTGCTTACCACCAATTTTTCTTGTTCTGTGTAATTTCCAGATTTTATATTTGAAACATGCACATTTTGATGTCTGGTTGCTTCTGCATATTTTCTTACCTCTCTTTTAAAGCTGCCATGTTCATGGAGCATTGGAAAAGGAGGCAGATGAGACTCAACTATGAATGGGACCTTACAGGGTTCGAGGATGAGGAAGTGAGTAATAATAAAACTGCTTTTCTGTGTGAAAGGATAAAAAGCAGAGACCCAAGGCCCACATAATAAATAAAAGATCTGCTATATATACAATACTATAAGGAGAACCCAGGGTGCCAAACTAGAAATGTTGTCTTTTGTGACAAATATTCATATTCTATTCATATTTTCATATTCATAATAATATTTAAGGAAATCAGACTTTTCCATTTAAGAACATTTTTGTGTTTATTTTTATTTTTGTTGTCCATTCATGTTCACTCACATTGAGCATGAATAGACTTTACTATTCAGTGTGATTATAAAAAAAACAGTACCCCCTCTCAATTTACTGTAATACAGACTGAAAACATATTGACCCATATTTCACTTTACTTAAATGTTGTTTCTCTGAATTTGTTTTTCACAGGAAGCTCTGAAGGTTTGGTGAAATTCATATTATTTTATTACTATTATCTTGTCTCTTTACTTTTCATAACCTTTCTGCTGTTGCTGCGACCTGCACAGTTTATATATATTCTTAATACCATGTACAGTCCAAAAATGATTTATTGAAAAAAAATTATATTTATAAAATTATGACCATTGACTAACATTTTGTTTATTGGACAAAATGCACACATGATTTAACTGATTGGTTCATAACTGTGAAATCCCGATTTCATGATTGTGCTTGTTTGAGTGCTTTCTGACACAAATCTTTAAACAATAAATGAAGAGATGGATCCCAGAATGCTTGTTTTATATCAGTATCCCTTTGGCAACTTCATTGCTTTTTTTCCTCTAACTGTTAAGCTGAATGGATCCTGGGATGGATGAAAGAAAATCATATCAGAAAAGAGCGTGGGCAAAATATAATGTTAATTTTATTACCTTATACAGACACCCTAAAAAGATAGTTATGTCCAGTTTAACAGCAAACAAACTACCATCTCAAACAATGAGTAAGATCATCACACTTGGAAACAGGCAAAAAAGTATGTAGCCAGCTTTTAAATGTGTCTCGTATTTAGGTTAGTTTGATAGTTATAACATGTTTAATCACAATTATTAGTAATTGTGAGACCCTCCACTCCCAGGTTCCATTAGACACAGCTTATAAATGTTAAGTCTGTACATTATGATAATGTTTCTTCTTTAAACTGCACTGTGGTCATTTCCTTTCAGCTCACATCTTTCCTCTTCTATTCACTTTTACTCTAACTGTGATTTTTCACTTGACTGTCTTACGGATGTCAGTTATTTGACTTACTGAAAAGTAAGAAAACATATTTTTAGTATTAAAATTTTTTCAATTAAATGATGATTGTGGCTGGACTCCACAGTTGTTTTCTCCCAACCTCTGGTGGTTGTTTTCTCTGAAGCTGTTGGAGAAAACAGCCAAAACATTATTTTTCAGAAAAGACTTGTATTCCAAGCCTGTAGAGTGACTTAGTATCTTAAAGAATAACTGTCCCTACATTAGCATCATCTTTCTTATAGGTGGTTGGAGAAAACAACCACCAGAGGTTGGGAGGACAATCAGATTGATTTTTATGCACCTGTGACAATAGGACCCAAAACACCTGAATTCAAAGATTAAGGGAAAAGATACTTTTTTGAAATTATATTGATGTTATACTTTTTTGATACTGTTTTTGGTTAGACTTGTCTCTTCAACATCTATTTTAGTTTGGTTAGTATGAATCACTGCCACTGTTTATCATTTTTTGTGTATGTCATCATAGGATCACCCCAGGGCTGAGTACGAATTCAAAGTAATGCAAAAGTCTCTTAAGAAACGTCAAAAGTCCCAGGACAAGGTAAACACACTCTATGCTGTCCATGAAAATCTTTTATTATTAAAGCTGCATGTATCATAAGGTTATTGAGTATTCTAGTTGTATTTTACTTTAAAACTGTTTTGCCGAGAGTTTTAGTTTGTGCATAAAAAGGGTGTCTTATGTCAATATACCTACATTTGCTTTTGCAAATGCTATTAAACATCTTGCAAGAGCTGACACTTTGCCATGTATTTGTATGTTTGCATTGTGTAATATAATACTTTTTTGTGCCACTGTTTATTGCACAGCCCACCGGAAAACATTTTATCACCAACAATCTTTTCAAAACAAAAGTAGCTATATTTGCTTTGTGCACAGAACTAAGACTGCACATTTACAACATATTTAGCACCAATATTTATGAGTGTGCATACCTTCTATTCTGTTTGCCTTGCCTAACAATCACACACATTAAGATGGGTGCATTGGGGGCAACTCAGGGTTCAATATCTTGCCTAAGGAGAGTTCAACATGCAGACTGGAGTAAGCCAGGGATTTGCCACTCTGCTATCTGAGTCACAGCTGCCTCTAGCTAATGTAATAGTATCTTACTATATAACAGAGCACTTTACTCTTAGACTGTGGCCTTACTTGTATTCCTAAAGTATAATAAGAGGCTTGAGCTAACAGCTCCCTAATAGTCCAAGGATTTGTTTGCCATTCATGTGAAATCGCTCTGAATCAGTTTTCTTGATCTTTCATTTAGTTTTTTAGTTTTGCTCTCAGAGAATCAACAGCTCTAAAAGTGAAAGTTAGTTTCTGATTATACTTTTGTTTGACATGTTTTGGTTCATATCAGACTCAAGAAGCAGACTAGCACAGACACTGGCAACTTTAAAATGTTTATCGAAACACAACAGGATGCGTACTGCCCAGAGTTCTGTCAATGAGCTTAAGGAACTCTCGACAGGGGAGCGACGGTGGGCTCTATTTGTTAGAGTCTGCAACAGTCTTTCTTGAGAGAAATCCTCTGAAAATTCAGGGGCTACTCAGTTGCCTAGAGGGCTCCCAGAATGGCAAAGAGGAGGTACATGGAGAGGAGATAAGTGCTTCCCTTACAGGTGACTTAGCTATCGTCACCTGTAAGGAGCTTGTGGCTCGGCGGTAACAGATTTCTGGGAATCATTTGATCTTGGCATCAAGTGGCATCCCTTTAACGGAGGCCTCCTGCTGGCCTGGCCCGTCAGTGATTAAAGTCAGCATTCTTGTTTCAGGCCTGTTGATATTGTTGAGCTGGCTAGTGCATTCCTTGTACCAGGCTGTTGATTTTCTTTTTTTTTGGAACTTTCTCTTTGTCTATTTTGCTTTCTTAATATGTTGTGTTGATTTTAATACATTTAAAAGTATGACTGTGGTGACATTACATGTCATGTTTGACCTGAGTTAATTTTTTTTACTGTTTTATTATTTACTTGTTTCAGATAGAAAAGCTTACATTTCAGGACCGTCTGCCTGCCTACATGACTAACATCGTCATGCTGTTGTTAATGGTAGGAAAAATCTTATTCTCTGCATATACTGTACATCACTGATGTTATGTTTAAAAGCTAAAAAACCCTTTTACTCCTTCAGATTGGTGTTACATTTGCCATTGTGTTTGGTGTGATCCTCTACCGCATCTCCACCAAAGCTGCTCTTATGAGTTCCAGTCTGATCACAAGGAACCATGTGCAGCTGACAGTTAAAACCACTGCAGCGATCATCAACCTTGTGGTCATCCTTATACTGGATGAGGTATATGGAGCTGTGGCACGATGGCTTACTGTATTAGGTAAGTTTTGTATAAAACAGGCTAATGCTGTTAACTAAACTTAGCACAAATACAGTAAGAACATTTGTGTCTGGTCAATTATTTCTTTGTCTTCACAATAATTCTTATGCCATTGGAAAGCCTTTTTATATGAAACGTAAACATAAATGTTTATTACTATGTTCATACCAGTGTATGAATATCAGTTGGGTCTGGTCTATTGAGAGTAAAACAAAAACACAAGCTATCCAGCTAGAATGGCAAAAGAATCGTAGTTAGTTGATGTATCTCCAGTTCTGTGATTATGTGTGTAGCCCTCCAATGGGCTTCCCTATTAGTTATCTCTTATGCAAATCTCAGCTATCAATGCCCTCCTCATCTGAAAGGTTTTCCACGTCACTGCTAAGGCAACAAATCACTTATGTGCAACCTTAAAAAGCAGCTGCGAACTGGTAATTTACCATATCCAGTAATCAGTTATGTAGAATCCCAAACACATGCAAGCACAGAGCTAAAATGAAATGGTAGAAACCCTCATCTAAATGCTAATGTTATGGCTAAACTGTGAATCACCAGGTATGTCCCAGTTCACGTAGACCGCGAAGGCTGGGTCATCCGAAGGATGTGCCTTTGAATTGGGACATAGCTAGCATCATGTTTTTGCAAAACATGAAACAATAAGTACTGGTAATCAGTGTTGGGAAGGTTACTTTTAAAATGTATTCCATTACAGAATACAGAATACATGTCCCAAAATGTATTCTGTAACGTATTCCGTTACGTTACGTATTCTGAATACTTTGGATTACTTAACATATTATCATGCATTTTACAACTACATGAATGTACTATTGCTGTGTGATTTATTACTATTACTGAAGGTCCGCGGCTCCGAACCGTAGTAAAGGGACCTCTGACTAATACGGGTTCCTTGTCGGGCTCATAGCCGAAAAATAGCTTTACTTTTTTGTTCTGGGTCAACTCTGCTTGCGAGAGACAGAGAGAGGCGTTGAAAGGCTGCTCCAACGGAACTTATTGTTTCGGAGGAAAACACGAACAAAGCATACAGTCGAGTTTTAATAGCTTACTTACAACTGGGCTCTTCAGGCACTCTTCTTGGCTGCAGTGGTTATTATTATATTTACATGCTTCCAGCTCCCGTTTTTGCTCGATGACAGCTCGTACTTTTCGACTCTCCTTTTTCTCCCACCTCGCGTTCACAGACACATAACGAGTATGGCAGTCCATTCTCCCTACAGCACGGACTACACTGCCCATGAAGCTACATTCTGCATTCTGCCTATTAGCTTAGCACAACAACAACAAAAAAAAGCGCTCTCGCACCCAGGAAACACGCAGAGCGAGAGCGTCACCCTGCAACCATGGCAACCACAACGATACCGCCTGGAGCAACAGAACGTAGCTGTCAAACAAAACCCAAACAGTCCTGACCCGCGACAATATGAAACAGGAAAGTACCGCCGTGTAATCCATTTATTTCAACAAAGTAACTGTATTCTAAATACCACCTTTTTAAACGGTACCTGTAACGGAATACAGTTACTCATATTTTGTATTTTAAATACGTAACGGCGGTACATGTATTCCGTTACTCCCCAACACTGCTGGTAATGACCACTCTAAAGGTTTAGTTAAAGGAACATCTGGGTTTAAAGTGTAGCTAGAATCTAGACTGATTTGCAGCTGCTGTTTTGTGGTAGTGGATGGTTGGGGTGGGTGCTGCCTTACCGTTTTGAGA
The DNA here is from genome assembly GCF_963576455.1 of Neolamprologus multifasciatus. Lineage (NCBI taxonomy): Eukaryota > Metazoa > Chordata > Actinopteri > Cichliformes > Cichlidae > Neolamprologus > Neolamprologus multifasciatus. The sequence continues at coordinate 41,855,477 of NC_140445.1, read as the reverse complement.
TGTGGGGCTTAGGGGGCTTGTGGTGACAGGTAACTCGGTATAGGCCTGGGACCGCACATGATTGGGTGCTTCCTTACACAGGAGTGGTCTACACCCCCTTGGTCACTCATCTCCATGGTTTGGCCCATGCAACTGTCAGACAGGTGTTAAAATAAATGGACTGAGACAACGTGGGAAACTACTTTGTGGTCATATGAATCCAAATTTGAAATTGTTCTTGAAAAATGCTGCAACCTCCTGACTTAAGAGGATAGAAAGCATGTGACTTTTTTTTTTATCAGCACTCCATTCAAAAGCATGGCTTTGTAATAGAAGAGTCTGGGAACTGGGCTGCCTGCAGCCCAGACCTTTCAACAAATAAAAACATTTCAGTATCATGAAATCAGGAATATATATATAAAAAAAGACCCAGGACTGTTTAAAGCCTGATCTTGTTGATCAGACAAGAATGAAACAACATTCCTCTCCCAAAGGACCAGCAACAGATCTCCTCCCACATGTTTAGAAATGAAAGATGTTTTTAAAAGAAGAGGGGATGCCACATAGTGGTGAACATGGCCCCATCTCAACTGTTTTGAGACATGTTGTTGTTTTATTTTGTTCCAGTGTTTAGAAGTAACTGTCAAAAAGAAAAAGAAAATAATAATAATAATAACTTTTCTGTTCCCTTATAGAGGCTCCTAAAACTGACAAGAGTTTTGAGGAGAGACTCATCTTCAAGACCTTCATTCTCAAGTTTGTTAATGCATTTTCCCCAATCATCTACATTGCTTTCTTCAGGGGAAGGTTAGTAATCTCATAATTTATTGTTTTTGTTTAGGTTTTTTTTTTTTCTTTTTTTTTTTTTTCTTTTATCAGTTACTGTTTATGCACAAAGTTTAATATTTGATACTTCACACTTTAAACAGTTTCCCATTCATTTTCATTTTAGACTTGTAGGCAGGCCAGGCAGCTACCTATATGTGTTTGACTCTTACAGAATGGAAGAGGTAAGCCTTGTGTTTTTACAAATTAACCTCAAACAAAAGCTTTCATAATAATTTCAGACTGGACTTGGAGTATAATTGTTCTGAAGATAATTTAAACAAAATAAATACATTTTATTTTACTGCACTTTCTCCCAGTTTTCATACTAAACACATTTTTAAGTCACATTCTAGAAGTATAATGACATTTTTATTGAACTGCTTGTTCTTTCTGTTTTCTGGTAAAGAGATTGTTGCCCTAAGCTAAACGACTTCACCAGAGTCAAAATCAGAATCAGACTTTATTAATACCAGGGGACAATATAATATTACATATAATGCATAATATTAGATTAGTATTTCAGTCTTGCCTCAAAGAAAATCACAATTGTTGATTCTGAATTGGTTAAACGATTGAATGAGTATGCATGATTGATGTGTGTGTGTGTGTGTGTGTGTGTGTGTGTGTGTGTGTGTGTGTGTGTGTGTGTGTGTGTGTGTGTGCGCCCCAACTTTCACCAAAGCTTTGGTTCTGTAGCTTTTCACTTAGTCCTCACCCCGACACATTTCTGGTCCTCAGTCACACAGTTACATGCAGATTTGAGGTTTAAAAGGTGGAATAATTCCTAATAATGCACTCCAGCACATCATGTGAACTATCCAGAGAAGCACTAACACAATCTTAAAGACCACATTCAGCCTGCTTCACTTTCTAACTGGAGATTCACCTTTATATCACAAGCATATTAGTTATCATCAGTCATTTTCCTCTCACTTTTTCTGAATTACAATGCTATTTCCAGAGAAAAATGCAAGTGTAAAATCTACACCTACACATTACTCATTTCCTCATCAGATCTGCTTAGTTTTGACCAAGTCACTTAGAAAATGAAGTTGGTGCAACATTATTAATAAATTGGCATTCCAGTATTTATCACACACTCTAATGGATACACTGGGGCAAATTCTCCAAAGATATTTCAACTCATGGACTCGGGAGGACTACAGGGAGGCAGGATCAAACCAACCTTCCTGTGATTACATGACCCAAGGTAGAGCAAGTCATTCTGCTCTGCACACTGTTGTGTTATAATGAAAATATTTACATTTCTCCTAGTGTGCCATTCTCTGAAGGTCTAAAGAAAAGTTGCTGCCATACCAGTGTGAGATGTTGCTGGTCAGGACACTCTCTAAAGTGCCTTTGTAGAAAGTGGTGATGGCAAGAGTGCAAGTGCTGTTGTGTCGTCTTGACAAGAGAGGTCGTGTTTGCATACTGTATCAGGTCATCCTTTTGCCCAGATATCCACACAATCAGTAAAAAAAAGTGCAGTTGTTGCTGTCTTTGCAACAAGAACGGAGAATCCTGTCCTTTTGCTTTAGGTGTACTTTTAAAAATTCCTTCTTTTCTGTGGTGGACTTTAGTGTGGGATTGTTTTACAGTGTGCTCATGGAGGCTGTCTGATGGAGCTGTGTATCCAGCTGAGTATCACCATGTTGGGAAAGCAACTTATCCAGAACAACCTTTTTGAGATTGGAATACCGTAAGTAGGATCACTTCATATTGGTTTGTTGCTCTTGCACATCACATTGTTGTAGTGTAATTGCATGAGATCTTCTTTCTATAATCACTCCTCGATATTCAGGAAGTACTTAAAAAAATACTTATCTGAATTCCATTCTCTTGAATTCTGTGCACACTCCTACATATTGACATTTAGTAATAACAACTTTTGATATGCATATCAAACACTGTTATGTTGTGAGGAGATAATGTAACTTTTTTCTGTTCGAATGTAATCACTGGCATCATAATTCAGCTAGAAAAAGCAGAAGCCAGAATGCCAATTTGAGTAAACCGTATAACACCCAAGGCTGGGGTTAGCATTGACAGCCTGTGGCAACACAAAAAACACACTCCTTTTGACTGTAGCTGTAGAGAAGGATCATCAAACCATCAAACAACTCATCTGTAGTCCAAGTTATTACTTATACATGAAATGATTGAACACAACTTATTACTTCCAAATGTACAGCACCGACATGCCATTGATCTGTGTCCATTATTGTTTATATATGCATGCGTCTATATGCATTTGTGTATTCATATGTGCACATGTCTTTCAGCAAACTGAAGAAACTGATTCGATACATTCGGTCAAAGCAAGGAGCTTTTCAGGAAGAAGAGAGACAGAAGAAGTTGACGAGATATGAAACCGACCATTTTCTGGAGCCATTTGGTGGATTAACTCCTGAATATATGGAAATGAGTCAGTACTACACACTAAATATCCTTCACTACTTTGGTTCTTAAATACTAGATATGAACAAAGCAAAACACAAGTCTGTTTTCTTGTGTGCAAAGATAATTTTCTATAAACAATGATGGCCGCGTGTCATTCAAAAGTCTAAATCACGACTAAAGGATCAGTTGTGAGATTATACTGATTCTTATTGTGGTTTCAAGGTTTTGAGGATTTCCATGTTAATCTATATTCTAATTCAATGCAGTTTTGTTTATGTAGAGATAGTAGACAAAAAAATTTAAATTGTGTGTCTATTTTCAGTACATTTATATTTGCACAGGTAAAGGGATATGTTGGTACTGATTTTTTGCTTTGCTCCTTTGTCCAGTCATCCAGTTTGGTTTTGTTACATTGTTTGTGGCATCCTTCCCGCTGGCTCCACTCTTTGCTCTGCTCAACAACATCATTGAAATAAGACTTGATGCCAAGAAATTTGTGACAGAGCTGCGAAGACCAGTGGCAGCAAGAGCTAAAGACATCGGTGGGTTCTATTTAAAACACTGTGGCATGTTTAAAAATGCATGTTATTCAGGAAGGATCACAATAACAAGAGAAAATAATATTTGTTTAATTATAAGAAGAGAAATCTTATACCTGAAAAACATTAGCTGACACATATTCTCATTGTACAGGAATATGGTACAACATACTGAGAGGGGTAGCAAAAGTTGCTGTCATCATTAACGTAAGTAATGTCTGCTGGTTTTATTCTTTTGACATGCTACATGCACGATCATGTTTGTGTTAAAATTAATGTAAAAAACTTTGTCTAAGTTCATATCCATAAACAAATTGTATACATAACAAAACAGGAAAAAGGGCCCACACATATTCCTCAAATATGGTGAGTAAGAAACTTGATATATATTGTGAAACAATTACATAAAAAAGCTCCTTCGGTCACTTCCTATAACCTGACATCACCTTAACTGTACCCATACTTATGTAGTTTACCCAGGGCCTGAACATACTTCCTTTAATAATAATAATAATAATAATAATAATAATACATGCAAAGAGAACTCACCTTTACATTAGCTAAATATCACATAATACCACATAAGCAATTCAAATAAAAAGGCTTGCAGCTCATTTTCTAAGTAACAAGGAGCTGCAAAGCAAGGTAGCCCAGGTGCTAACTCTGCAAAGATAAGAAAAGTGACCATTATCCTCCAGCCTGCAAAAAACAAACTACACAACAAAGAATGTATTTATTATTAGAACCACAACTCTTACTATGCTGCCAGCAAACGTACCATGAAACGCGTTTCCTTCCATGGACGGATTATGCAAACATTCACACACAGGACACTTGATTAGTTTACTAGTAAGAGGTTGGACCAGGGGTGGGCAACTCCAGGCCTCGAGGGCTGGTGTCCTGCAGGTTTTAAATAACACCCTGGGTCAACACACCTGAATCACATGATTAGTTTGTTACCAGGCCTCTGGAGAACTTCAGGACATGTTGAGGAGGTAATTTACCAATTTATATCAGCTGTGTTGGATCAAGGACACATCTAAAATCTGCAGGACACCAGCCCTTGAGACCTGGAGTTGCCCACCCTTGGGTTAGAAACTCTTTTGACTTCAGCTGTCTTAATCCTTCATGGTATAAATTCAACAAGTTGCTGGAAAAATTCCTTAGAGATTGTGGTCCATGATGACATGATGGCATCACACTTAGTGCTTTCCTGTCTTTGTTTCCACTCACCCCAACTGCTCATGACAGTTCAAGACCACTCTCTGGGCCTTTTCTGCCAGTCTCCTCTTGAGCTTCTCTCTCTCTAATATAGTAGCAGCTTTATGATATAAACGTCCTGAGATAGCAAAGTGAATTGAAATTAAATTGAGGTGTTGAACCCCAGGTTGCCCACTTCAGTATGTGTGTGTGTGTGAGAGAGAGAGAGAGAGAGAGAGAGCTGGTGAATGTGGGATTGATTGACTACTTTTAGTGCTCAGTTGAGTAGGAAAGTGATATCTAAGTACCAGTGCTGCAGAGTTGTTTGCCGATTGCTGAGGTGCACAGTGAATAACAGTTGCCAACACTCATCTGATTTAGTAGCTGCAGAGATCCAAACCTCCTCTGACATTAACATCTACACACAAACTATGTGCTGGGACCTTAATGGCATTGGTTTCAGTGGTCATCTCCTGTAGGTGTAATATGTAGGTGTACCCGGACTATATCAACCTCACACACTGCCACGAGCTCCTTATGTATGCAGATATGTTTTAATGAGTTAATAGTTGCAGATTCAAAATGTTTCTGTGCTCATCTTTTGCACCAAGATCCCATATTTTACCTCTATGCCCATTTTTTTTCAAAATATTTTGCCTTTTCATAGGGATGTCAGGTTCCTCACACTCTGCAGCACTCAGCTCCAACAGAACAAAGAAATATGATGATGGGATATAGAGATGTTGATATTGATGCTCAAATTTGGTCATAGTAAAAAAAAATTTTTAGAAAAGAAATGAAAAATTAAATGAAATTTTTTGCTTTAGAGTTTTAGAAATTGTGACACCTGGAATTGGTGTAAAATTAATTTACCAAAGTTTGCATGTGTTTTTCATTCATGAAAAATTATCTTATCTGCCTAGTTATGAAGTTACAGTATGAGGGCTTAAAAACTATTTTAAAAAATTGACTTAAAAGCCAACCATTTTACCGTATGAGGGCTTGTAACTCAGTTTTCATCGTATAAATGTAAAAATTTGGTTTCAATAGATAAGTTTTATTATTTTATTATTATTTTAAAACAATCACTTAGTTCTGGGAGGATCAGGTAAGAAATGTTCTCAGATTTGATTGATTTTATGAACTATACACATTAAACTAATATTCACTCACGTGCTGGCTATATGGTGCTTATATCATCTTATCTCTTTTGTAGATTGTGTTTTTTATTCTTCTTTTTGGCCTGTCTTTCTGCATTTCCAGCTTAATGGAGTTTTCGCCCTATCAAAAGATAAAACTATGTTTTGCTCGATGCCAAGTGCATACTCAAAAGGAAACATTACTTTTATCTTTTTAAATAAAGAAATAAAGCAGTATCGCTGGTATTGCAGCTACAACATTCCAGTTGGTTGTATACTTAAACCTGTGTGTAGTTATAGTTCACATAGTTCATATTTGTTTCCATTTGCCACACTTCTTTTTCTCTCTCTAATGTCCAAACCTCTGTCCCTGCTCCAGGCATTCGTTATCTCCTTCACGTCAGACTTCATCCCTCGGATGGTTTACCAGTACATGTACAGTCCTGATGGCTCCATGCATGGATTTGTCAACCATACACTGTCTTATTTTAATGTCAGCCACTTCCAGGATGGCAAAGAACCAATGGATCGATCACACTTTAGCTACCCTGTTGTAATATGCAGGTAGGAAATTATTCTCAGGTTACAACTGTCATAACATTTCAATAAATGTAAAAACTTTTTGAAATAGGTATTTCTAAAAGTTTAGTTATTATTATGCTTCTTTAAAAACCTATTTGTGAGTAAAAAGAAAATCAGTGATTTTAGATGATTTTTAAATCATTTGTGAATCAGTGCCTCCAGCATTCAGGTTATTAATTGAGTCATTGTTGACAATGACTTCAAAATAAAATGCAAATGAGTACAGTGCTTTACAATGAAGGAAGCTATTTTGGTCTTTATTTATTTCAATAAATAAACTCTTAAGCCCAGAGATGTGCCATTCTGTAATCCTTGCACAAGCTTTTCAATCCATTGCAATTACTCCTCTTGTCTGCATGCTGAAGCATCCCCAGACAAGGTACTGAGCCTCAATGCATCCAATGTGAGTGTATGTGAATGTTAGATAAGGCACTTAGCCTTAGAGAAAATCATCATCAAATAAGCTTTTAGTAAAACGCACTTTAATTGCTAAACTAGACTGGAAAAGTGCTATATAACAAGTCCATTTACCATATTACTAAAACGAAAAAGAATCTGGTGACAAAGCTGTCGGCACAGAAAGAGGAAAGAAAAGCAAGGAAACACTAAGGACTGACGCTTAACAGAGACCAAGGATACAAAGCTGGCAGTGGAAGTGTAAACCATAGAAACATGCAACCAAAACTATATACAAAGACAGCAAGCGGAATTCAAATACCAACATGTTAAGTTTGAGATAAGTTTGTGTGTCCCGCAGAAGTTACCATGGTGATTTAGCAAGTTAAAAAAGACACTTTCATGACACAGAAAAGCAATAAGTATATAAGAAATAATATAGCTGGTATAGAACTGTGCTGACAATGCTAACGCTAATGGAAAAAAAATGTTGGATTATTCTTTCTTTCTCTGGCTTTAAGTCCTCTAGCTTAATTGCTGTGTACAGACAGCCATAGAAAAAGGGTGGCACCTATGGCAGGAGAGATGGCAACACACCGATAGAGGGTCAAAATCACAGCAGGCCTTGCTGGGACGTAACACTGTCAGGGAGTTTCTGGTTTGTTAAACACATGTTGAGGGGAACATCTGGGAGATTGCACTACGTTCTAAATTATCCCTATCTAATCATTTAGATAGATTATATGTACTGGCCTGGTTTTGCCAGAAATTTCTTCTCAAAATTGAGTGTTAAATTGTGACCAAATGTGATACCTGTTTTTTTGTCACTAAGGTATAAAGACTACAGAGAACCACCTTGGTCAAACACACCATATGAGCTATCCAAGGAATTCTGGGCAGTGCTGGCTGTCCGTCTGGCTTTTGTTATTGTTTTCCAGGTAGGTAATACATAAAGCAATTACTAGTAATGTTCGTATGAATTTATTTTATTGAATTATCACATACTTTTTAAAGAGAGGTGCTGAACTATGATTCTGATGTAGGGTCTGGTCAGAACAACCTACATATCATTATAACAGCCAACATAAAACATCACAGTTGAGTAGAACAACCAGAAATTGAGAAAATGATCACATAGTCCATGGACAGGAACTTACTTGTAGCTGAAAAGTAAAGTCAAGTCTACTCAAACTGGCAGTTCAAGGAGACAGGGAGAACATACAGGAACCTGATTTTTGTGAGGTGACTGATACCTCCTGTACCACTGTGCTGCCCTCCTATAAATCCCTAATGATAAACCTCTACTGAAGGTCTTCTGCAGTTTTCCATTTTCCAAAAATTAATACTTTTTTTTGTCCTTGAGTTGAAATAAAATCCCACTTTCTGGTGGTCTGTAACTGCTCTCCTGCAGCGTCTGGCACAAATGTTCTTATTTAACCACTTGGTATGCAGATACAGGGATGTGTTACAACCGTGGAGGTCTGCAGCCCCTTTCTACTTGTTGCACAGTTGAATATCAAACACTAGATAGACAAAAGTACTGAGACACCAACACATTACACCCACAGGAGTTGCTCAGCCATGGAAACTTACTGAATCTCTTGGTGCACAGTTTTGTGTTTGTGTTAGTGCCAGAGGAGCTTTGGAACGCTCCAGTTAATATGTTTGTCCATATAGTGTATAAGGAATTTTAGTATGGTTAGTCAAGGCCAAAACCATTGAAACCTTTTGTCCTATCTCACTCTGCTCTCTGTTCTTTCCCTCACCCTCACGGGTTTTGAAAGATGGCTGCTGCTCCCTGAGCCTGGTTCTGCCAGAGGTTTCTTCCTGTTAAAAGATAGTTTTTCCTTCCTGCTGTCACTAACTGCTTGCTTATAGGGAGTTGTCTGATTGCTGGGGTTTTCTCTTTATTATAGTAGGATTCTTATCTTACACTATAAAGTGCCTTGGTGCTGTTGTAATTTGGCACAATATAAATAAAATTGAACTGAATTGATTTAAAATGAACTATATATGCCAAACGGTTGAAAATTTTAGAAAAACATAAAAGCATGTGACCTACGGGATGTTGGGGATTCAGACTGTGGAAGTTCTGAGATTATTTTTTTGTTTTTACCAGAAGAAAAATTGCTGAGTTGTCCCATTTCTTTCATTTATTTCTGACAGAACGTTGTGATGCTCATGAATGACATTGTTGACTGGCTAATCCCAGACATCCCAAAAGATATCAGCCTGCAGATGCACAAGGAGAAGATTTTATTGGTAGAGCTGTTCATGAAAGAAGAGCAGGGCAAGAGCTATATCATTGACAGCAGCACTTCAACAGATGGAAAGGAAAACTGCAGCAAACACAACAACAACAGCAAAGTGGCGCCCCCACGCTCCCGACGGCATACCAACAGCACCAAAAGCTTCTAACAGCCATGCTAGCAGCTATGGCTAGTAGCTAGTAGCTATTAGTTTAATTGTTGTTAGCACGTCGAAGCTTGCTAGTAGTTCTCTCTCAGGACAGACTAAATTGTATGTAAATTGTATGTTTTTCTTAATATTCTTAACATTCCAACAACTGGGAGAGCAGTTGGCCAAAGAGATGTGAGAAAATTAAATCTGTGGCCAAATATGTTGCATGTTTTTGTTGAGCTGTGAAACTGTCACTCCATGTGTGCACCCTCAAATGTATTTATGTGCTTAATAATGTCTGATTGTGTACTCAAATTAATGACTTTGTAAATCAAAATGTAAAAGTGTATTCATTCTTACATGCATTACAGCTGAAATTTTTTATATAATCCTTTAAATACTCACAAATGTTAGAATATGCACAAAAATGATGACAAATTGTGTGCATAATGTTTTTTTTTTTACCAGAATACACATTAGAATCAGAAAATGTGAATTCAAAGAAATCAGTATAGAAACTTCCTTAACCTGTGACTAATCAAAATTTACAACCTGCTGTTAGAAAATAATAATAATAATAAGAGAAAACATTTTTAACTCGCTGTATGAAACAAAATTTAAATCCAGAATTGATTTTTTTAAATTCTCCTCACATATGTCGTCATGAATAATACAGGTCTGCAACCAAAAAACTGCACAGGATTTTTTGACTGTTTGTTATAGATTTTTACTCTCTGAAACTGGGAAAAATATTTTTAAAATTCCAAAAATCTGGTATCCTATACTTGAGTCAAAAAACCATATCCAGTAACGATTTCTAAGAGCAAGAGAATAAAAAATGTGAGGAATTGAGAAGGGGGCGGATACTGTGAGTTCGCGGTGTGAGGAGCTCAGATGGTCCATGTCCCATTCTTCAAGACATCCCAACAGATTTATTTTGTTCAGTGGTAAGGAATCTCAGAAAAATTATGCAAAATTAGTTAATTGTAATAAAATATTGATTTTTTTCATTGCTGTTGTGATTTTTTTTAATGTAAACTCCTCATGATTTGCAAAAACACTGTATGTGATGGAAATTGAGATCATTTTTAGATTCAGCACCCTAAAATATCATTTTTATTTTCTTTTGCAGACTTGTGTAATCAGGCCTCATCTTAAAGAAGACCTCACTCCAATGCAGTTCACTCTCAGACTGCCTTGTTTAGGATATGTAAACCTTTAAAGCCCAAATCGTGATTTTTTTATTTTTATTTTTTGGAAAATTGAGTTTTTGAGGATCCTTGTGACAATTTCTTAAGAAATGAAATTTTAATTTGCATATATTTGTTTTCATTTTTCACTTATTTGTTACCTACAGTTTTGGAGGTCTACACTGATTATGTAGAAGTCTCAAATCGTATGCATCATGTAAGATAAATTTGCCTTTAAAGGGTTGAAAGTTGAATGTATACACCACTCTGCATTTAATCATTACAGCATGCAATATCTGAAATTCTCCTGTTAACAGCTGATTATGGCTCAGTAAATCTACTCTTTGATATTTGAAACTCAGAGCAAACAGGTTGCTTCAAAACTGTTTAAAAGAGGTACCGCTATACATTTGCTTCACCTACACTGGTCTTTGTTGCATTTTAATGGACAACTCCTCTATATAGCAACTTAAGTAAAACTATTAACCTGATTTTTTTTCTTCCTTTTAAAATCAAGTCTTTGGTAAAATGAACTGGTACTTACATAACACTTTTGTACTCAGTTTTAGCACTTTGTACGTCTCATTCATCTATAAGCACAGGAGGATTTGGAAATGAGCCACTGAAGTTCCAATTAGTGGGAAACCTACTCTGCCACCTGAGTCAATCAATTTCTACAGTCAACAGGAGTTAAGAACTTTCCCAGAATCCAAATCTCTACCAAAGTCTCTAGCAATACTTGTGTCTTTAGTGCTCAGGACCTAGAGAGAAGGCAGATGGGTTGAGAAGTGTATTTTGAAAACATTCAGTTTCTTTGCATTATTAATCTAGAAGGAGCCATCAGAAGATAGGTACACTGGGGTCATGAAGGGATGGACATGGTCCGCCATAATACTCAAGTGGGCTGTGGTGTTAAAGATAATTTAAGGCGCTCAAAGTGTAGCACAGAAATACCACCACATCATTACACCAGCAGCAGCCTGAACTGTTGATTTGGGATATCAGGTGAGATCAGTTTGCCGTGCTGTTTACATTAAATTCTGACACTACCATCTGAATGTTGCAGCAGAAATTCACTCAACCCAGTTTTTCTGTTTTTCTGTTTTTCTGTTGTTCAGTTTGCAACTAAAAGCCTCATTTTTTTTTCTGTCTTTTGCTGATAGAAGCAGCAGTTGTTTTGCTGCTGTAGCTCATCAACATCAAGGTTTGACATGCTCTTCTGCATACCTTGGTTGCAATTCGGTTGAGTAGTTATTTGAATAACTGTTGCTATTCTATCAGCTCAAAGCAGTTTGGCTATTCTCCTCTGACCTCTTCTTTGACCAAAGAACTGCTGCTCACTGAATATTTTATGGTACTTTTTTGTACTATAAATTTGTTTGGGAAAATCCCAGCAGATTAATAGTTTCTGAAATACTCAGACTACCCTGTCTGGCAGAACCATCCATGTCTTGGCCAAAGTCACTTAAATCCCCTTTCTTCTACATTCTGATGCTTGGTTTGAACTTCAGCAGATCATCTTGACCATGTCTACATGCCTAAATCCACTAAGTTGCTACCATGTGATCGACTGATCAGATATTTGATTTAATGAAAAGTTGAACAAGTGCACCTAGCAAAGTGGGACTTAGTCATAGGTGTAAGCATCACAGCAGTATCTGAGGATTGAATACAGAAGAATAACTCTTTTTTTTTTGTCTTTTGCAGCACATAACCCCTTTTAAAATATGCTGCAGTAGTCTGAAAACTGATGAAAACCATGAATCAACATATGGGTATTACCTGGGGAAAGACTGATGTTGCAGAAGTGAAACAGAGCAAACAGAGGTTTCATTAGAGGCATAGCTAAGTATTTTGCAGTTTGGTACAATTTGCACACTGTGGGTGCACCGTCACTCACACCCCGTGCTGTCAGGGTTACCTGCAAGGGGTGGGAGGTGTTGTCTAATGGGGATGACAGCTCAGTGGCATCGTCTTGTCACTGAATCCTTCCACTGGGTCAAGAGGACATGCCAGAACAGAGCTGGCCTTCTTGATCAGCCTGTTCAGTTTCTTCCCTTACCCAGTGGAGATACTGCTGCCCCAGCAGAGAACACCATAAAAGATTACTGATGAGTCTGGCTGGAGTCCAGTTGTTCCAGTTGTTGGAGTCCTGAGGCCCCAGTCTCCAAGCTGTCACTGATGACTACCAAGGTAAAATTTACGGGGTCTGGCAGTACGTCATTTGCTCGGGGCAACCCTGTCACAACTTGGGCATGTACATGTGGTGACCCACAGTTGGGAGCATTTAAAACAGTTTTTTCATCCAAATCCCAAAAGGTTGATTCTGTTAATCTGGATGTAGCATTTTCAGTGGAAGAAATGTTTCATCAAGTGACTTCCTCAGTCTCAGCTGACTGCAGGTTCCCCCAACCTTATAAACATTACATTGCAATAGTAAAATGTACTGTTTATACAATTAAAGAAATTGTTACAACAGTAGGAGTGGGAAAATCTGCATTTTGGTACATGCTGAGAAAGAAAGAAAGCACTGGTGAATTCAGTAATGCAAAAAGACTTGGACGTCCACGGAACACAGTTGTGGTGGATGAAGCCATAAAATCCCTGACCCCTAAAAGCCATAAAAATGAACAACACTTTCCGGGAGGTAAGCATATCTAGTAATGCTAGAAAGTAAATACAGAGGATTCACTGCAAAGGGGAAGACACTCATAAGCCTCAAGAATAGAAAGCCTAGATTGGACTTTGCTAGAAACATCTAATAAAGCCAGCACAGTACTGGAAAAACATTCTTTGTACAGATGAAACCAAGATCAACCTCGACCAAAATGATGGCAAGAAAAACGTATGGAGAAGGTGTGGAACAGCTCACGATCCAAATCACATCATTTGTAAAACAGTGTGATGGTTTGAGCGTGTGGCACTGGGACACTAGTGTTTATTGATGATGTGACACAGGACAGAAGCAGCCGAATGAAGTCTGAGGTGTTCAGAGACGGACTGTCTGCTCAAATCCAGCTACGTGCAGATGAACTGATGGGAGTCGTTTCAGAGCATTATGTCACCGGGTTGGTTGGTTGCGGCTAATAAACTTACATTAGTTAACATCACTTTAAGGGGATTACATTTGTGCTGCTCCACTTGCTGCAACAATGAGTTTTATGTTAAGAAACTGAGGATATACTTCCACTTTCACGGTCTGTCTCTTTGGCAGTAATTGACTCCTCCTATTTGGCTAGCAGCACTGAAAATCCAGTTGTTAGCTGTAATGTCCGGCTTCGTAAAGCACTTTATAAATGAGGACAGTGTGGAGGAGAGCCTGTTTGAGTCACCAGACTGACAAGCTGCAGTCCGACACTCCAGCTTTGCCTCGCCAGGCCGGGTGTACTGTGTGCCCTTGCTGAAAACACTTTGAAATTTATTAATAAACTTCTGACGACAGATTCAGATTTGACTTCAAAACTGCTTGTCCTCACTTTAAAGCTTGTCCCTTCAGCAATTTCATCATAAATGCTATTTTTGAACAGTCTGAAGAAAATATCTGGCTCTGCTGGCGAAACACTAGAGAGCATTAGGTAAGAAAGCCACAACTTTTTTCTCCCAGCTTACTCCAGAATTCCTCTTTCTCTTCGGACATCCAACCTTTGGGCATATGCACTGACAAAAACATAATAATAATGTTACCTTGTAATCTTGTAATAAATATTACAAATTAAACATTAGTCTTCTTAAGTCTTTGGACTGAGATGATCCCTTTTTCATTAGTGTACATCTTTCACTTTAGATTCTGTCAAAACTGTGTTTTCTAAGACTGGAAGAGGCCATTTCTTATTTTTTTGTGTTTGGCCATTGGGTAACTTCATCTTTCTCCAGCAGTGGTCAACCTCACACTTTCCACATATTCATAGTCTTGACACTATTACAGTCTTTTTAATAATTTTTAATGTACATCATTTGGTTACTTTAAATCCTATCACTAACTATGCACTCTGAAAAGAAAAAGCTGTAAACTGGCTTGTAAAAATCTATAGGTTTTCTGGTGTTGGCTGGCAGTAGTAATGGAATAGGTGACAAAACACCCAATCACCCACTTTTCAGTTATTTATTTGTAAAAAAATGTTTGGAATCATGTATGATTTTCGTTCCACTTCTCACGTGTACACCACTTTGTATTGGTCTTTCACGTGGAATTCCAATAAAATTGATTCATGTTTGTAGCTGTAATGTGACAAAATGTGGAAAGGTTCAAGGGGGCCAAATACTTTTGCAAGCCACTGTATGTTGTCACAGAGTTTTCGACATATAAAAGGAAGAACAAGGTGTTTTCTTAAATGGTGCAACAGCAGCAGCACTCTAACACATGCTCAGTTACTCTCAAAAGAATAGTCAGGCAGGAGCTACTGTTTGACCAGCATATCAGCCAACATGCCAGTGGAACTGAAAGGGAACCTTTTAGTGACAGGGGCCAACAGAGGCCTTGGTTTGGAGCTGGTGAAACAGCTGGCAGAGACGACAGGACAAGAGGCTCACATCTATGCCTGCTCCAGAGAGCCTGAAGGAAGCAGAACTGAGGTGAGACTGTTACACATAAATGCTTCTTGTGGTTCTCACATCAACTGCTAGAGCAACCCTCACATGCACACATGTGAAGGTTGTCGGTGTATCATCTGTTCATTTCACTTATTTTACTTATATAGTGCCAAATCACAATAACAGTCACCTTAAGCGCCTTGTATGTTTTGTATTGCTTTGTATTGTAAATAAATTGTTATGTTGTTATTGTCAACATCTGCAGATAACTTTATCATAACATCATCTTGTAATTATGAGAATACAACATAAAAAAGTCATGAAAGTATGAAGAGGGGTCCATTTTTATTTTACAAGGCCCAAGCTAACCTAATAGTCCAAAAATAGTCAACAAATTTGGTATAAACATCTTTCATTTGGTTTCAAAGTGTGACGGTGTAGCACAGCTAACTCTACGGGGGTCTGGCTGCAAAACTTCTCTTGCAGGCTCCATTTTCAGCACAGAAGCAAAAGATGTAACAAAGCTGTTGAAGGCAACTTGATATGTCAGTTTTGATTGCTACGAAACAGTGAAAAGTGTACATAAGGTCTGCAACAAATCGGTGTGCATTAGTTGTGTTCTCAATTAAAGTGTTGCTGCATTCTTCGAGTTGTTCATTTATTTCCCTTCAGTCACAGATTGTTGGACAATCCATTTGCTATTGACAGTTAACATGTCAACTGTACATACACGTTCTCCTTACACTGTTGCTTTGGAATCTGGAATTCCTGAGGACAAGCCTTAGATTTGTATGCACATCAGTCATTTCTGTTGTGAGTCACTGGCTATATACGTGATTTCATGGAATAACAATATAAATATTTATATATATTCTTCAGGCACTGAGACAGTTAACCACCCGACATCCTGGAAAGATCACTATAATCAAGCTAGGTAAAAACAATCCGCCGTCATTTAACTCTACATACACTTCCAACCCCATTTCCAAATGTGTGCTGAAACATTTCCAATTATGACACTAAAACACTGGAGGCTCACAGACAGTGAATTTTGGAAGTGTTGCTGAGTCTATGCACTGATTTCCCAGACAAAATGATAACTTAGTTATTAAAATCTGAGAACCTTTCCACTACGGGTGCACTCAGGTTTTTGATAGTGCCTTACT
Source organism: Neolamprologus multifasciatus (assembly GCF_963576455.1). Lineage (NCBI taxonomy): Eukaryota > Metazoa > Chordata > Actinopteri > Cichliformes > Cichlidae > Neolamprologus > Neolamprologus multifasciatus. Next base: position 41,839,128 of record NC_140445.1, on the reverse strand, counting down.
TTAATCTCACCAGGCCTCTCACATAATAATGGAAGTGTTGAAATATTCACTTGAGAATCTGAGATTCAAAGGCAAATACATACATAGAAATGAAACCTTTTTTTAAACTCATAATCTTCCACAGTTTCTTTGACATTCAAAAGACCTTGGTCATTATGATGTGTATTTCTATACATCTACCTGTAGATGTTGCAGATGAGGAAAGTATCTCAGCTGCTGTGCAGGCTGTGCAAGATCAGATCGGGGATGCTGGGTTGAATATCCTTATCAACAATGCTGGTATTAGGAAACCGGCCTTGTCAGGAGCACTATCTGCTACCAAGAAAAACGACATGATGGAGGTGTATGAAACCAATGTGGTCGGACCATTTACCATTGCAAAGGTTGGTTTGTTCTCTGCAGAGGTGGGAAGTACAAATACTTTGTTATGTAAGTAGAATTTTCAGGTATTTCTGCTTCATTTGAGTATTTCATTTTCTGAGAACATTGTACTTTCACTTCCCAGATTTTTACCCAAACACCTCTACTTTTTACTCCTTACATTACATTTTTGAAACAGGCTCATTTCTTAGGTTTAACATATTTGATGGGAGTTTCACATTTTTATTTCACATCTTTCATTTTATTTTAGTTTTTAAATGTGCTATAATTTCACACATGTAAACTATAAGTTTTGTACTTTCAGATGTTTCTTCCACTCCTGAAAAAAGCAGCACAGAGGGATTCTTCTGCAAAGGGCAGTGGTATGTATCTGTTCTTTCATGTTATGTTGAATGTAGGATACCATCATTGGGAAAACACTCAGTGGAGTGAGTACATACTTACGGTTTCATGCTCCATCTCACTGCAACTGTGACTGATGCATCCATCCACTTGTGATTGTGTGCATGACAAGCAAAATTCAAAGGCACGAAATAATGTGTTGTAAATGTGTGAGTGGTACCCTGGCTTGGCAGTACAGGGGTCTATTTGAGCTTTCATATTAAAGTAATAGGATTAGCTTGCCTGATAAGAGTTAATATGAGATTATATTCAATTTACAAAAAGATGAGTTGAAGATTTGCCTAGCTGCAAGTTATCCACCTCCCAAAGCCAGTTCAATTCAATTCATAATAATGGTTGCCTCAAGACACTTTATATTGTAAAGGAAGGACCCTACAATAATACAGAGAAAACTGAGAAAACCCCAACAATCAGACAACCCCTATGAGCAAGCGCTTGACGACAGTGGGAAGGGAAAACTCCCTTTTAACAGGAAGAAACCTCCACCAGAACCAGGGTCAGGGAGCAGCGGCCAACCAATTGCTGCAACTGGTTGGAGGTGAGTGAAGGAAGACACGACAAAGACACCTTGTAGAAAAGAGACAGAGTAACGTTTAAATGGCGATTATTTTGTACCGGAATGGAAAAGTAAAGTGTGGAGAAGGAGAGAAACAGCTCATGATCTGAAGCATCCATGTCATCTATCAGCATAGTGGAGGGAGCATTATGGCATGGGCACGTACGGCTGCCAGTGGAAGTGGGTCACTGGTGTTTATTAATTATCTGACTGCTGATAGAAGCAGCAGGATGAACTGAGAGTACAGGGCTGCACTCTGCTCACATTCAGACTAATACTGCAACACTGAGCAGACAGAGCTTCATAGTGCGATCCAAAAACCCAAGATTTTCTCAAAGCAAAGAAATTACATATTCTTCAATTGCCAATGAATGAAAGACATTAATACAACCATTATATCCATCCATCAAGCCACTCCGGATCTTCTGGGGGCACACACAGTTTGTCAGCAGACAGGTATAATCTCGCCAGATCCTTTCCTGAATAGGACTAGAAAATACGACAGAATATGCAGAATTCTAGACACTTATACTTAAAGAAGAGCGGAGCGTTTTCTCTGCATTAATACATTTACAAAAGTAAATAGATTTGAATTCTTTCGCAGGTGGATTGCATCACAGAATGTGTTGGTTGGTGCAGGTTCAGAGATGAAAACTATCCTCACACACAGTTCTTTTCGTTTCCCAGTCATGATGCTAACCTGTTTGTCCCACTTTGTGTCTCAGATGATAAAACTGCCTGCAGCTCAGCCATCATCAACATCTCCACGGCTATCTCATCCATAGAGAAATGTCCAGAGACCTTCTCAGCAGCACAGATGTATCCTTATAGAATAAGCAAGGTACTGTTAAAAAAGAATCAAATATCCTGACTTTCTTCCTAAACTTGTTTATTCTGTCTGTGCTTATATTTTAGTTTTTCTTTACTAACATTTTAATAAGTAACTGTGATTCAATGACATAGACCAGATTCAGTGAAAGGAGCTTGACACGCAGTAATTAAGGCATCATGTGGTTCAGTTGTTTGGCTTTAGACACCTGTATTGATTAATAATTAATAATAATTTCAATAAGTGTATTACTTATATGTTTGTATTACGCTTAACAATAAAGAAATGTGCTCTTTCTCCTGTCATCAGGCAGCATTGAACATGCTGACTCGCTGTCAAGCCGAAGACTTCAAGACTCACAATATAGTGGTGACAGCCATACACCCAGGCTGGGTCCAAACTGAGATGGGAGGAGAAAAGGTGACGTGATGAAAACTTTAAAATACTTTATTCAGTGAATACATTTAAACATTATGTTTTTCCTTTAAACAGCTTTCATATGAAACAATCACATTTGCTGAAACCCACCAAATCTCTGTTACAGATTCCAGAAAGTCCTTTTAGGTCAAACAAGTACTGTGCTTATGTAAAACCTTATATCGTTGTACTTTTCACTAGACAAGCGTAATGTAAGTCCTAGCATTACATCACTGCTTGTACTAGCTTGGAGATTTATACATTTGGATGCATTATTGTAAGTTCAGGGTAAGTAAGAGCAGCTTAGTAATAAAAAGACAAACACAGCATGAAACACTCACCGATTCTGTTTTTTGATTTATTTTTGATAATCCAATTACATTTTACATAATATCAATGTTAATATGAGATGAAAGTGCTAACCACCACACCACGACCCTCCTTTTCTCCAATAATGATCATTTAAATCTCTAATCTTGAAACTGCAAACAAAAATAAACTTCATTTTTAGCATTTAGCTTGTTAGCCTTCCCCATATTAGAAATCATAAAGCTTGTTCTGATCCAGCCGCTTCCTTTCCAGTGACTTTCTTCTTTTGTGTGTCTGTTGTCTCCCACAGGCTCCTTTGACCACCGTGGACAGCGTACTTGGCATGCTTAGTGTGATATCGTCACTTAGCAACAAAGACAGTGGGATGCTTCTGGACTGGCAGGGCAACACCATCCCCTGGTAGCCGTCATGTCAAAACCAGGCTAATAGACAATGTTTTCAGGTTAAAATTCAAATGAGAAAAAGCATACACGAATATAAAGATAATAAAACATTGAGGAGGAGATTTTTTTAAACTCATTTTATTCTTTTCTTTTTTTTAACACGTACTAGAAGCTTTCTGCAAACTGAACTGCTGGCCACGGTTCACCAGAGGAAATGAAATGACTTCACGATCTATAATCTGGCCATGCTTAGAAATTTGTCTGTTTTCATTGCGGGGAGACAATAATTTCCTACAGAGGAATAAAATTTAATCTGAAATTTCAGACAGTATTATATGTAAAGATTCATTAATCATATTAACATCTCTATAAGCATTTCAGCCAGTAAGCAGAGTTTATAGTTTGGAGGTGGCATAGAAATGATGGTATACAGAGAAAATTAGCACTGGAATGAACAACATTTGAACTTCAGATGGTTGTTAAGGCGTCTGTGTTGTCTTTCACAAAGGCTGTGGCTTCCAAATGCTCTGTACTAACAGATATTATTAAAAACATGAGTGCTAACAGGGAAATAATTTTACTCTGCATGTTTGCTTCTGTAATAAAGTGATAAACCGGTTTTGTTCCCAACCTGTCACATTCCCATTAGTCTTTCTTGAATGTCATAAAAATATAACGAGACAGTTTTCCTTTAACCTTAAAAAAAAAAACTACTAATTTTCTCTTGCCGAGAGAGAAATCTGATAGCTGACCACGTGTAGCAGACTGAGACCTTTGACGTTTATACATAGAACTGAGATCATCTTTGGTTATTAGGAAATTATGGCAAAACAGATACCTGTGCAAACTGCCTGCATTTTCTCAGGTAATTCCAGTAGTGAGTCTGACACTACGTATCATTTTCAACTATTTAATAAAAAATACACAATATGACGAGACCAGAGAAAAGGAAATGCAGGTTTAATTGCATTTGCTGTCTTTAAACTCTTTCATTCCTTTTAACTTTTACATGCCTATTAAAAAATACATACAGTTTTCAAAAATAAAATAAAATTAAAATAAACATCTTAGATGGCGTGGAAATAATCGCATCTGCAGTCCCGCACCTGCACGGCTATGTCGGCATGTTTTGGCAGCAGCGTTGTGTGCTCGGGGGGGACCGAATGCAGAGTGGACAACTCAGCGAGCCTCAGACGGCTCAGAGACACACGCGCGTGCTCCTGTGTGGGTTTTGGAAAGTTTGCCTGTATTGGGGATGGAAAAGCATTCCGACATTCGACAACACAGAGTCATACATATCATCTGCAATTTACACATCCATAACAATAATTATATTAGGATCGAGAATCAGAGCCATATTACATTTTAATTATACGGTATAGCAATATGACAGTTACTGATGTTCTGTCTAAAAACTACAGTTATGTTCCCATCTTTTCTTACGTGTATGCACTGCAAGTGCTATAGTCTTCTTTTTTCTGATTTTCTGAATATATAGGTAACTTAAATATTTACACTGATTATTTTACAGCCTATGGCCCAGCCCACTGACGAGAAAATGTTTTTTTTTTTTTTCAATTTGTCTAGAATAAAAAGTGCAGAGTGGAAATGGGATGAAATGGTCCCAGTGAAAGGCAGCACAGGGAGGAAGTGAAGGATGGGAGTAAAATTGGTGCTCCCGGTCCGAAACAGGGTCCCAGACCCCAAGGACAGGATCACTCAGGATTTCCATGCATGCCAGGACTGTAAGAGATAGCAAGCCTCATCCTGTAGAGGCACACGGGACTCCTCACACACCTGAAGGGTGTTCAGGGTTTTGTGCAGCACTTTGTGATCCAGCAAACTCCAGGTTCTCCTAGTTAGTGCTGTATGGGGTACAGAGGGTTGTCTGCCCAGTGTTACTGGGAAGATTCGCTGCTCCGAGGTTCTGGAATATTTCAGTCACTGTTTGGTTTGTTTTCCTCCTCCCCCTCTGCCTCTACATCACTAAGAGCTGTCCCAGAACCATCCTTAAATGCTGAGTACACCCTGCAAGCTCCCTCACCTTCTCTGTCATCTCTCTGGAGGCTCCAGGTGAAGGATACTGAAGCGCTGCTGTCTTGGTACTGATCACAATGTCTTTGAGTTTTTCACAGAGGGTGTTGCTGCTTTGGGCTACCCGTGCCCTCACTTCTGGAGATTTGGCCTGGCGTGACAGCGTGTCACCAATGAAGAGCAGCTTGTGTGCGCTGAGAATGACAAACTTGCTGTGTGCCACAAAGATCTTTGGTGGCTGGTTGGAGTTGACCGCAGTAAAAAAGGCATCGATGGCATTTGTCACCGTGGTGACGTTCTGCTCGCATTGCTCTTGATAGAAGAGAATAAGCTGACGGTCACCGTGGCACAACTTGGAGGAGGCGGGGCCTCCAGAGCCGTTCTGGGCCAGGTAGTTTGCCAGAGAGTTGTGTGCGGATGGAACCCAACCGGTCATGTCGTTGTTGATTGGCCGGCTGACCTCCTGCTCCAAACGCTCAAACTGTTTAATCTGGAAGATGATAAAGAATAAAGACACAGTTAATAACTAGAATCTGCAATGACAACAAGTTAGAATTTCTTTTCGTTGTTTTAAATTGTCCAACAAAAGTCCTCTCTGAGATTTGTGCCTGTTCTGTTCATACTGACCTACTAAATACTAAAGCTCTGGGTTGCACAAAACACTAAGCCACCAAACTCTGACAGATTTTACTTTCTAGAAAAGCTGCCACTAAAAACTCATACTGTTTTCTATTTCAGCAAGCAACAGCTAAAAGTGAAAAATCATATGTTGGCCAACGCTGCTGGCTGCTGGAGCAGCAAACAGTCCTGCTCAGTTAGGGCCTTTCTGTGTGACATTTGCTCTGCATTTTCACGGTCCTCCGTAACTCTGGCTTACAAATCAGGGAGGTTAGATTAACTGATGAGTCTAAATTGCAGGCAGAGAGTGCACAGAGTATAATAAATAATGAATAATTAAATGAATGTGGGCTGTAGTGTACACAATTTGGAGCAATGGCGTTTGCTCTGAAATCTGGGTTGTGTTCGAAGCTTGTCGGTTTCCTTTGTTCATTGTTGCCATGTCAAAGTTCGCACTCTGCATACGTGTAACCTCCAGTGGGTCACTTGTAGTGATGAATCCAAATCCAAATTAAAAGAATTTCATACACAGTTCAAAGCTTTGTAACAAATGTACTGTGTGTGTGTGTGTGTGTGTGTGTGTGTGTGTGTGAGAGAGAGAGCTGGTGTTGCAGGTCATTTATCCCTTAGTTATTAAGAACCACTGAAGCAGTTTATTTGTTTACTGTTATTTGGTCTGACTTTGTCAAAGAAATGTAAGAACCAGTAAGGTACAGTAAAGGTAGAGGTGTAGTGTAGGAGACAGGAGGCAGCTCGCAAGGAGAAGCAGATGGTCCACCGAAGCTCGGTGTTTTGATCCTCAGCTCCTCCGGTGTCCTCACACTGAGGTGTCCAACAGACACGTACCTGCTGCTGCTCCAGCTGTGTCTTATTGTTTCGGATAATGTTGCCTTTCTCCAGCAGCTGTCGTTGGTTCTTCTCAAACTCTTCTTTTCCCTGACAGATCAGCATATAGACACACAGTTAGTACACTACATGTACACCCACCCACACAGACACACACACCACTCAATCTAAAACATGTCTTTGTTTAGTCTTGCTAAAATACTTGTCAGAGACTTCTTTTATTAGAAAAAGTGTAGCACAGTCTTACAGCCTCACTTGTAATGTTTTCACTGTTTAATGAGTATTTGGTATTTTTTCCAGAAGTGTTGTTTCAAACAATGTGACATACCATAGTAAACACAGTAAAGAATAATTCTTAAGTCATGGCTGTGTAAGTGGTCAGAACCAAAGTGTGATCAATTCAATTCAGTTTTATTTATACAGCACCAAATCACGTCTGTTGCCTCTACCCACTTTATATTGTAAGGTAAAGACCCTACAGTAATACATAGAGAATCCCAACAATCAGTCAACCCCCTGTGAGCAAACACTTGGCGACAGTGAAGGAAAAACTCCCTACTAACAGGAAGAAACCTCCACCAGAACTGGGCTCAGGGAGAGGTAGGAATCTGCCATGAGCCCAGTTCTCTCTCTGGTGGAGAGACAGTGCTAACGACTGCACCACTGTGACTCCCATAAACCACAGAGCGTTTTAGGAAATGGAGAGCAGCTGCTCACAGAAAACTCAGATTCATTCACACGCTTGTACCAGTTAAAGCTGCAATTACAGAGGAGACTTTCTCTATTTTTTTACACAGAGCCTTGATTTGACATTTCGTTTCTGCAGGGAAACACTCATAACTCATAGCAAGGCTTCATGTGATGGTCTTGGACATGCAGGGGGTTTTAGGAATTAAGTGCAGCAAACATTAAGTCCCTGTAGTCAAACAGACAAGTTTAAAGACCAAACAATGATTGAAACCATTATGGCCGAGTGACTGGACCTGACGACTACTGAAACAGTAAGTCTCTTGGGACACTCCTAGCCAGCAGTAGTGAGTAGCTGCTGTAGAAGCAGGAAAAATGGTGAACTGATATGATTCTGCTTATGTTATTTATATACGTAGGCTGTCACTGACTGGCACTCCATTCTAACTTCTCTACCACCAGCCTCCTATAACTGAATCATTAGCAGATGCTTCAGATGTATCTCAGCTCTGTGGAGCTTTGGGAGCTCTGGTACAATCAGTGCCAAATCTGAGCGGATTTTCTAAATGCGCTAATGTAAACATACAGTCACACTGCCAAGCTAAGATGTGATTCCTGTTATTGTAAAGGGCTCAAATCTGTTTCTGTGTGTACCTGCAGATGTACGTAGTCATAGTCCTCCATCCATCCTTCCTCTGTGGTCTCATATGGTCTCTCCACACCTTCCTCTTCTTCTGCAGCAGTAAACTTTGGTGGGGAGGGAAGGGGCCGTGACTGAATGTTCACTTTCTCCCCTCCTTGATAGCTTCCACTTCCAGATCCTGTTGTGTGACCACTAAGCTCCCCTGGGATAGGAGGAAGAGGCATTTGCTGCTGGCGAGTGGTCTTTTTAAAGAGCAGTGAAGCGTTGCCATGGAGAAAAGAAGCAAGCTGCTTGGCATCGTCAGGGATACCTCGCGCCGTCATGATCAGTCGATCTAAGTCATCCCCTCCTGGTGGTGGTGCTGTGAGTGCTGCGTGTGACCAAGAAATAGCGTCTAAGCTCTGACTATGTCGAATCAAATTCTGGAAGATCTCCTCCATCTTCCCGACCTGGCGGCCCAGTTTGGCCTGCAGTGAGCGGTCTGTGGCCTGGGCAGCATTCGCCACGGCGCCTCGGGCAAATTCTAAGAAATCTCGGACAGTGGTACGCACCCTGTCGGCAGCCTGATGAATGGCTGGGAGGTTTCCTTCAAGATGAGCCGGGCTTCTCCAGTTGCCTGTGATGAATGACATCATGAAGGAAACACTGGACTCAACAGCTTGTTGAAGACGAGACAGACGTTCCATGGCCTGATCCATTTCCAAGACCAGGGGTTTTCCTGGAATGGAGCCAGGAGCAGGAAGCGAGGTGGTGTCGCGGACAGGAACCATATCCAATGAAGAAGCAGAGTGATTGCTCCTTGTGCTTCCTGTGCTTGAGGCAGACAGCCGCTTGAAAGACATGGACAGCTCTTCACTGGCTGACTGGGCATCACGTACAACCTGCAAAACGCATTAGCGTAGCATTAGAATAAAAACTTCACCCATTTCCTGATTGTGTGCTAAGCTAACTGTGTTAGTTTCATCAGTAAAACAATCATGCATTGATGGTCTTATTATTTTTACAAGGAAACAAGACTAAATAAATAGATAAATAAAACAATACATACAAGTTATTACAGAGAGAATAAAAGGAATAATAAACAGAAAATTATTTGCAAATGACTGAGGAGTAGAAAAAAAAATCAACCCATCCACAGTTAAACTGACAATTACAAAATTGTGAAAACCAGCAGGCCTGCAAAGCAGCCCTTCATTAGAAACCACGAGCAATGCCAGACAGCAGAGACGCTAGCTGAACAGCAGTCACAGCTTGGATTAAACAGCAGCTTTTAATAACGGCTGGATTTACTGCCAAGAGTGGAGTGTATTATTCGTTTAATCTGATGGCATCTTAAGTGTAGGCTTCATGCATGAATGTGCAGCCGTGGCACGACTTATAATGGCAGCCTTAATAAGTCCGACCTAGTCACATCACATTATAGGCATGCAACATATGACTGCATGTCTTTTATACATCTTTGGGTTACTTAGCTCGCTGAAATTGTTATCAACTTGGCTCTACAACTTCACATTGATTCTAGCCTAAAATGAATAAACGATAACTGAAACACTATTTTGTGTTAAGCCTTCAATGAAGACTGTTTTCAGGTCAGGTTAACACACTACTAATGTCTAAACTCCTGGGTTTGTACACAATGTTGAGCTTCTTGGTGAGATAAACCTGAGTTTATCATAACTGCAACATCATACAGCAGCTGGAGCCGTTCATTTTCATTTTAAAAGTAAGACAGCGCGCGTGTGCGTGTGTGTGTGTGTGTGTGTGCGTGTGTGTGTGTGTGTGTGTGCGTGTGCATGTGTGTGTGTGTGCGTGTGTGTGTGAGTGTGTATCGCTGCATTCACACAGCTACTTATAGGATGCAGCCTTTTGAATTATTAAAGTAGTTATTAAAATAACCACAAGTTCAACCTCATATATTATACACCACTTAACATACTGTCCAACGAAGCATGTGATTAATATCACACAAGCACAGCGGCTCTGTCTGTCACTGTTGTGGGTCTGCATGAATAAAGCTGTCGAGGCCATTAACTGAAGAGTGAGCTCCTGTGTGTCTGAATAGCACAACAGCATCACGCTGCCAGAGTCACAAAGCCAGCAGTGCTCTCTGCATAGCGATGACGATGACAATGATGATGATGGAACATCTAACACAAACTTGATTTCATGCGATTAAACAAGCCGGCCCTGTAGCTGTCATACCTGTGGGGGCACGTCATAGACATTCTGCTCAGCCCTCTCCCCCGTCTCCTCTCGTTCCCGGGGGAAGTCATAGACATCCTGGCCAACACGCAGTACAGCTGGGATGTCATAGATCTGCTGAGGGGCCTGACTGGCCCCACTCCTGTCCCTACGATAATGCTTATCAGTCAGGATTGGGGGCGGGACATCATACACATCCTCTGGAATTGGCGGTTCGTCATCATTGCTGCTGAGGTTGTTGTGTAAGTACGGGCCCGGAGTGATGGGGACTTGGGGCTTTAGTTTGGCAAAATGAGGTGGCACATCATACGTCTCCTCTCTGATTGGTTGAACATCACTGACATCCTTACTCACTGATGGGGGGAAGTCATAAACCTGAAGAGACAGAGAAGTCTTGTAAGAACACTTTATCTTATAAAGATCTCATTAAGACAAGTGTCATATTTATTATTATAATGTGTGCATAAAACTGCTTTTATCTCTTCCTTGCACTGATTAGTGTTAATCACACTTTTAAACAGATTTAATTAAAAAGATTTAATTAATCAAGTGTAATGGTATGTGCGACGTGGTGCATGATTTCATATAGTAATATGAACACATTTTAGGCACTTTGAGGAAAGTACTTTAAAAATAACAAAGCGAATAATGTTTAACAAATAGCTTTCAACAAACTGGAGTTTTAAATTCTATCGATATGATCAATAATTGAAGCGAGTCTTTAAAGTCTTCAAAATCCACAAGTTGTTTTTTGAACGTGCACAGAGCTTCTCGTGGCTCCATGCTTTCTGCATGTTCCTGTAATCACAGAAACAGACCACTACTGACAGCAGGGCCTGCTTCTTCATGTATGGATTCATGTTTTAGATCAGATCAGATCAGATGGCTGACAATTTGGCCTGATCCTGGTATCCTCAGGACTAATTTTATCCACTATAAACATGGTTAAGTGGCAGACCTGAACTGCATGGCTGCAGCATTCTTGTAAGAGGAGCTGGGCTGCAGTTGGTGTGAAGATTCAAATTCAAATGTTATTTGTCACACACACACACAACCATACACAGTATGACATGGGGGTGAAATAATAATAATAAGATAATAATAACAGCATTTAAAGTGGTGAGAATATCGCATGATCATCATGACCCTGACATCTTACTTTTAGAGATGCAACTCTTCAGTCAGGAGGCAGTAATTTACATTTTATTAGCTTCCATATTAGAAACAAATTAAAGATGTTTTAACAGGATACCTTTGATTGCTACTCATGCTTGTTTGCACACTTTTTTTATTACTGTGTTTTGGGTGCTCTGTTTTTGCTTCTTCGTTGTAAGGTTTACACAGCCACCTGCTAACAGCTGCACCCGGGCAGACAGCAACACTCTTCAAACTGTGAGCAGTCAAGCTGGAAAGTATGCAGAATGCTGTGATTAACGGCATTCTGCATACTTTCAAATGAACAGAAGAAGGTTTCTGGTACAAGTGTGCTCATGTCAGCCGCACTCCTCAAACTAATCTAGTTCCAACTAGTTCCATTGTTACCTGTGGTGCAATATGGAATAAAGGTCAGCACAGTTAAAATACAGTTTGGAGAATGTGAGTCAAAGAGCCAACAGAGCACAGAAGACAATGAGTTACACTGGTAACAATTTGTGAATTTCTTTTTAAAAAAGAAAAGAATTCTCTGAACCCAGTGCAGTGCCGTAAAAACATTTATAGAATCAATCACTGTTTTAGCAAAACTGAACTATTTTCACTAAGTTAGACTTCATTTGCTGATTTGCCTACTCAGTGACACACTGACATCATTTCCTAAACAAATCGTAACTCAAAATCAGTTACTCTTGTTGCTAGTGGGAAATCTGTGCCACTCAGTTTGACATCCATCAAAGATGAGTTGAAAAGGTTATGTTTTAAATATTACAGGTTTTATCTGTTATTTACCGTATTATGTTTTAAAGGGACCACTGTTGTAAAGAGCAGAGTCTGGAGGACGAACTGTCTGAGCACGCAGACAGGACTGAGCTCAGGTGTGAACCTTGTCACTTACCTGCAGCACTGACAGCCAGTCTGAGTGAAGTGCAAGCTACTTAGTTTAGTTGAATACTGCAGAAATGTATGGCACGTCTACTACAGGTTATCAAACTACCAAAATTATTTCCCTGTCGATGCAATGGGGGTACATTTCCAAAGATTATGTCATATCTTATGACATACACACACAAACACAGCATCAAACAATTACAGAAAGACAGTAAGATGGTTATATTACATGATAACTCCCAAATCGAAATCCTTACCATCTGCTGTGGGTTCTTCTCACTGCTTGCAGGGGTGTCATATATATCTTGACCACCAGATGGACCCTTCATCACCATGGGAGGAGTGTCATACACCTAAACATTTAGAAGCGACAGACATAATTATTATATAAATACATAGCATCATAATTACTTATAGTTGCTGCAGACTGAGCTGAACTCATTTCAAAGCAAGAGAATGTAACTGTTTGCAGTTTGAAGCTGTGGTGTGAAGGAAGCCACTGAAAAGTTACTCATGAGTTTGTTGAGGCAAAGAAATCCATTAATGGAAAGTCAGTCACCTCATTTCAGCCAAACAGAGAAACGTTTCTGTTACTGAAGACAAAAATGAAGAGACCCACACACAACAGCAACTAAAGACAGCTGCAGCTAAAGACCTAGCAGAGCATTTAAGGGCGGGAATTTGCTCATGTCCATCAGTTCCATCAGGAGTTTGACCAGTTACTACTGAGTCCGTGGAAACCAAATGAATGTCCAGCCAAACCAGTGAGTAATACAACAGTATTACTGTTGTAGTAGTACTGCTAACAAAATAATGACCTGCTAGGAATAAAGGAGTAAACTCTGTGCATTGGAATTTCTATATACTGACTTATAGTGTGTGTGTGTGTGTGTGTGTGTGTGTGTGTGTGTGTGTGTGTGTGTGTGTGTGTGTGTGTGTGTGTGTGTGTGTGTTTAATTCCATTTTAATAACCTATTTAATAACCTATTAAAACAATATTGAAGGACCGTGATGATTGACTGGAAACGTGTGATAGCTTCTGTGTGATAACAACAACACACACATACAATGAGCAGCCTCACCTGTGTGCTGTATTGCTGCCGGGTGGGCGGCACGTCATATATGTCTGGCTGAGCTGGAGGTTGAAGTCTGGGCGGAACGTCGTATTCATCCTGGTCTGGTTTCACTGCGTCGTACACATACACCTGTCCAACACGGGTAGGAACTACCACCTGAATGCAAAAGCACAGAGAGCACAGAGGCAGGTGTGTCAGTCAAAAATGACCGAGAGCTGTAGTTGTATGACAAACATTAATCTGATAACACAGCCAGAGATAATTTGTATTCAGTTCAGACCATAAAAATCTTTAAATGCATATAACAAAAATATTTCAGCACAAACAAAGATCAACTCCTTATCTGTTTGCTGCTTCTTTACACTGAATGAACAGACACTAAAGGGTGCTCAGTCTCATCAAAACATGCTGCCGACACACAGATGCACATGGGGCAATAAAAACAGTGCAATGGCTCAGTCATAGTTGTCGTGGGAACCGGAGTGCCCCATTGTTTGCCTGTTTAAACTGTGTATTATGTGGTTTGACTATAGAGTCAACCAGCCAGGCTGGGAAACCACAACAGCTGTTCAATATAGCACAGCAAAAGCACCGTTCTGCTGTCCTTTCATCCTTCCCTCCTCCATTCGTTCCTCTTCATTTCCACAACATTTCCATGTCCTTGATATATCAGAACAAACCGAGCCCCACACATACCGGCTGAATAAAGTGGCACAGTTAAAACATCAGCATTGAATGAAAAATGTCATTTGCTCCACTATAAACACTCAAGAACAGCAGTAGCAGACTCAAGGTTAGAGAACACTGACTTTGAGTAACAGACACTGCTACAAACCTAATTTGAAACCTGTTGAGAGCCTGTGTGAAATTTATAAAAGCAGCATCAGCTAATCCCAAAATCCAATATTTTATTCACAACAGAGTATAGAAAACATACCAAATATTTAAACTTATATTTCATGAAAAATATTAGCTGAATTGAATTGATGGCAGCAGAATGTCAAAAAAAAGTTGGGATGGAGGCAACAAAAGGCTGCAAAGTTAGTTGGCACTAAAAAGAAGCAGCTGGAGGGAAATTTTGCAACTAATTAGGCTAACTAGCAAGATGTCAGTAACATGAAAGAATATCTTAGACATGCAAAGTTCCTCAGAAATAAATTTGGGCAGATGTCCACCAATCTGCAAAAAACTGCATCTATAAATTGTAAAACAGTTTCAGAATAATGTTCCTCACAGTGACTATCTCATCATCTACAATACATAACATCATCAAAAGATTCCAGGAATCTGGACAAATCTTTGTGTGCAAGGGAAAAAAGGTCAAAAATCAATACCGGATACCCTCAGACAGCAGTGCATTAAAAACAAGCATGATCCTGTTACTGAAATCAGTGCATGGGCTCAGGAACACTTCCAGAAATCATAGCCTGTGAACACAGTTCACTGTGCCATCCACAAAAGCAGACGAAGAAGCCATTTGTGAACACGAACCAGACACCCTGCTGTTTTCTCCGGACCAAAGAAGAAATTTGAAATTCTTTTGGGAAACAAAGTCGACTTAAGGTGCTTGTTAACAATGGGACAACATTCCTCTCCCAAAAGTCTCACAGATGTGAGCTTTCTGGAGAGTTGGATTATTAACTTTGTTTTCTATCCTTGACATTCATATCTTAGACCAGAGCAGGAAATCTAAATAAAGGTTACTGGGTCCTTTGTTTGAGTCCACTCCCTGTGGAACCTTGACAGTAAAACTGATGCTTTACACTTGTAAACGATGTTTCCTTATGTAGTCAACAGGAGTAAACCTAACAGCAGATCTATCCTGCACCAACAGAGGTCGGCAGCTTCCCCTAAATATACTCCTGAACAATAGTTATATACTGCATGTTGCCACGTTTCCTTCATATTGTTCAGTGGCTACTTTCAGATGTGCTGTCCTAAAACCCTCATGGACACCTAAATCACTGTCCCCATCATCACGGATCACACTGACCAACAATAAAATGCCTTTACACAAATTCAGCTATGATGACTCACTGAAGGGGAATTCTTTTGCATGCCTAAATGGACATAAACTCATAGGGGGCAATGTGTGATACAAGCTAGGCTTTTGTGCCATGTAGATGATTCGTCCCAGAAATCATTGTTCAACTGATGACCTTTGCTCGAGCAATGCCCCTCCCTCCTCTTCTCCTTCTTTCCCTTTTCTCTCTTTCCTGCTCTTTGCTTTATGCTGAAGAGCAAAGACTGCATAAAAAGAAACCAGTGTGTTGCTAGAAGGAAAAGCACACTGAAATCTTGGTGTCTAAAACGGGGCAAGGTCCAGATGGAAGTCTGTGTGGTCTGTTTGAGCTAGTGGACACGTTCAGCTGCTCCACACTGTAATCTATCCTGGCCTCTCACCATGTTCTCCATTGTGTTACTGTGTGTCTTAGAAAAGAGATTCACAATACAATATGCAAAATAATATCCCAAAACTCTGCTCATTAAATAGTATATATATATCTGACACGTGTCTCAGATATTTGTGTTACATTGTCTTAAATTGTTGGATGGAGTATTTATGACATCATTTCTGGTACATTTTTTGAATACTATTTGATGCCACATTAATACGCCACATGTCAGCCACTAAGGCCTGAAGAGCAGAATTTTTTTTATCAAGAACGTCTCTGCACATTTTTCTTGTTGAACACCTTGGTAATAATGAGACACCCTTTTATAGGCCTTCAGTTGGGACTGAACCAGCTGATATTAATTTGCACTAAATGGCAGGTTTGTTTCCTAATTACTGATGGATTTCAGTGGGTGACATGACTTTCTCTGCTTTTTTGCACCTTTGTTTCTTCATGTGTTCAATACATTTTCCCTGTGTCGTTGCTCATTATAACACATAACTTAGTTTAAAGACATCTGTAGTTTGACCTCTCTGCATGTGTGGATTGGATGGGCTGTTACTGACAAATTTTGAGCACCTTTAGAAATACACAGTCTCCAGCAGTTCCAAGTATAGGGAATTTTCTTTTTCTTTTTGTTTTAAATAAGGTTATATTGTCACCTTTGCTGGTGACACTATTGGGGATTTATTCAAAATTGAAGGCACACTGAACCAAAATGGCCACCACAGCATCCTGCAGCGACATGCCATCCCGTCTAGTTTACGTTAAGTTGGACCATCATTTATTTTTTAACAAGACAATGACCCCAAACACACCTCCAGGCTGTGTGAGTGTTATTTGACCAAGAAGGAGAGTGATGGAGTGCTGCACCAGATGGCCTCCACAGTCACCTGAGCTAAACCCAGTTGAGATGAGATGGACTGCAGAGTGATGGCAAAAGGGCCAACAAGTGCTCAGCGTCTCTGGAAACTCCTACAAGACTGGAGTACAACACAGGACTCATAGCCCTTGCTTATAGCAGCTCAGTATTGGTCTAATTCTAATAGTTATAGTCTATTATGTCTGAAGTGTCTAACACTCTTAAGTCATATCCTGGGTCTGTGTGTACAAAGAGATTCAGAGGGAGAGAACAGGAAAGAACTGATAGCCTTGATCCAGGATATACTTAGATTTCCACTTCCTGCCTCCACACATATTAATCATAGTATAGCCATACTTTTCGTGTCCATAAAGAAGGGGATCGCTGTTTCCATACTCTTCTGTCTTTCCCATATACCTATTAACAATTTATAAAGTTTGAATGTTTTTGTACTTTATAGTCAGTCTCTATTTCTGCTGTAATTTTATTTATATTACAAAGCCAAATGTGTGCATTATATTAAAATTTCAGCTATAAGTGAATGTGTCATTCCAAAACTTTGGATAGTAATGCACTGCTCATAACATGGCTCTGGGGTTTGCTCACATTCAAAGCTTTACTCTCACAAAATCCTAATTTTGAGAGCTGGTTTTGTACATAAATCTACAGCATCGAGTTGTTATAGGAGCTCAGTCTGCTTTCACACACACTAGAAAATAAGACTACTAAAGTCTCAGCTGCCTTCACAACATAAAAGGGAAACAAAGCACGAAGCGACAAAGATTTACTGATCCAAACATATCTCACTTGAAGCTTACAGCACACTGAAATGTAAGTAAGACCAAAGTTTAAGAGCTAGTTGAAAAATTGGAAATGATCACCAAAGTGTAAGACAATTTTATTTCCCATATAAATATGACATTATTTATATAATGGCATATGTATCTTTCACAAATGAATGTGGTTAATTGTGTGGTAGATAATATTAATATAATATTATGCCTTGCTTCTGTTATTAAAGCCTACACAAACTTTAATTAGGTACACCTATTTGAAACACTTGACTTCACTGATATTTAACCCTCACGTGACCCTAGCGAAAAAGGGATAATTTTGGGAATGAAGGGCAAAGGATGGGTATAAATTTTAAAGGATGGTCAAGAGTTAAGGTCATTTATATTAACTTGATATTAACTTGCTGGGTGGATCATGCATTGTCTGACCTTGTTCTGAAAGATCATATCAAGTTGTTGGGTCCTAGACTGCTGTTTGTGAGGATTTTCTATGACTGTGTATTCATGAAGAAAAGTACTGAACTCTTAGTAGGACACTAAGAACACAGTACAACATTTCCCTGAACTGAACAAAGAGCTTTTTTCCTGCTAAATGCAGTTTAGTCCTGCATATTCATTAATTATAAAGCAGTTACAGACAGGCACAGGACCACAGATGAATCCATGTGTTAAAAAGCAGGGGAGCAGCTGGACCTTTGCACGCATGCATGCATGCACGCACACTGTCCTGGGCGCTCCCCAGAGTAGACAAACAGTAGCCTGTCATTTGCTGGTGCAGTAAAATGCACAGTCATCCAACCACAACATCTGAGCTGCATTATTAATAATCATTTTATTTCACTGCTTCTCCACACACTGAGCGAGTCTTCATTTTTTGAGGTACTAGATCAAAGTGTAACAATGATATGATGATTCCACACGGCTTCAAAAGTGTTGAGCTGCGGACTCTGGGGAGGCCAATCCATGACTGATAGAATTTCATTGCGTGTGTTTTTTTGTTTTTTTTCCCCAAATGATTTTACTTCATTGTCAGTGTGGTTGGGATCATTGTCATGCTGAAAATTAAAGCTGCTGCCCATCAGATTCTTTTCAGATGGTTCTTCGTGTTGCATAAAAATGCACTTTTCTGTTTTCATAATTCCATCAAATTTGACAAGATGTCCCACACCACTCGCTAAAAGGGCAGCACAAAACCGGGACAGAGCCTCCACCACGTTTCACTCATGGTTGGACCGCTGACAACCTCCAATGATTGTGACTATGATTTGAAACATTCGTTTCTAATCTAATCTAATTTCTAATCTGGATTCATCACTTCATTTGACCTGTTCCCAGTGATTGAAGACTAGTTCTTGAGTAATTTGGAATACTTTTGCCTTTTCTTGTTCCTGGATTTTTCCTGCTTCTTAAGAACACGACTTTCAGATACTGTTCGTCTGCTGTAGAAAGTTTTTTAGGGTCTGAAACTTCACATTTTGTTCTTCACTCTTCTAGCTTTGTCAAAATGTTAAAGCAAACACTACAAACCATACCTTTGGCGTTTTTTTGTAGATTCAACTAAAGAAATGGAACCAAATTACAACTTTTTACTGCTAACAACAAAGAACCTAAAGCTAGAATTTAAATTGGCTGTTGGTTGTCTGTAGCAGCAACACTGGTTTATCCCTTGAGGTGAGATGAGTTGCCTTTTTTTGCTTAGGTGATTCATAGGTCACTGTTAACAATAAGCCACAATTAAAATAAGTGAAAAAAGCAGCAAATATCCAAAGAAAAACTTTGAAAGACCTTAAGATCTCAATTCTGTGACAACACGTGTTCCTGTGCATCAGGTACAAAACACTGCACACACAGGTTTTCCTCCTATCACATCAGAATAAAGACAACATTCATGTTAGTTTAGAATATAAACCTAGATTTCTCATTTGAAGTTTCATTTGACTACTTGAGTCCATCTGCAGTTTCACCATAGGCCTCCAACTTGGACTGAGAAAATACAAAAATAATTATGAGTTGCAGTGCAATGACCTGATAAGTATAGCAAAAACATTCAAAAAGCGTCAGCTGCTCTGCTCATAGTGTATTCAGGTTTTCAGGCCACAGCCTCAGTCACCAGATTTGACTCTGTGCAACTTCCTAACCACCTAACTGCAATTCAAGTTGATGAGTTGCTGTTTTGACAAACTTGAGGAGACACAGACGATTTTGCCAGTCAGTAGTGTCACTGCATCACTGTTACACATCATAGGTGTAAAGCTTATATTCTCATTCAGTTTACTAAATTGGTCTGATCAGCCCAAGCATACTAAACGACCTCCACTAAACAGTCAGATGGACCACACAGTTAGCAAACCTTATTGCAGAGCACAGAAGAAGAAGAATCTTTTTGGTTTGGCACAAATGTAGGCAC
Source organism: Neolamprologus multifasciatus (assembly GCF_963576455.1). Lineage (NCBI taxonomy): Eukaryota > Metazoa > Chordata > Actinopteri > Cichliformes > Cichlidae > Neolamprologus > Neolamprologus multifasciatus. The sequence goes on along the minus strand of NC_140445.1, from coordinate 41,819,222 downwards.
ACCTGTACAGACAGTGTCGACAGCCGAATCTTTAACTGTTTGTGGTTCATATAAAACATGCAGAACTCAAGTCAGTGATATTTAATGTCTTTGTCTAATGATGAGCTTCCTTTCTTTGTATATTAACTTATTTGTCCATCCTTACCTTGCCAAGTGGCTTGTTGCTGCTATCCCAGTTCCTCCTATCCAGGGAGGGAGGCACCTGATACACATCCTGGCCGGCTGGAGCTGTTGCCTGACCTGGTGCTGGACCTACAGAAGGTGGCACCTGATAGATCTCTTTACCAGCCTGTCTCTGACCTTGAGCTGAGGCCTTGCTGGGTGGTCCTGGCTGGGCTTGTGTAGAAGTTCCACTTGGACCGGAGGGAACTTGGTACACACTTTGGAGGCTTGGTTTGGGACTGTGTGAGGGGGGCATCATGTAGACAGAGTCAGGGTTGGGTTGTGCGGGGCTAGGGGTGGAGTAGGCTGAGTGCATGGATGTGTACTGAGTAGAAGGGAGGGTCTTGTTTGCAAACCCGGAGGAAGACATTGAGGCAATGGATGACAGGGGAGGTGTCGGTTTGGGATATGCACTCGGAGGGTGGAGGGGTCTCTGGACTTGCGAGGTGGGACAGGAAACAGCTGGATCTGGTGTGGAAGGGATGGCCTGCTGCTGTTTACTGTCGTACATGCCAACCAGGATCTTGAGACGGTTGCCAGGGACAATGCCTTGGCGGCCATGGAGTGAGCAGAGCCACCAGCCATCCAATCCCTGTGTGTCACGCTCCAAGACTGTCATAATGTCGCCCTTGCGGAAAGAGAGCTCATCCGGAGACTCTGCCACATTGTCATACAACGCCTTGGCCAAAATGTTCTGGAGAAAAGGGAAACATAAAATAAAGTCTACTTTAGATACAGCCATGGAAAATCTATTGTCCTGAAAGCAGGACTGTAAGATATTTATATCCCTGATGTTGGTAACATCAGGGATATAACATCACAAGTGTCTATTGAAAGTCTATGTTCTTCACAGTTACAGTGTTTCGGGGATGTGTGCACCGTCTCCTCATCAGTTTCATTCGTGTTATTTAGCACCTGTTCAGGTAGTTCACATAAACAGCACAATCATAATTTCAATTCAGCAAATACATGTAAACCTAATAACACCTAAAAACAGTTCTAAGAGTTGGTTTAGCAGTAACAAGTGGAGCAGAGCCATACATTTTAAGGGATTTTTAACTATTGATGCAAAAAAGGTTTATTCTATTTAACAAGGTTTTGTATTGGTATATAGATCAGACAGTTCTACAACTGATGTGCTATGGCTAGTTCACCATACAGCACTTAGC